>NC_089275.1:28101602-28409241 GCF_963678975.1 Dysidea avara
CGGCTAAGCTAGAATATAAAGTAGTTAGCTATTAGTTTCGTTTTCGAGTCTTCATCCTTCCATTGGAGGGATGAAACGAAACGACTGCCACGCCCCCTTTGCTCATGACGTTGGTACCATACTTAACATACAGTACCCACTTACGAAGCTCTTACTAGCTACTACTGTATGTAAAGTACGGTACCAATGTCGCGAGCAAAAGGGGGTGTGACAGCCGTTTCGCTCATCCCTCCACTGGAAGGATGAAGACTCGAAAACGAAACTAATAGCTAACTACTGTATATTCTAGCTTAGCTACATACAGTAGTAGTAAGAGCGTATAGTAATCATTTCGCTAGGACATCTATGAGTGACGAAGCAGTGTAGTTCACAGCTGTAACAGTACACGCAATCAATTACAATCACCCTACATTGTAAGGATATCTACGAGGGATGAGTTCACAGCTGTAACAGTACAATCACTCTAACATTGCATAAGCCATATAAATGCCCGTTTGTTGTGATGCGAGTTATTCCGTTATTCCGCTATTCCTTATTCCGTCTTTTACAAACTCCCGCTGTGATAGTAGGTTAATGGTAAAAATTTTAATAACAACAATTGAGGTGAATTTTGTGCCAAGACCAAGCGGCACCAAATTCACCTGAATTGTTGTTATTAAAATTTTTACCATTAACCTACCATCACAGCCATTTCTTGGCTGCCACCTTGGATTTCACATCTTTTTTCACCATAGCCTTTCTCAGGGCCACACTCTTTTTTTACAGCTTGGCTGTTTTGGATTAGATTTCACTTCTTTTTGTATTTGTATACCCCAAAGCTGGCCTATGGCCGGCTTTAGGGCTTTTTAACCTGTTTTTTTTTCTTTACTACAGGAAGAAGAAAAGATGAAGCAGGGTGATTTCTTTGTAGCTGACCTCTCTGCAAGGTGATCCTTCTAGCTGATCTCTCTACCGGATGACTTGTTTGTAGCTGAACTCTCTACAGGGTGATTTGTTTGTAGCTGAACGCTCTACAAGGTAACTTCTTCTAGCTGATCTTTCTACAGGGTGATTTGTTTGTAGCTGAATTCTCTACAGGGCGATTTGTTTGCAGCTAAACTGCAGAACTCTCTACAATGTAACTTCTTCTAGCTGAACTCTCTATGGGTGGCTTGTTTCTAGCTGATCTCTCTACAGGGTGACTTGTTTCTAGCTGAACTCTCTACAGGGTGATTTGTTTCTAGCTGAACTCTCTGCAAGGTAACTTCTTCTAGCTAATCTTTCTACAGGGTGATTGTTTGTAGCTGAATTCTCTACAGGGAAATTTGTTTGCAGCTGAACTCTCTACATGGTAGTTTCTTTGTAGCTGAATTCTCTAACATGTGACTTCTTCTAGCTGAACTCTCTACAGTGTGACTTGTTTCTAGCTGATCTCTCTACAGCGTAACTTGTTTCTAGCTGAACTCGCTACAGGGTGATTTGTTTGTAGCTGAATTCTCTACAAGGTAACTTCTTCTAGCTGATCTTTCTACAGGGTGATTTTTTTGTAGCTGAATTCTCTATAGGGAAATTTGTTTACAGCTGAACTCTCTACATGGTAGTTTCTTTGTAGCTGAACTCTCTACAATGTGACTTCTTCTAGCTGAACTCTCTACAGTGTGACTTGTTTCTAGCTGATCTCTCTACAGCGTAACTTGTTTCTAGCTGAACTCGCTACAGGGTGATTTGTTTGTAGCTGAATTCTCTACAAGGTAACTTCTTCTAGCTGATCTTTCTACAGGGTGATTTGTCTGTAGCTGAATTCTCTACAGGGCAATTTGTTTGCAGCTGAACTCTCTACATGGTAGTTTCTTTGTAGCTGAACTCTCTACAATGTGACTTCTTCTAGCTGAACTCTCTACAGGGTGACTTGTTTCTAGCTGATCTCTCTACAGCGTAACTTGTTTCTAGCTGAACTCGCTACAGGGTGATTTGTTTGTAGCTGAATTCTCTACAAGGTAACTTCTTCTAGCTGATCTTTCTACAGGGTGATTTGTCTGTAGCTGAATTCTCTACAGGGCAATTTGTTTGCAGCTGAACTCTCTACATGGTAGTTTCTTTGTAGCTGAACTCTCTACAATGTGACTTCTTCTAGCTGAACTCTCTACAGGGTGACTTGTTTCTAGCTGGTCTCTCTACAGTGTAACTTGTTTCTAGCTGAACTCTCTACAGGGTGATTTGTTTGTAGCTGACTTCTCTACAAGGTAACTTCTTCTAGCTGATCTTTCTACAGGATGATTTGTTTGTAGCTGAATTCTCTACAGGGCAATTTGTTTGCAGCTGATTCTCTATGTGGTAGCAGCTGAACTCTCTACATTGTAACTTCTTCTAGCTGAACTCTCTACAGGGTGACTTGTTTCTAGCTGAACTCTCTACAGGGTGATTTGTTTCTAGCCGAACTCTCTACAATGTAACTTCTTCTAGCTGAACTCTCTACAGGGTGACTTGTTTCTAGCTGAACTCTCTACAGGGTGATTTGTTTCTAGCTGAACTCTCTACAATGCAACTTCTTCTAGGCTAGAAGAAGTTACATTGTAGAGAGTTCAGCTACAAAGAAACTACCATGTAGAGAGTTCAGCTGCAAACAAATCGCCCTGTAGAGAGTTCAGCTACAAACAAATCACCCTGTAGAAAGATCAGCTAGAAGAAGTTACCTTGTAGAGAGTTCAGCTAGAAACAAATCACCCTGTAGAGAGTTCAGCTAGAAGTTCTAGCTGAACTCTCTACAGGATGACTTGTTTCTAGCTGATCTCTGTACAGGGTGACTTTTTCCTAGCTGAACTCTCTACAGGTGATTTGTTTGCAACTGAACTCTCTTACATGGTAGTTTATTTGTAGCTGAACTCTCTTCAAAGTGACTTCTTCTAGCTGATCTATCTACAGGATGACTTGTTTCTAACTGAACTCTCTTCAGTGTGATCTGTTCATAGCGGAACTTTCTACTGGGTGATTTGTTTGCAGCTAAACTCTTTGCATGATTGTTTCTTTGTAACTGAACTCTCTACAATGTGACTTCTTCTAGCTGATCTCTCTACAGGATGACTTGTTTCTAACTGAACTCTCTATAGTGTGATCCGTTCATAGTGGAACTTTCTACTGGGTGATTTGTTTGCAGCTAAAACTCTTTGCATGATTGTTTCTTTATAACTGAACTCTCTACAAGGTAACTTCTTCTAGCTGATCTCTCTACAGGGCAATTTGTTTGTAGCTGAATTCTCTACAGGGTGATTTATTTGAGCTGAACTCTCTACATGATGACTTCTTTGTAGCTGAACTCTCTATTAGGTACCTTCTTCTAGCTGATCTGACTACAGGGTAACTTGTTTGTAGCTGAATTCCCTACAGAATAACTTGCAATGTAATATAACTGAGTAAATTATACATGCAGCTGAATGCTTTATTAGGGTGACTGTTCTATTAGAGTATCTCGATCTCGCATTTGCTGCACGTAGTTGCCTTTCGAATCATAACTCAGTAATTTGTAATCCGATTCTTCTGTACTACTGCAAGAACTTTCTATGATGATTATTCCAGCTACATACTGATTTTCAGCTCGTTGCTCTAAGCGGTTTGCCTGGTAGGCATGAAAACTAATAGTTTTTTTATTCATAAAAATCGATTGCGTAATTTTGACACAGGTTGGGTTTTGTGTCATATCTCCATGGTCTTTATTCCGATTCCTTTCAAACCACAAAAAGGCACTCCTACGATGGTTGCTCCATCTACATATCAATATTCAACTGATTCCTCGGAGGGGTTTACACTGTAGGTGTGACAGACCTTCGACCTTATTTTACGCAAATAATCGGTCATAACTCCGTGAATGTTCATCGGATTCCTACTAAAGTTGGTACGGAGATCCGCCTTAATGAGCCCTTTAAGTGTGCCAAAGTTCAGCCCAATCCGAGCATGCATTCGTGTTTTATGGCAAATTTTGCGAAGTGTGTGAAATGAAGATGAAGAAGAAAAAAACGAAGAAATTAAAACGAAATTTTGTTTGCTCGTATCTCGGAAATGGCTGGAGCGATTTTCTTCAAATTTGGTATGTAGACTCCCCTAACTGGGCGGCACCAAATTTGGTTCCAATCGGATAAGGGATCACGGAGCTACATAGGTGTGAAAATTGCATTTTCTTTCTTTCTGTTAATATACTCACGGTGTGGCGCGCCGGCTTCTTGGGCCACACGTATCGTGTGTCTTGATTCATCACTTGTTGAAACATACATGTTACTGTAGTTATTGCCCAAGCATGCATAGTTCTCTTACTTTGTAATATGTAAGTTTCTGAAAGCAAAATAAATATTGTAGACAATATTACACTACAGGTATAATTACATATGTATCACTCAATACTCTAATACAATTACTGACTAAAGCTGGTATAGTATGTACATAAACTAGATTACAATGCCAAAGTTTACTCGAATAAATTTTGTGCTGGCTATTTAGCAACAGATTTAGAGGAATTCCTATAGCAATGTAGCTTTGTCATTCTTCATGCTGAACAGCAATGTCATTGGGAGTTTTAAAGGGCTTTTTTGTGTTTTTATGCTAGCACCCAGTACAGAGAGATATGTTGTAAACAGATGCAGATGACATGCACACCATTGGGGCTACAAAAACAAAACAAACTTTCCATGAGCAGGGAAACAAGATGGTTTATAGAGTTAATTGATTTGACACTTGTTTCCATGAATAATGGCTCAATTAAACTTTGTGTGTGGTCGTTTTCATTGTAGCATACATAATTTCACCATTTAAAATGATTTTTCCTACAAAAAGCATGCTTGTGTGAACTATGCTGGTGGCATAATAATGATATTAAGAGTTACACATGTACATAATAATGTATTAGGGAGAGTGTCCAATTTCTGGCCCATAAATAGTCAACAACTTACGGGAGATGAATTTTCAGCAATATAGGGGTTAATTAATTACTTAATTAAAACTCCTTAAGGGCTTCTGTCACAACTACAAATGGCTTCTAGTGAAATGAATCTCTTTACCTGCAGTTTGTACAAGTGACAGAAAGGTTAAGTGAACACTCTTAGTGCTGGGGTGTGTATCTATTGTTGGGTGAACATAGGATATTCATCATACGTTGTATCATGGTGTTTTGGCAAATTGTTGTGAGAAATGTTACATTAGATTCATATACTTTTCAATTGTGTTTACTAAATTGTGTATAAAGTTATGGCTGCAGTCTTGCGCCTTGGTCTCTTTTGTGGAACAAGATATAAGTATTTCCAATTTATATGCTGAATAAGCAATAAGTAATATCCATTAACAATATAGTATCCATCATAAATAAATAATATCCATCATGATCAATAAAAGTATCCATCATACACTGTATAAAATATTATACTGTTAGTATCTATAAGCTAACTATACCAAGCTGTAAAAAGAGTGCAGGCATAAAAACTTTTTTTTTTTATTCATGAGACTAGATTACACAATTGTTACATGTCTTTACATTTCCATTGTCTTTTTCTTGATTTCTTTAAAACTACCAAAAAGCACTCCTATCTGATTAAAACCAAGTTTTAGTTCATTTCATACCACGGTTTACCTTATAGGTGTGACAACAAATTTTATATGCTACTATAATTGTATCTGGATGTGTGAAACCTTTTCACACACAAACTTTGACCCATTTTGTGAACTTTGAAGCTCATAATATTTTTATCATTGCATACAATTGACCAAACTTTTCTATGAATGCAGCTAAAGTATCTTGCCACATTTTAAAACCAAAAGCAGTTTAATCAGAGTAAGGAGTCATGTGTTACATCATTTTGTTTGCTGGCATGTAAAATATGCGGAAAAGGTACCTTTTTACAAATTCGGTCACAATTGTTATAGCACATACGTACATACAGTACCAATTATACACTAAATACGGTACATATCCAATAGGGTGGTTCTTTATTAAGCGAGCATCTGGCCTGCATGATATTTCAAGGGGTATAGTAGCTGTAATTGATCCATTAGATCATTAAGCGGTATAGTTGCTGTATTCAAGTGATTAGACCATTACGAGGTGTGGTTTGTGTGCTCAATTGTATAAGTTCAGCTATATTATTAAGGGGTATAGTTGATTTTTTATCGTGCTACTACAGGTATCTCATGGGTGTCTAATATCTCTCTCTTACAGTAATGTATGTATTTCTGTAAGCTCCTCAAATAAGGTATTGCTACAGAAATCAATGCCTTGATGTGGTTTCATTGTATTATGAAGAAGACAGCAAGCATGATTGAAGATAAAGGAAAAGGCAAGATGTAAAGAGCAGGCACTCATTGGAACAATCAGACATAAGTCAAATATTATATCATAAAATGGTGGCCGTATAATATAGCATGTTAAACACGCTACCTTTAATAGTCGCCAAATATGAATAGTGGCAGCAGTTTTTTTGGGGTGCAATTTTTTGGGGTAATTTCTAGTATATAGTACTATATACCATAAAGTCTATGATACCTACAATGTATACCATAAACTCTATAATTCCATGTGTATCATACAGTATGCTAGTATTAGACATCATGGAAGTTTGGGTTTTTCTGGCCAAAACTTTTACCCAAAAACCTGCTTCACAATACCTTCTGATGCCTTTGCAGCATAGATTTGGTATAACCAAGCCCAAAAGTGCCATCCATGTGATTCAAGATGTTTCCAATCCAATTAGTTGTTAAACTTTTTATTGTGTGGAATTTCTGCTGACTGACTGACTGACTGACTGACTGACTGACTGACTGACTGACTGACTGACTGACTGACTGACTGACTGACTGACTGACTGACTGACTGACTGACTGACTGACTGACTGACTGACTGACTGACTGACTGACTGACTGACTGACTGACTGACTGACTGACTGACTGACTGACTGACTGACTGACTGACTGACTGACTGACTGACTGACTGACTGACTACATGTACTTACTAATGCTTTCATAGAAGCGTAACTTGTTAACGACTAAGGCTACGTGCTTGATTTTCACTGTTTGATGTCACTTCAGCCAGACAAGTGTTTTTTAGCATACCGCGGTACATACAATGCAAGCATCATGGACTTACCTTTGTCCTCCTTTTTGTCCCATTTCTTTTGCTGACAGTTCAAAGTGTTAATTAATAATAGCACATGATGGCTTCCCTATGTTTTTAAATGGAAATTGTCCATATTTTATGGTGACTGAATTGATTGCAGAGGTTCTTCTCCTACTGTTCTTCATTTGTAACACTGAATAGCAAGCTTAGCAAATCTGAAAGTGAAGTATAATGACTACTTCACTTTTTAGTCAGCAGTTGATACATAGTTGAGACGCGTTTAAATGAAAACATTAACTCTGATGCCATTCTTTATTTTGATGCAGTATACATTGATTCACCAGTCGTTAAAAGCAAACAAACAAGTATTTAAAAAAAATGAATTTCAAGTTTGATTAGGGATCATTGTAGTGAAACAAGGGAGGTTGCCTACACCTGCAGATATAATAGTGGACATAATTTTAATCCCTAGATCAGTCATGGGTCTAGATCTGCAGATGTAGGCAACCTCCCTTATTTCCATACTTTTTCTATGATGCCTAATCGTGCCTGAAATTTCAAATTTTTCCTTATATACTTGCACTGAAGTCATAGAGTGTACAGTTAAGAGCTACGATAATATATTGTCTTCAAGGCTTCTATAATCATTGTAGTACAGTACATACATTATACATAATATTTCAAGGGATTCTCAAAACTAATAGTGATGTATTTCTTAAAACGAAGTGCCATATAGCTACCTGTGTAGCTGGCAACCTTATTAGATGCATTTATTGTACTATGTTATTTATTTTAACTGTATAAAGTGTTTGTTTTCCAATAATGCATAGAGAATTATCATTTTATTAAAGTAATGTAATTTCATAATTAATTTTTGGTAATTTCTATAATGCACAAATAGGGAAGTGTCATGAAAAAAAACCAACATAATGTGCACAGATTTACATATCCTTTAGACTACAACAAGTTTGATACTGAAATTTGATTGGCTGAAAACGTAGTCTCTAAATCTCGTAGAGCCACGCTCATATCCAATAGAGACCACGCTCTGAGGCGATACGAAACACGATAATTACGCGCCTGTAACATTGGCAACACATGGACATTTAAATAGCTAGTAACAACTGTACTGAATTAGAGGGAGGTGTAATGGGCTTGTTTGTATTAATCAACACTACATTACTTGCTTGCAAGCAGCTGTGAGGCACAACAACAGCAACAATGAGTTGTAGTCCAGTCGCTGAGTCCAATACTTCGATACATAGCATGCGCCTGTAACATTGGCAATGCATGGGTGTTTAAACGGGTAGCAACAGCCACGCTGAGATCCCGCCATGTAGGGAGGTGTAGAGGGCTTGTTTCTAGTAAGTAGCCATACATTTCTCGTTTACAAGCAGCTGTCAACTCAAGGTACAATAACGAGCTGTAGTCTAAATAAGTTAGACGTCAAGACCCACTGGGTTCTACGTGATTTAGAAAACCCTCAGGTCCTTAGTAGCGCCCGAGCGCAGCGAAGACGCTACAGCCCAGGGCCTTCGAGTTTTCTAAATCACGTAGAACCCTGGTTCTTGACGTCTAACTATTATTTAAACTATTCGTTCAATGGCTTGCTCCTGTGAAATGTTATGAAGCAAATACAGGGCATAATGTAGACTTATTGCTCCAATTTGTTTCAGTGAAACTTATAATTTCCCATATATTGCATAACCCACAGAAATATAATTTATTTATATATGTTAGTTGGCTTTCGTCTGTTACTTTTATCTGCATCTGTGAAATTGATTGTGGATTTAACTTGATAAATGTTTTACAAAAGTTTGCATTCTATAAAAGGGTTTTATGTATTGAATCTTTCATTATAGAGACATTGCATTTGTAATATATCAAGACACACGGTAGTGTGTCGTGCGGCCCAAGAAGCCGGCGCTTAACACCCGTGAGTATATTGACAGGAAGAAAGAAAACGCAATTTTCGCACTTCCGTAGCTCTGTGCTCCCTTGATGAAACAAGACGATTTTTGCTGAAGACATGCCCTCCAACTACAGCACTCCACATTCCAAATTTGAGCGAAATCGCTTCGCGCGTTCCCGAGATATGCGACTTCAAAAATTGGCTCAGTTTCTTCGTTTTTTTTTTTTCTTCTTCTTTTTCTTTTTCTTGTCGCACACTTACAAAAACTGCTATAAAACGCGAACGCCATATCCGATTGCCTTGAAATTTGGCACACAGAAGGGGGGGTATAAAGGCGCATCTCGGTACCAACTTTGGCTGGAATACAATAAACAGGCAAAGAGTTATGAGCGATTATTCACGAAAAATAACACCAATGTGTTGTCACGCCTACAGGGTAAACCGCGTATGGGAAGAAGCTGAAAATCGGTGGGTGAATAGGTTAACTATTGAACTTCAAACCTTTTGTAGTTTGAAAGAAATCGATCTAAAAAACAGGAAGTTACAACGAAAAAACCAACAGTGTGTAACAATTACGCAATCGAGATTAGCTAATACAAAAACGACTGCTTGCCACGTCTACCAGATAAACCGCTTGGAGTAATGCTTTGAAAATCGTTGTACAGATGGAGTAATCATCTTAGAAAGGCTCATCAATGGTGTAGAAGAATCAGACTTAAAGCCACGGAGTTATAACACGAAATCCTACTTGGTGCAGCAAGTGCGAGATCGAGATACTCTAATAGAGCAGTCATCCTAATAGAGCAGTCACCCTGAAGAGAATTCAAGATATCAGCTAGAAACAAGAAACCTGTATAGAGATCAGCTACACACAAGTCACCCTGTAGAGAGATCAGCTAGAAGAAGTTACCTTGTAGGGAGTTCATGCAACTATGGAAAGAGATAGTTCAGCTAGAAGAAATCACCTTGTAGAGTTCAGCTACAAAGTAACCACCATGTAGAGAGTTCAGCTACAAACAAATCGCCCTGTGGAGAGATCAATAGAAGAAGTTACCTTGCAGAGAGTTCAGCTACAAAGAAACCATCATGTAGAGAGTTCAGCTACAAACAAATCTCCCTGTAGAGAGATTAGATAGAAGAAGTTACCTTGTAGAGAGTTCAGCTTCAAACAAATCACCATGTAGAAAGATCAGCTAGAAGAGATCACATTGCAGAGTGTTCAGTTACAAAGAAACCACCATGTAGAGAGCTCAGCTACAAACTAGTGACCTTGTAGAGACATCAGCTAGAAGAAGTTGCCTTGTAGAGAGTTCAGCTACAAAGAAACCATTCTTTAAAGAGCTCAGCTGCAAACAAATCACCTGTACAGAATTCAGCTACAAACAAATCACCCTGTAGAAAGATCAGCTAGAAAAAGTTACCTTGTAGAGAGTTCAGTTACAAAGAAACCACCATGTAGAGAATTCAGCTACAAACTAATGACCCTGTAAAGACATCAGCTAGAAGAAGTTACCTTGTAGAGAGTTCATCTACAAAGAAACCATTATTTAAAGAGCTCAGCTGCAAACAAATCACCTATACAGAATTCAGCTACAAACAAATCACCATGTAGAGAGATCAGCTAGAAGAAGTTAACTTGTAGAGAGTTCAGCTACAAAGAAACCATCATTTAGAGAGTTCAGCTTCAAACAAATTACCTGCAGAGAGTTCAGCTACAAACAAATCTCCCTGTAGAGAGATTAGCTAGAAGAAGTTACCTTGTAGAGAGTTTAGCTACAAAGAAACCATCATGTAGAGAGTTCAGCTACAAACAAATCACCATGTAGAGAGATCAGCTAGAAGAAGTTATCTTTTAGAGAGTTCAGCTTCAAACAAATCACCTGTAGAGAGTTCAGCTACGAACAAATCTCCCTGTAGAGAAATCAGCTAGAAGAAGTTACCTTGTAGAGAGTTCAGCTACAAACAAATCACCCTGTAGAAAGATCAGCTAGAAGAAGTCACCTTGTAGAAAGTTCAGTTACAAAGAAACCACCATGTAGAGAGTTCAGCTACAAACTAGTGACCTTGTAGAGACATCAACTAGAAAAGTTACCTTGTAGGGAGTTCAGCTACAAAGAAACCATTCTGTAAAGAGCTCAGCTGCAAACAAATCACCTGTATAGAATTCAGCTACAAACAAATCACCCTGTAGAGAGATCAGCTAGAAGATATTACCTTGTAGATAGTTCAGCTACAAACAAATCACCATGTAGAAAGATCAGTTAGAAGAAGTTACCTTGTAGAGAGTTCAGCTACAAAGAAACCATTTTGTAAAGAGCTCAGCTGCAAACAAATCACCTGTACAGAATTCAGCTACAAACAAATCACCCTGTAGAGAGATCAGCTAGAAGATATTACCTTGTAGATAGTTCAGCTACAAACAAATCTCCCTGTAGAGAGATCAGCTAGAAGAAATTACCTTGTAGAGAGTTCAGCTACAAAGAAACCATTCTGTAAAGAGCTCAGCAGCAAACAAATCACCTGTACAGAATTCAGCTACAAACAAATCACCCTGTAGAGAGATCAGCTAGAAGAAGTTACCTTGTAGATAGTTCAGCTAAAAACAAATCTCCCTGTAGAGAGATCAGCTAGAAGAAATGACCTTGTAGAGAGTTCAGCTACAAAGAAACCACCATGTAGAGAGTTCAGCTGCAAAGAAATCACCCTGTAGAAAATTCTGCAAGAAACAAATTGCCCTGTAGAAAGATCAGTTAGAAGAAGTTACCTTTTAGAAAGTTCAGCTACAAAGAAACCATTCTGTAAAGAGCTCAGCTGCAAACAAATCACCTGTACAGAATTCAGCTACAAACACATCACCTGTAGAGAGATCAGCTAGAAGAAATTACCTTGTAGATCGTTCAGCAACAAACAATTCACCCTGTAGAGAGCTTGTAGAGTGTTCAGTTACAAAGAAACCACCATGGAGATTTCTGTAATCAAATTATGTATTATATATATAATTTGTACATTTACCGATAAGATACTTAAAGTACATCTACTTCATCTTTTCTTCTTCCTCGTAAAGAAAAAAAAGCATAGGTTAAAAAAGTCCCAAAGCTGGCCATAGGCCGGCTTTGGGGTATACAAATACAAAAAGAAATGAAATCTAATCCAAAACAGCCAAGCTGTAAAAAAGTGTGCGGCCCTCAGAAAGGCTATGGTGAAAAAAGATGTGAAATCCAAGGTGGCGGCCAAGAAATGGCTGTGATGGTAGGTTAATGGTAAAAATTTTAATAACGACAATTCAGGTGAATTTTGTGCCAAGACCAAGCGACACAAAAATTCACCTGAATTGTCGTTATTAAAATTTTTATCATTAACCTACCATCACAGCCATTTCTTGGCCGCCACCTTGGATTTCACATCTTTTTTCACCATAGCCTTTCTGAGGGCCGCACACTTTTTTTACAGCTTGGCTGTTTTGGATTAGATATGTATTTCTGGAATTCTTTAGCTCATATTTCTTATCTGTACCATAATTTCAGGCAAAAATTCATGATAAAATTGTCATGTAAAAGTATTTTTTTATGATTTACATGAATGACTGCTCTATTACAGTATCTTGATCTTTTGGAAAAAAATCATGTAAGAATCTTTGCATCCGAAAATTGTTTTGCAATAAAAAAAGTGAATTACAGTATATGTCCAATGACGAACATTAAATGTGCTTTAGATAATTGTTTTATTCTCTAGTAGGCCACATAAACTTAATTATTAGTTTCTCATCCTCCTGCGGGATGAGAAACTAATAATTAAGTTTAATATGTAGCCTTATTGCAAAAATAATTATGGCATTCACATGAATAAATCCAGTGACAAAGCAAAAAATTAACAGGTGAGCCATGAATGACTACTTTATTAGATTTATAGTACATGATGATGTGACTGCTCTATTAGAATACTGAGATGTTTTGCTATATTACTTTGCACTTGTATCATAGATAAGGAAAATTTCAGCATAGAAATTTTTGTGTATCAAAATTTTGGTGCAACATATTTCATCACTTTCATAATCGACAGAAAATTGACTGAATAACTACCATAATTTATAGCCTAAATATTTCGAGGTGCAAGATTTTGAGGTTGAGCAATATTTAAATTGTTTGCGGATTTGTAAATACTCACAAATGTATTAGACTATAATTATGTAGGTCTAAATAATTAAAGGATAAAATTTTAGCTGTTAACCCCTGAAACTTCAAACTCAGTGAAAATTTTCTTCAATATATTTTGGCTAGCTATACGCTATAAATTAATATTGTGTAAGTTATTTTCAACTCATAATTACTAGTGCAGTGCATCAACTGTCATTGCTGGCAGGACATGTAAAGGATGAGCAGTTGCCATTCATTCACCATAGCACCATAGCTAAGTATTAATTTTATATGTGCAAATTATTATTATTATTATTAACACTTTACAGTGACCAGCACTGAAGGTCTGACAGCAACATGTGCTGCAGCCTTTATTCGTACAGTTAGTATATATTCGTCATTTAATATTTCATAAATACAGCTAGTGGCAAAAAAATTTTGATGACGAATTTTTCCTGATTTACAGTATGTCATGCGTACTACTACAGAACTTTATTGTTTGCAGAATTGGTAAATACTCTGTTTAAGGTGAAATCACAAATCAGAAATGAATTTTTATTCATGTTAATACTAGGTGGTCCCTAGGGGTGTTGAAAGACGATGTTCCACTGTATACACTGTACATGATTCTATACAGTTTTCAATAGGAACAGTACTAATGATATATGTACCTATTATTTTAGGAAAGAAGATGACACTATTGTTGTTGTTACTGTTGTCAATCTCTGTTGAAGTCAGCATTCAAGAAGGTTAGTCAATGATAAGGAGATAAATAATAATTATTATATCACTACCTGTAGATAAAAAATTTCTAAAAGAAGCTTAATCTATGCTGATGACTTTGTGGTTTGGTTATTGTACAGTATGTGGACAGGCCATTCATTAAAATACTCTAATGGAGCAGTCATTATAATACTCTAATAATGCAGTCAAGTGTATCAGATTGCAACGAAGCATATGCACTGATACTAAAATCACTAGTAATTAAGAGACTAGATGGCAATACAGCTATATTCTCAGACAACTAGACATTTTTTACTATCAAATTATTGCTTACATAACTACTTATCAAACCTTCAAGTTTTATGAATCGAATTGAGTGTACTCTCTGCAACTTTGTTCTGATTTCCATTACACTACTCCAGGTTATAATCTAAGCTTTGCTAGAGGGCAGGACTAAAAGATGGCAATAACAGCAGAAGTCTGCTTTTCCATGAGCAGGATTATAGGTCATTGTTCAAATTATCCAATGATGGATGGTTACTATGGATGGCTCTCATTCAGTGCTAATTAAATGAATCAAAAAGATTCTGTAGGGACTTGGCCCAATAAACGTGCAAAAAAAACAGATCAAAATTGGTAGGGTAATTTAAGAGAATTATTATCCATCACAAACAAGCTACTGTAGATAGTCAACTAGCAGCTACATAAATCTAACTATGTATGCAACAACCAGTATAGATATATCATACATTATGGTAGTGTTGTATATTAGGGATCATGTCGAACTGGGCTTTTACAGCAAAGCTTTTCCAGCCAAAAATACCACCCTAAAACCAGCCTCCACAGCAAAAATAGTGTTCCAATTCTGCCTATACTATGAAACAACTATTTCAAGAACTTCCTTTAATGATACAAAACAGTCCTCAAATCTATAAATGACTTCAGTTTTATTCACTACTGGTGCTTGTGGTCTGTTTTTGTTTGCACTTAAGTAAAACTTATTCCAACACCAAAACACAGACAGAATAAATACAGTCAGTGTTTGTGTATAAATTATGTTGTGCTCAATTTCCCTTCATGATAGCTCAGCAGCATTGGTTAGGCACAGCCAAGCCCAACAATATCTTCAGACCAACCTCAAACCCTTCCAATAAGTTTCTATGGACTTTTTAAAAAGTTATATGTAACAGAATTGCTGACTGACTAATTAACTAACTGATGCCTCCAGCCAAGCATATAACAACAATGGATAAAGCTATTGGCTTGATTTCTTCACTGTTCGAAGTCACTTGGTTGAGATATGTGCTTTTTTCCAACTGCAGTATGTACAATACACGCATCATGAACTTGCCTTTGTCCTCCAGTCCTTTTGCTGACAACGCAAGCTGTCGATTCATGATAGTGCGATGCAACTATTATGCTTATCACCCGTATTTTCCATAGCAAATGGATTGATTGCAAAGACACTTCTTTACTGTTCTTCATTTGTAATTCAACAGATGAAGCATAGCGAAAGCAAGGCGAAATGGCCACCACCTCTTCTGTTATGTAACTAATTGTTTTGGGGTGCACATTCTAGTTCCAAAATTACTTATATTGCATTTTTGGCACCATTTGTTCTTTCTTTTAATGTAATTTTGTGCTGGTTCATTTGCTATAATTATGTTATTAAAAAGTAAACAAACAAGTAGTAAGAATTTTAAGTTGAAATAGGGATCATAGAAAAAAATGCCGAAAAAAGGGAATAGCTAAAAATGCAGTGAAAGAAGGATGGTTGCCTGTACCAACATATATTCTAGTGGACATTTAATCCCTAATTCATGATCAGTGATGGATATAGACTCAAGTTATTTAATGTCCACTAGTATATCTGCAGTTATAGGCAACCCCCTTTGTTATAGCTATTCCCTTATTTCACAACATTTTTCTTTAATCCCTAATCCAACTTAAAATTCCCTTCAACTTGTGTAAAATCAAACTTTTTAGGTCAGAGTATGCTTTATTCCAGTATTTCCATTCTTAGGACTTTTTACACTATACCCAAGCGGTTGATGGTGGATGTTCACACTCTGATAGTTTAATGAAGTTTAAGACCTTAAACCAAGTTTAATGTAGGTAGGGCTGCAGTTAAGGTTACGAGTTATCGCATTTCAGGGGACACTGAAGTAGGATGTAAGGGCTAAAAAAGGAGCCTTTCACTCAATGTAGCCGAATGTGCGGCCTTATGTACACTCACTACAGTCTGTATTAATTTTCTTCCTAGAGGATTAAACAGCTCATTTATTTAGCTCAAAACTCACTACGCTTGGTTAAAGTTGATGAGACTTGCTGCCAAAATCGCACTCAGAACGACTGCCACAAAACTCACTCAGCGTTTAGACACTTAAAAAATACAATAGCTAGATCCTATCAAGCAAAGTCTGATAGCATTACATCTCTAGAATAACTTGGGCAATGAAACGCAGCCTGTGACCCTGTAATAATCGCTTACCACAATTTTGTAAAAAAAATTCCTTCAGCAATGGTGGTAAAATCTCAAAAAAACTCTACGATAGGCCCTCAAAAAAATATTTAACTACCATGTAAACTATCTTAATAAACCAAGCTTGATCAACTATCCTTATTTTTGGCAGAAGAAAAATACATTGTAGAGCAGCAGTATCCTCGCACATGTGAATTATCAGTTCATGGGAAATACAAACCACAACAGCTGTGAATATACTATCAGCTTGTTCTTTGTGCTGATTGGCTGTTTTGTCACCGTACCCTGCTGCTATTTAGTAGTGTTAATAAATGTTTATCAGCTGCTCTGGGATTCAGGTAAGCTACAAACTAGTATTACAACATAACATGCAATTAAAATTAATTTTAGTATGGAAAACACTGAAAACTCAAGGGGACCTCATGCTTGTAGGGGAAATATGTGAAGAAAATGGTCCCTACACCAAAGAACAATGATACAAGTTTACCAGTAAACAATAGTAGTAGAATTGTTAACCTTAATAAGCTGCAAGAACATCTACAAGTTATCAGTCAGCATGCTGCTACTTGCCAGCTGTATGCTGTTAATGCTGTGTTCGGTAAGGAGGCTATTGTACTTGTTGGTGAGCAGAATTGTGAAGAGCACTGCTCCATTCTGACTTTTCACTGTGTTGGGTGTAATAAGGAATTCCAGTTCTCCACATCATCAAGAGTTCAGAGCATGAGTGGTGGCCGTTACTGGGAGTACATTCTGGCTGCAGTGTGGGGGAAGATGAATACGGGGGGAGGACACGCACCATTTACTGAATAAATGGCAGTATTTGGCATACCTTTCTTGTCAAAGAAAGCTTTCATATCCACTGAAAAATATGTTTGAGAGTGGTGGCAGGATCTTCTCTAGGAATTAATGAAACAAGCTGGAGAAGAAGAGAAGGCCATTGCCATCTCCAAGGGACATTACCACCAAGGAATATCAGCGATTACTGTGATCGTGGATAGTGGCTGGAGTAAACGGTTCCTATATGCCAAATCTGGTGTAGGCATCATAATTGGCAAGGAGACTGGGAAGATACTACGTATATATGGTAGTCAGAAGCAAGTATTGTTAAGTGTGTCACAATACAACTGGGGACACTGTACCTCCGCATGATTGCTTCCTCAACCAGGATCAGTCATCATCAGCCATGGAGACTGACATCATTGTGACCAGATTTGTTGCATCTGAAGAGCAGTACAGCCTCTGCTCACACACTTCATTGGAGATGGCGACAGCTCAGTTTATCCAGCCCTTGTCTCCAGGGTACCATATGGCTATATACTTCATCAAAAAAACTGGAATGTGCCAGCCATGCAGTGAAGTGCTTCCAGACAACAATAGAGAATTTAGTTCATGAAAAACCCTCCTACAAGGGTAGGGGGAAACAATGAGGAAAAAAAACTCACCAAAGCAGCTCACATTGCAATTTTAATGCAGAGTCAAGAGACTGATCAAGTAAAAGCTGTCTAAAAATCCAGCAAAACCTGGCTTCAGTTCTCACACAAATTGCAGTCCAGATATCTGCAAAACTGTTCAACAACAGCAACGAACAACAACAGCAACAACAACAGGGACAACTACAACAACATCTCAACAATGACACATCAGGGGGGCCTCCACTGAAGAGGAAACCACCCATAACACAAGTAGTGACATCACATCTGGTACAAAATAATTTTATGAATACAAATGACAGTCTCTTAGCTAGATCATCACTACACAAGTGCAAGCATGAGTTGATGCCACTGATAACGAAGGCTTGGATGACATCAGGAGCACATCAACCACCACCACAGAGATAGACGATCTGTGACATCCAGCATGCCATCAGCCAACTTGTTGAAAAAGCACCACAGTTGATTAGTACAAAAAGTTTGTAACTAACATTAGTCTCAATAAAACAATATTATGTACATAGTAGGTAATTTTACCACTGATCTTGCTGAAAGTTGGATGCACCTAAGGAGTAAATTTGATAGCAGAAAGCAGATTAATAGGAGCCAGGCTGGTTCATGGGAAAGTTTGTGTGCTGGTGCTGGCCTGCATTGTAATGAAGGCGCAACAACATCTAGGCAAAATCTGTCACCCATCTGATGTTTTCAAGCTTTCTGAAGCCAATGCCATCAAAATGCACCGATAAGGATTGGAAGCATAAGACTGAACCTGCTACAAAGCTACAACATAAAAGGGCATGGTACAGCACAGCTGCAATAGACAACTACTTGACTTCTAGAATGGAATATTCCAGGCAAGCTTCAATAGTCATGTATTGCTGTTATCACTGTGACTATATGATTAAAGATATGATGGCGGAAGTGAGATGCTGGTTGTTTCAACTGATATTCCAGCTGACCAACTGAAGGAGATCATGATTAGGTGCTACAAACAGATTGACAGTGATAAGGCAAAGTACATTAAACTTACAACAAAGGACCACAGCTACGACAATAATGCTGCAGTAGTGCAGTTTTCTGAGAGGATAAAGAGGATCGCTTCATCAAATGCATGATCCGTAGCAAAGCGAAGATCTACCACACCTGTAGCTCGCATGGTACACCAGTTACTCTACTCAACATTTAGGGGTAACTCAGCCAACAGGTGGAGTCTGGAACAGTGTAGCTGTGTACACAGGTTGGTTGTGTGATAAGGGCTCACCTAATCTCACTGTCATTATCAAGTGTGAGCTAACTGTGTGCACAGCCCACCCATGGTTGGCCGCAACTCCAGATGGTTGGGTTACTGATCTGACTGACTCACCAACTCAAGGGTTAGTAGAATTCTAAAACCCTTATAGCTACAGACATCTCAGTGTGAGTGATGCCTTCACCACCAAGAAGTGTGATTGTCTTGAAGTCAATAATGGCAAAATCCAACTGAAACACACAGAAACCTACTATTATCAAGTTCAGCTTGCAATATTTTATACCAGCACACAGTGGTGTGACTTCCTTCTATGTACAACTGTTGACTACCACTGTGAGAGAGTACTGTTCAACAAGTCTTTCTGCACTACAATGCTCCCTACCTAGAGGCACTTTCATATACTTGTCATTCTTTCAGAACTTTCTTTGAAGGCCAAGGGAGCCAAACGACTGGCTTCCCAATGAAGACAGCTTCATTCAGGAGATGGAACATCTCAATAGTTGAATTAAGCTTTAAAGGAATGTTCACACCTTAGCACACAGTGATTAATCTGAACGGTCTATACAGACACACATATACACACATATTTTGCTAAACTATTTATAAAATATAAAATGAAAATAATCACTTTTACAATAAACGCATTTGCTGTCTTCTTCTTTCATGTAGTAGAGCATGAGGTAAATCACGTGCAAAAAATATGTAAGAATTTTTTATGTATAGTTAATTATTATTTCCAGAACTCGAGGGTATCCCAAAACCTTAAACAGTAATCCATCTGTTGAGCAAGTCAGTGGCAATTACATTACATGCACACATGTGTGCGCTTCCTGGAATTATACATGTGATAAGTAACATCACGTGTTATAGTAGAGGCCTGGAGTAAAACCAGCATGTAATCTGGACTGGGAAAGAAGAGGTCAGTATGGCCTTTCATTATTGTGTTGGACAGAAGTAGAGGCTCAGCTCTGGGAGAGCATTGAGCAAGTAGTCAATCTAAGCACATCACTGTGAAATTGAACTAGATGTGTGGACTACTGAAGTAACAACAGTCAGCGAGAGGTTGTTTGAGGCAATACAACAGCCAACATGGGCCAGCCTGGGAACGTGCCTCCATTCCATGTCTTTCTGTTTTATGATATTGTGAATGCATACCTATGCAAATACCCATGAGACAATCATTGGTACATTGCTGCACTGGCTTCTGTGTAAATAAAGTTGTGACCAACGCGAACATTCGAAATAAATAGCTATGGTACGTGTCAAAACAAAGTGAAGCAAATATAGCTTGGTTCTATGTCAAATGACAAAAGTATTACAGTACATACATTTTGCCTCTTTAGCTATTCTAATATAATTATATTGTAGTATATATGTGACCGGATTTGAGAAAAGGGGTCTTATAGCCTTTCCAATTGCATGTACTTGGTAATCCATAACTAGACTTGTGAGTATGGTACCAGCTTGAAATTTGGTCATTTTACACTCCTAGGATAACACTATTCCTGAATGTCGTTTTAAGGCAATAGGTTAAACACATGATGAGTTGTGACTCATCAAACTTGGAAAGGCTATAAGACCCCTTAGGCTTTTCGCAGATCCAGCCACAATTTTGTACTGAGATAACATCAAGACACATGGTAGTGTGTTGTGCAGCCAAGAAGCCAGCACGCAACACCCATGAGTATATTGACAGGAAGAAAGAAAATGTGATTTTTGTACCTCCATAACTCTGTGCTGCCTTTACATAGACATGTCCGCCAATGTCAGTACTCCGCATACCAAATTTGAGCGAAATTGCTTCAAGTGTTCCAAAGATATGCGACTTCAAAAATTGACTTAGTTCTTCGGGTTTTTTTCCTTCTTATTTTTCTTCCTCTTTTTGCTTTTGCACACTTACAAAAACTGCCATAAAATGCGAACATCATATCCGATTGCCTTGAAATTTGGCACACAGAAGGGGGTATAAAGGTGCATCTTGGTACCAAGTATGGTTGGAACATGACAGACAGTCAAGTAGTTATTAGTGATTATTCACGGAAAATAACACCAATATGTTGTCACGCCTACAGGGAAAACGCGTTTATGGGAAGAAGCTGAAAATTGGTACATGAATTTGACTCAGGCCTAGGCTGCACCATATCATTTTTCACAGTTTTGCTATTTTTGTGTGGATAATACTTTACTAGCCTATTTATTGGCTTTTCCCTCTAGACAGCAAAGAAGTCGGAAAAATAATAAAGTCCAAGAAACATCCAGGATTTTAGGAGTGGGGTCTATTCTACGGAATGGAACGGAATGATGGACTAAACCACAGAACGGAATGCTGTCTCAAATTGGAGCTTGCAGCTTACCATTACTGTAGAAGTTATTGATGACACCTCCAGCACGTAATTAAACGTTTCCCAAGAAAGATAGAAACAATTTATGGATCAATTGTGTGTTCTTGTTGGTTGCCATTAGTAACAAAGTATTAAGCTGGCTAAGTGTAATCATCTTCAGATGTATCAAGTGGGGAACTCAATGCATGACTTGTTTTTACTAGTATGTGAGTTGTTTTTTTGCTTACTTTGACTTTAGAATGTACAGTCTGGGAGCTACGCTACACTATAGGAAATAAATATGGTGACAAGCTGAATCAACTCAGTCTAAGCAAAATCTAAAGAAATTTTGTGCAGTGTGTGACATTCAGATACCACA
This sequence comes from Dysidea avara, assembly GCF_963678975.1. Taxonomy (NCBI): domain Eukaryota; kingdom Metazoa; phylum Porifera; class Demospongiae; order Dictyoceratida; family Dysideidae; genus Dysidea; species Dysidea avara. The sequence continues at coordinate 28,123,304 of NC_089275.1, forward strand.
AAGAGGCTATATTGTGTTAACATCAATGATTTATTAGCAGTGCAGTGAACTAATGCCAGCCGCTATCTCATGGTTGAATCCAGGATTGGAATGCTTTCTGAATCAAAACTTGCAGCTTGGCTATCATCGCTGGAATTGCATTTTATCAGTGGAACCTGCAGGAAAATGGAATAGGATAGTATTAAAATATTAATAGCTGTCTCGTGCAGTGATTATTCTCCTACCTGATAAATCAAGCAGGTCCCTTCAATTCATTTATTGCATGACCAAGACAAGATTTGGTAGTACAATACAGAAGCTGATTGGATATCAATTGTTTCTGCCGATCTTGACAAGATAGAAGACCAATCAATTTCTTCAGTTTCAGAGCATAATCTCCACAGAGAAATTAGCTAGAAAGTTATGGTGACAAGAAAAGGAATGACTTCCGATTCAGTCTAATAAAAAGAATAATTATATGGTTGATTGAGGAGGTATCACTTATGGAATGTTCAGACAACCAGTGATGAAATGCATGGATTCATTGAATTTTGGTTGTGCTTGGAGACATTAAATATCCAAAAGAAAAACTGACTAGCTATATATTAATTCACTTTCTCTCAATTTTGAGCCTGTAGCTATACAAATAATTAAATTTTTCTCAGTCAATAGAAATCCTAGAATAAGATGGGAGAGAAATTTTAGTTTTGTTCACCTATATTGTACAACTTCAAAGGAAAATGAAGAAAGTATACAGACAAATCAATAAAATTATATAGTACAGTTACAATAAGGTGAATTATACATTTAAATACTTGATATGAATTAGAGCCTTTAGATAAATCGTTCCACAGCAAAATCATAGATGGAAAAAAACAAAGACTGGTGAGGTCTTGGTTGATGACAGTGGTTGGAGATTGAAAGGGTGGTAATTTCTTGTTCTTGAATATGTTACGAAGTGGAGTATCAAAACGGGATATCAATTTCATTGTGAATAATTTGTATAGTAAATAATCAAGCATTATATTGTATTCATTTATATTGTATAAATATGCCACAACATTGGCAGTCTACCTTGAAATCTCAACTATCCAACACAGAACAGCCTACTTTGTAACAAACACATGTGATCCCACTGTAATTTCATGGACGAGGTGGACTGGGAATCACTTGAAAATAGACGAACAAATTTAACCTGTTTAGTATGAAGTAAAGCATGTGAAATGTTACACCTAGGATTCTTAGGTGGTATGTGATTAGTGTGAGCATTCTATTTCTGGTCTGACTAGTAGATACAATGAAATCACACATAATCAAGACACACGGTAGTGTGTCGTGCGGCCCAAGAAGCCGGCGCGCAACACCCGTGAGTATATTGACAGGAAGAAAGAAAACGTAATTTTTGCACCTCCGTAGCTCTGTGCTGCCTTGTTGAAACAATACGATTTTGGCTGTGGACACTCCATCCAACTTCAGTACTCCACATTCCAAATTTGAGCGAAATCACTTCAGGCGTTCCCGAGATATGCGACTTCAAAAATTGGCTTAGTTTCTTGGTTTTTTATCTTCTTATTTTTTATCCTCTTTTTGCACACTTACAAAAACTGCTATACAACGCGAACGCTTTATCCGATTGCCTTGAAATTTGGCTCACAGAAGGGGAGTATAAAGACGCATCACGGTACCAACATTGGCTGTAATACCATAAATAGGCAAAGAGTTATGAGCGATTATACACGAAAAATAATACCAATATGTTGTCTCGACTACAGGGTAAACCACGTATGGGATTCTAGAAGCTGAAAATCGGTGGGTGAATAGGTTAACTATTGAACCTCAAACTTTTTGTGGTTTGAAAGAAATTGAGCTAAAAACCAGGAAGATACAATGAAAAAACCAACAGTGTGTAACAATTACAAAATCGAGATTAGCCAATAAAAAACGACTACTTTCCACACCTACCAGATAAACCGCTTGGGGTAATGCTTTGAAATTAGCTGTACAGATGGAGTAATCATCTTAGAAAGGCTCTTCAATGGTGTAGAAGAATCAGACATAAAGCCACGGAGTTATAACACGAAATCCAACTTGGTGTAGCAAGTGCGAATCGAGATACTCTAATAGAGCAGTCATCATAATAGAGCAGTCATTCTAATAGAGCAGTGACCCTGAACAGAATTCAAGAGATCAGTTAGAAATAAGTAACCTGTATAAAGATCAGCTACAAACAAATCACCCTGTAGAGAGTTCAGTTACAAACAATTCACCCTGTAGAGAGATCAGCTAGAAGAAGTTACCTTGTAGGGAGTTCAACTACGGAAAGAGATAGTTCAGCTAAAAAGAAACCACCATGTAGAGAGTTCAGCTACAAACAAATCGCCCTGTAGAGCGATCAGCTAGAAGAAGTTACCTTGTAGAGAGTTCAGCTACAAAGAAACCATCATGTAGAGAATTCAGCCGCAAACAAATCACCTGTAGAGAGTTCAGCTACAAACAAATCTCCCTGTAGAGAGATCAGCTAGAAGAAGTTTCCTTGTAGAGAGTTCAGCTACAAACAAATCACCCTGTAGAAAGATCAGCTAGAAGAAGTTACCTTGTAGAGAGTTTAGCTACAAAGAAACCATCATGTAGAGAGTTCAGCTGCAAACAACTCACCTGTAGAGAGTTCAGCTACAAAAAAATCTTCCTGTAGAGAGATCAGCTAGAAGAAGTCACCTTGTAGGGAGTTCAGTTACAAAGAAACCACCATGTAGAGAGTTCAGCTACAAACTTGTGACCTTGTAGAGACATCAGCTGGAAGAAGTTACCTTGTAGAGAGTTCAGCTACAAACAATTCACCCTGTTTAGAGATCAGTTAGAAGAAGTTTTCTTGTAGGGAGTTCAGTTACAAACAAATCACCCTGTAGAAAGATCAGCTAGAAGAAGTCACCTTGTAGATAGTTCAGTTACAAAGAAACCACCATGTAGAGAATTCAGCTACAAACTAGTGACCCTGTAGATACATCAGCTAGAAGAAGTTACCTTGTAGAGAGTTCAACTACAAAGAAACCATTCTGTAAAGAGCTCAGCTGCAAACAAATCACCTATACAGAATTCAGCTACAAAAAAATCACCCTGTAGAGAGATCAGCTAGAAGAAGTTACCTTGTAGATAGTTCAGCTACAAACAATTCACCCTGTACAGAGCTCAGTTATAAGAGGTTTCCTTGCAGAGAGTTCAGCTACAAACAAATCACCCTGTAAAGAGATCAGCTAGAAAAAGTTACCTTGTGGATCGTTCAGCTACAAACAATTCACCCTGTAGAGAGATCAGCTAGAAGAAGTTACCTTGTAGAGTGTTCAGTTACAAAGAAATCACCATGGAGAGTTCTGTAATAAATATATGTATTACATATGTAAAATGTGCATTTACTGATAAAATCAGAAATATTTAAAGTATTCAACATTTGTTTCATTTTTTTCTTCTTCCTGTGGTAAAGAAATAAAGATAGGTTTAAAAAACCTCAAAGCCTTTGGGGTATACAAATACAAAAAGAAGTGAAATCTAATCCAAAACAGCGTAGCTGTAAAAAAAAGAGTGTGGCCCTCAAAAAAGCTATAGTGAAAAAGATGTGAAATCCAAGGTGGCGGCCAAGAAATGACTGTGATGGTAGGTTAATGGTAAAAATTTTAATAACAACAATTCAGGTGAATTTTGTGCCAAGACCAAGCGGCACCAAATTCACCTGAATTGTCGTTATTAAAATGTTTACCATTAACCTACCATCACAGCCATTTCTTGGCTGCCACCTTGGATTTCACATCTTTTTTCACCATAGCCTTTTGAGGGCCGCATTCTTTTTTTACAGCTAGGCTGCTTTGGATTAGATCAAGACACATGGTAGTGTGTCGTGCGGCCCAAGAAGCCGGCGCACCACACCGTGAGTATATTTGCAGGAAGAAAGAAAACGTCATTTTCACACTTTTGTATTTCGGTGATAGCTTTTCCGATTGAAACCATATTTGCTGCAGAGTTGCCCGCCAGCTAGGGGAGTCTACATTCCAAATTTGAAGGAAATCACTCAAGCCATTTATGAGATATGAGCGGCCAAAGTTTTGTTTTTTTTTCTTCTTATTCTTCTTCTTCGTCTTTTCGCACACTTGCAAAAATTGATATAAAACGCAAACGCGTACTCAGATCGCCTTGAAATTTGCATACAGAAAGGGAGTCCAAAGGCAAATCCTAGCATCAAATTTGGTGCAAATCCGATGAATGGTTCAGGAGTTATGACCGATTGTTCGCGTAAAACAAGTTCGATTTGTTGTCACGCCTACAGGGTAAACCGCTTCATGGAATGAGTTGAAAATTGCTATGTAGATAGAGTAACCATCGTAGGAGTGCCTTTTGGTAGTTTGAAAGGAATCGAGATTAAGACCACGGAGATATGACACAAAACCCAACCTGTGTCACAATTATGCGATCGATTTTTATGAATAAAAAAGTATTAGTTTTTATGCCTACTAGGCAAACCGCTATTAAAAGAGCAATGAGCTGAAAATCGGTGTATAGCTGGAATAATTTTCATAGAAAGTCCTTGCAGTAGTATAGAAGAATTGTATTACAAACCACTGAGTTATGATTCGAAAGCCAACTCCATGTAGCAAATGCGAGATCGAGACACTCTAATAGAACAGTCACCCTAATAGAGCATTCAGCTAATTTATTTACTCCATTATAGAATTCTATTACATTACAAGTTATTCTGTAGGGACTTCAGCTGCAAACAGTTAATCTTATAGACAGTTCAACAAGAAGCAAGTCACCCTGTGGAGAGTTAAGCTACAATTATATCACTGTAGAGATTCAGAACATTACAAGTCACACTGAAGAGAGTTCATCTATAAACAAGTCATGCACCCTGTAGAGAGTTCACCTACAATTAAATCACTCTCTAGAGAATTCAGCTACACACAAGTCACTGTGCAGAGAGTTAAGCTACAAACAAATTACCCTGTAGAGAGATCAGCTACAAACAAAACACTTCGCAGAGAGTTCAGCTACAAACAAATCAATCTTTAGAGTGATCAGCAACAAACAAATCAACTTGTAGAGAGATCAGCTAGAAACAAATCAACCTGCAGAGAGATCAGCTACAAACAATTAAGCTTGTAGAGAGATCAGTTACACACAAATCAACCTGTAGTGAGATAAGCTAGAAACAAATCACCCTGCAGAGAGTTCAGCTACAAACAAATCAACCTGCAGAGAGATCGGCTACTAACAAATCACCTTATAGACAGTTCAGCTACAAACAAATCACCCTGTAGAGAGATCATCTAGAAACTAGACACAATGTAAGGAGTTCAGCTACAAGCAATACACCCTGTTGAGATTTCAGCTACAAACAAATCAACCTGTAGAGCGATCAGCTAGAAACAAATCACCCTGAAGAGAGGTCAGCTACAAAAAATCACCCTGTAGAGAGATCAGCTAGAAACAAATCACCCTGTAGAGAAATCAGCTAGAAGAGGTCACCTTGTAGAGAGTTCAGCTACAAAGAAACCATCCTGTATATAGTTCAGCTATATTTTAAGTCACCCAGTAGAGAGATCAGCTGCTAAAAAATATCCTGTGGGGAATAATGGGCATGTAATAAATATATGTATATAATTTGTATAATTACTAAAAAAATCAAAAATAATTGAAGTATTAAAAATCTTCTATAAGTTCTTTTCTTCTTCCTGTGGTAAATAAAAAAAAACACATTGGTTAAAAAAGTCCCAAAGCCAGCCATAGGCTGGCTTTGCAGTATACAAATACAAAAAGAAGTGATATCTAATCAAAAACAGCCAAGCTGTAAAAAAAGGTGCGGCCCCCAAAAAGGCCATGGTGAAAAAAGATGTGAAATCCAAGGTGGCGGCCAAGAAATGGCTGTGATGGTAGCAAGAGTATATAATGGGGAGGGAGAGTATCGAACTACGCTATACGCTGTGAGAAATGAGCCCGTAAAGTCCTATGGCATCGTTCAAACGACTCGGTGATTTGTGTTGATTGGTGACTAATTATAAGCGCAGTGGGCGCACTTTGTAGATGTGACTACTTAGTGAAAGAACGGTGTACTAGAGAAAAGTATGGCACATTACGCAGAGGAACTCGCTGTACAAAGAGAAAGACAGATGCAGCTAACCTGGAAAGCAAACATCGAGGTTTCATCATGGTCGAGCGAGGTCGAGATTTCGATATTTCATCATGGTAGAGATTTCATCATGGTCGCCATCCCATGCCTCGCCTCGACAGTTCTACTAGTTAAAGTGACACGTCTAAATGGAATTTCAACCATTGCGATTCCATACGGACCACCCGTTAAAACATTTAAGGTGTTAAATCTGAGCAATCAACAGCAGTCAGGTTTACGACAAGAAACGAAAGTATGCGGGTTACTTTACGGGCTCATTTTTCACAGCGTATAGCGTAGTTCGATACTCTCCCTCCCCATTATATACTCTTGATGGTAGGTTAATGGTAAAAATTTTAATAACGACAATTCAGGTGAATTTTGTGCCACTTGGTCTTGACATCAAATTCACCTGAATTGTCGTTATTAAAATTTTTACCATTAACCTACCATCACAGCCATTTCTTGGCCGCCACCTTGGATTTCACATCTTTTTTCACCATGGCCTTTTTGGGGGCCACACCTTTTTTTACAGCTTGGCTGTTTTTGATTAGATATTATATACATCTTGGTCCAAATCACATTTTTCTGGTGGATATGGGCATGATTTCACATGCATGGAAGGCTTAATTGAAATCTGGTTGATCTTGGAGTTTTGGAATTTAGCCTGATTCACGGCTATGGCAGTCAGACTCATCCTTGAATTTGTGCAACAGAAAATCAGTTCAATACTTAATACTGTACATCTGGCATCAGTACACTGCACCAGCTGTTAACAACTTCATACATGCACTTTAATACTGTTTGCAGAATATATAGCCTCCTTGCGGCGTCTGCCAAAATATTTGCTCCTTACACACTGCACAAAATTCAAGTTTTAATTCATTTGGCTCTTTCCTGTCACCAGTGTCTTCCTGCTTGCTTTATTTGTAGTATAGCTGCATCATACACTATGATAGTAGTGTATAGTAGGGACCACAAAGGAGTAGGCATGGCCCACAAAATAAAATCACCCAAAAAGCAACTTCAATTTTCCCTGACGACGATGAGGCAGTATTGGTTAGGTAAAACTAAGCCCAAACAAGCTTTCAGATTGACCTAAAACATTTTCAACAAGTTGCTATGGAATTTTAAAATAATTTATTTAATAGAATTTTCTGCTGACTGACTGACTGAGTAACTGACTGACTGACTGACTGACTGATGCCTTCAGACAAGTGTAATTCGATAACGGCTAAAGCTACCAGCTTGATTTTTTCACAGTTCGACGTCGCTTCGGCCCGAGAGGTGCCTTTTGGCATACTGCAATACGTGTAATGCCTTCTTCATGGACTTACCAGTGTCCTCCTTTGTGTCCCATTCATCTTTGCTGACAGTGAAAAGTGTCAATTTGGCGATAGCACGTGATGGCTTCCCTATGTAAGCAGAAATCGTCCGTATTTGTCATAGTGGCTATTTTGATAGTAGAGGTGCTTTTCAAACAATTCTTGATTCGTACTGCTGTGTAACAAATTGAACATAGCCAACAACGAAGCGTAATGGATACTTCACTTTTCAGACGATAATTATTGATATCATCCGGGGCGTGCGGTACCATTTCTTTCGATATGCATGGATTGCAGAGGTGTTTTTCTAACAGTTTTTGATTCGAAATGCTGCGTAACGGGTGAACATAGCTGACAGTGAAGCGTAATTGATACCTCACTTTTCAGACAATAATTGGGGCGCACGGCGTCATTTCAGATGCAGTATGCATGGATTCACCAGTCATAATAATTATTTACAAAAAAAGTTAACAAACAAGTACACAGAAAAAATTGCAATTTTCAACTAGAGTAGGGACCATAGCACGTCGATAAAAAATACTAAAACAAGCTGGAGTAGTGCACAATATTAAATCACAGTAAAACAATAAGAAGTTTTATATCCCTACTGTGCTCAAGATACCATTATGGAAATGCACAGTAGGGATATAACGCTTCTTATTGTTTTACTGTGATTTAATATCGTGCACTACTCCAGCTTGTTCCAGTACTTTTTATCGACGTGCTATGGTCCCTACTCTAGTTGAAAATTCCAAATTTTTCTGTGTACTTGTTCAGTATACTGATTTATGACTTGAAAAGTTGGCCCAGACTGTTTTCTGAAGTCAAAATAAGCAAAAGAGCTCGCATACTAGTAAGAACAAGTGCCCTTCATGATATATTCATGGATCAACATCACCAAGACAGCTGATCACACAATTAGCACTTCATTACTAATGACAACCAACAATAACCCACAATGGATCCTTTGATTGTTTTTATCTTATATTTAATCACCCACTGGACTTGGCTGGAGGTGCCACTGATAACTTATAAGGGCAGTAGGGAGCCGCCGATTATGCTGGCATAATTATGAGTATAATAGGTGCCTGAAAGCATTGAGAATAATTTGAGCATAATAGGTAAAATTTTTGAGCAGTGCAGCATCATAATAGGTAAAATTTTGAGCATAATAGGTGGGTCCCTAAAGGGCAGTTTCAACAATGGTAAGTTGCAAGCTTCCATTTGAGAAAGCATTTCATTCTGTAGTTTAGTCCATCATTCCGTTCCGTTCCATTCCGTAGAATAGACCCACCGATTTTAGGCACCCACCTATATTATGCTTTTACTTTACCTATTATGCTATGCTGCACTGCTCAAACTTTTTGCCCAATAAACACAATAATATTTTTATGCCTCATTCCCCAATTTTTACTAGTAGCATTTAGAGGTAAATAATAAGTGGCAGAAGCACAGACTATAAATCTTTGCTTGTCAAAATGTATGTCACAAAAAGATCAAAATGCTTTAATACAGCTGTAGAACAGTCAGCTAACTGATTGTTCTATTAGTATTAGAGTTACTGACTGTTCTATTAGAGTATATCAATCTTCTGTGATATTTATTTTGACAAGCAAGGATTTATAGTATGGCACAAGTATTCTGCCTATTATGCTAACATTATGCTCAATGCTTTTAGGCATCTATTATGCTCATTATTATACCAGCATAATAGGTGAGTCACTACAGGTTTTTATCAGTGGGTGTAGATCCTGTATATATTTCATGCTGTTTGTTACCATTACAGCCATTTTAAAAACTTGATAAGTTTCATTGGTGTCAGCCATTACCAGTGTAATAACTAACTCTAGGGTAAAATTTTAGACTTCAATGTGGGTGATTCTTATTATCAAGTTGTGTAGTGATTGCATACATATATGACTAGCATGTATTTTTAACTGCAAAATAGGAAACAGCATTGTAAAGAGAGATTACTACTTTGGATACTTCCGAAATCGCAATAGTAATAGTAAACAACAACCATCCATTGTAATAACAACATCAGAATCACAACCAGTGAACTATTCAATTGAGGCTCCAGGAGTAGGATATTATACTAGTGGTAATGTCACAAGTGATAATGAGGTCATCATTAATCTTCCTACTACTCTGATAACATCATCACATGATGATCAGTATAAAGGAATTCACCTGATGACCAGTAGTGATAGGGTGACTGTGATTGGTAAAAATTTCAGAGTAAATTCTGCTGATACATTTCTTTGTTTACCAATTAGAGACTTGTGTGTTGATGAATATGTGTATTATGGGATATCTGTACCAAGAAGCACTTCATTCAGTAATTCCATTTTAGTAGTTGGTACAGAATGTAACACAAAATTGACAATCATACAACCGTTTGCTACGAGCTTTGGTGAGCAATACCTATTTATGATCAACAGGCTCCAAACAGTTTTGATTGAATCACATGATGATTTGACTGGAACTAAAATTGTCACAGACAAACCAGTATCTGTGTTGAGTGGTCATCGGTGTAGCAGAGTACCGACAAATGTTAAAGGTTGTGATCACTTAATAGAACAAGTTCCACCCACCACATTATGGGGTAGAATATATTATACTGCACCATTAGCCACCAGAAGGTCATATACTATTAAAATACTGGCAGCATATAACTCCACTGTTGTTGATATTTACTGTAACAATACAAGGGAGTCTCATAAAATTAGTGAAGGAGAGTCTGTTAGCAAAACTCTATCACTACAACAGTATTGTGCCATTAATTCCAGTAAAGAAGTATTAGTTGTTCAGCTTAGTCATGGACGTGATGATGATAAAAGGGGTGAAAGAAATGGTGATCCAATGATGACACTAGTACCAGCCGCAAATCAGTATGCTAACATATTTCAGTTTTCTACACTTCAAGGTCAATCAGGTTACAAACACTATATTAACATCATAGTGTTATCACAGTATTATCAACCTGACATGATCTACCTGATATCAGGAGGAGTGAATAGGTCACTAGACACATACCAATGGGTACCAATTATGGTCAATAATGTTACTGAAGCTTATAGTGTACAAGTGATGATATCAGAGGTTGTGGATGAAATCATTCATATTAACACTTCAGCTATGATAAATGCAGTAGTCTATGGATTTGCTAACAATCAGGGATATGGTCATCCTGCAGGAGATCACAGAATTAAAGGTATACTATAGATACATGCATGCTATATCTTTTAATACAAACTTCAATAACAAGCAAGTTGATGCTGTGTTACTTTTAAAATGCCAAGTGCCTAGTTAGTACTGTCCCCTGTTAAATTAAATTTATTGTTTAGTGCTAGATTACATGCTAGCCAGGTCAGCTGGCCATATTATTTAGGAGGTTACTGATACAGTAGACTAACATGGCTGTTTGTAAGGTCAACTAGCAACAATTTAAAACACTGCACATTGTGCTATTGGTGATACCTTGCCTTTGTTAATAAGTGCACAGCTTTACGTACTGGCCTGTTGCAGTGTGTACATAGAAAATACTGCTATACAGTAGGTTGATAGATTTGACTTTGTTAGTACTAATCACTCAAGAATTATAGTGTGGTCTATGAAGGGCTTTGAAGCACTATTAGACTATATGCCAAATCACTGGAAAAGTAACAATGTTTTGCCAATAGTCAATAATAGACACAGGCAGCAAAGAAAGCCATCAAGAAAGGCCTACACTAGTGATTAGGTATGTGTGCAATATCAAGACACACATATATTTGCATAAAAATATCAAATATTTGTCATGGCTACAGGGTAAACCACTTATGGTTGAAAGTTAGTATGTATGTACATAGGCTAGCCATCATAGCAGTGCCTTTGATGGGTTGAAAAACAAATGAGTAATAGCTACAGAGTTACAAGGCAAAAACCAAAGAGCTGTAAAATCACTGAGTCAAGATACTCTAATAGAACAGTCACTGCTGGGTAATACAGTGCATGAAAACTGTCGGCAAAAAGTATTCCAGGTTTTAAACCATGGACCTCCATTCTGAACACCCAAATCCTTAACCACTGAGCTACTACTATCACAGCCGTTTGCTTCATTTAGTTTCTACTTTATCAATGAGATTCTAGCTTAGGCCACATAAAATTAATAGTTTCTCATCCTCCACTACTCAAAATAGCAACGCAGACAGATTTAATTTCTTTTTACTATCTGGATAGCACCCAAAATGTAGCTTTCTTGGTCTGCTCTGGTAGCTAGTTAGTAACTTTGTAAGTTGCTTAAGTTTATGTGGCCTAATAGTAAAGTTATTTATTTATGCAAAGTCATCCAAGCTGTATAAAAAGGGTACAGCCTTCAAAAGCCTAAGTTGTTAAATCAGGGTGGCAGCCATCAAATTACATGACAGTAATTGATCTTAATGACAGTAATTTTTAATATTACAAAGCTGTTACTAAAGTTTACATCATTGCAGCCTTTTCATGGTTGCCACCTTTGATTTTGCAACTATTTTCACCAAGGCTTTTGAAGGCCACACCATTTTACACAGCTTGGTTGTTTTTGCATAGATTCATTCCTTTTTGCATTTTAAATACCCCAAAGCCAACCATAAAAATTAATGGCTTTGAGGCTTTGTACACAATCATTTTTCTTACCTACAGATACAATGACGATGATATAAGACAAACTAATGCTCTAGCAATACAGAAAAATGCCTATACCCATCCAATACCAAAGCCAATGGATCTGATTACTAATTTCCCTATAATTTTGTGCTTACTTTTCATGGCTATAGCTATTATAAAGTTGCATTATAGTGCCTGTATTTATTTTGAAATAGTGTTTTACAACAAAATAAATTCCTTCAAAGTTAGGTATTGTATTAGACCACAGCAAGTTGAAATACTCGAATTTCATTGGCTACTTACAGGTATCTAAATCCTGTAGATCCCTTGTTTATGTCTCAATAGGTCCCTGTCTCTGGGGCAATACAAGACACAGCAATTATACGCCTGTAATATTGGCAATGCATTGGCATTTATCTGGATAGTAGGTGCCATAAAAGTTACAGGGGGGCTTGTTCTACTCACGAACGCTACATTTCTCATGTTGCAAGCAGCTGGGAAGGTACAACAAGCAGCAGCAGCAGCAAAGTTACATGAATGAGCTGTGGTCTAAATTAGTTAGACATTAAAACACAGTGTTCTACGGAATTTAGAAACTCTCAGACCGTGTGGTAGTGCCGTTGCTTTGCTCATGCACCACAACACAGGGCCTTTCAGGTTTCTAAATTCCTGTGTTTTGATGTCTACCTATTATATAGTCTATTTCGATTTTTATTTTGCAGTGACTGTTCTATTAGAGTATCTCAATTTTTTATGCAAAACGTGATATGTTCACTTTTAACAAAGCAAATCCTGCACCTTTTATGATTTCCAGCCTGTCGTTACAAGTTTTATTAGCATAGCACTTATTATGATGATTACGATGATGACAATCATCGTGAGTTAGTCTTAACCCTTAAACCCGCAGCTGTATTATAAAATGCAAGCACTAAAAACACATAATCCAGTAAACTGGATCGCATTCATGCCTTGTAAAATTAAACTCTATAACACAAAAACTGTTAAAGCTATCTAAAAATGACAAACACCATCTTACTCACCATTAAATTTTGGTTTGAGTGGTCCCATACTTCGTTGCGTCCATCCAACCCAGAGATACTTGCTTCACTCTGAAAGAGTAAAAAACACTATCCCTCCATCTTCTTTCTTCACATAACAATGTACAAAAGGCCATAACTCAGCCGTACTTCGTCATATCGACTTTTGCTTGGTGTCATGTTACTCCTCACGTGATGGCAATTCAGTTGATATATAGATATCATGTGATAACATCACTGTCAGACGAGCATAATGACGATACGACCGTGGAAGGACGCAAAATGATTCAGAACATGGTAGTAGGTTAGTTCCTTGTTTGTATGTTGAAAGTTTATATACAGTCAGACAGTTTTTGACTATTAATAAAATCTATTTTTCGAAGCGATCAGATGAACGCTTTGTGAGATATGTTTGTTTTGTAACCGCCTTTGTAAATTGGCAAAAGTATCGTGCATTTTCAATTCGTTTTTTACCAGATCCAATTTTCTGGATTATGCGAGTTACATATACGTAGCATACTTTTTCAAGGATTTTAAACACAGAGAGATCTCTATTCAGACTCAATAGATATAGTAGAGATTAAAGTAGTTTCATAAATCAGGGGCAGATAAGTACTGACAATATATGCTTGTGTATAAATATTTATTTGAGTCCAAATAGAGATCTCTGTGTGTTTAACATGCTGGTTTCTTGGTTCTCAACTTTTTTCAGCAATCTCTAATTCAATGTTTTAATTTCAAGAAAGCTAATTTGTTTGCCCTTTATAAATCTATATTTGTGACTGGGCCTGCAAATATAGGGTAAGTGGGCACAAACTATATCCAATCACATTACGGGTTATATCTCAGTACTGAGGTGAATATCTGCTTTCTGCAACTTGCATTATAATGCCAATTAAATGTTTAGTAAGTGATAAAAGCTGCACGGCCATAGCATAACTAACTAAAAAGTTATGACATATAAAAGTTTGAAAAAGTTGTCAAATTTTGTGTGCCCACATGCCATATTTTTATAGGCCCGGTCACATTTTATGGACAGCTAACATAAAAATAAGAAGTGCTGGTGGTGCTTGATATTACACAGTACTAAAAATGTATATCAAGTCAGTCATCATGTACAATAGCTGTTACATAGTCAGCTAAAATTATCAGAGTTAACAAACACCAGTGTATTGCTTTACAAATGGATGTACTTTGTACAACACAGCTTTGATATATTCAACTATTGGCAGCAAATGGCATGCTGTGGTCAGCAAAAGTATGGCTACTGATATTATGCACACTTGTGCAGCTATGTGATGGAGTTTTAAAAAGTATACAATGATACACAACAACATTGCTGCTCTGGTAGAGCTTAATATACTGTGGCTAAAATATACAGTAGGTAGTGATATAGGCTTTCCAAATGAATATGTTAACATGAATAGATCAAGACACACGGTAGTGTGTCGTGCAGCCCAAGAAGCCGGCGCCACACCCGTGAGTATATAGACAGGAAGAACGAAAACGTCATTTTCACACCTTTGTATCTCGGTGATCACTTATCCGATTGGAACCAAATTTTCTACACAGTTGCCCGCCATCCAGGGGAGTCTACATTCCAAATTTTAAGGAAATCGCGCCGGCCATTTCCGAGATACGAGCTGCCAAAGTTTCGTTTTTTTTTTCTTCTTCTTCGTCTTTTCGCACACTTGCAAAAATTGCTATAACAAGCAAACGCGTACTCCGATCGCCTTGAAATTTGGCACACAGAAAGGAAGTCCAACGGCGAATCCTAGCATCAAATATGGTACAAATCCGATGAATGGTTCAGGAGTTATGACCGATTATTCGCGTAAAACAAGATCGATTTGTTGTCACGCCTACAGGGTAAACCGCTTCATGGAATGAGTTGAAAATTGCTATGTAGATGGAGTAATCATCGTAGGAGTGGCGTTTGGTGGTTTAAAAGGAATCGAGATAAAAACCATGGAGATATGACACAAAACCCAACCTGTGTCACAATTACGCGATCGATTTTTATGAATAAAATAATGTATTAGTTTTCACGCCTACTAGGCAAACCGCTTAGAGCAATGAGCTGAAAATCGGTGTATAGCTGGAATAATCTTCATAGAAAGTCCTTGCAGTAGTACAGAAGAATCGGATTACAAACCACTGAGTTATAATTCGAAAGCCAACTCCGTGTAGCAAATGCGAGATCGAGATACTCTAATAGAACAGTCACCCTAATAGAGCATTCGGCTAATTTATTTACTCCATTATAGAATTTTATTACATCACAAGTTATTCTGTAGGGAGTTCAGCTGCAAACAGTTAATCTTATAGACAGTTCAGCAAGAAGCAAGTCACCATGTGGAGAGTTAAGCAAATATATCACTATAGAGATTCAGAACATTACAAGTCACACTGAAGAAAGTTCAGCTATAAACAAGTCATGCACCCTGTAGAGAATTCAGCTACAATTAAGTCACTCTCTAGAGAATTCAGCTACACAGAATTCAGCTACACACAAGTCACTGTGGAGAGAGTTCAGCTACAAACAAATTACCCTGTAGAGAGTTCAGCTAAAACAAATCAACCTGCAGAGAGATCAGCTAGAAACAAATCACCCTGAAGAGAGGTCAGCTACAAAAAATCACCTTGTAGAGAGATCAACTACAAACAAAACACTTTGCAGAGAGTTCAGCTACAAACAAATCAACCTTTAGAGCGATCAGCAACGAACAAATCAACTGTAGAGAGATCAGCTAGAAACAAATCACCCTGAAGAGAGGTCAGCTACAAAAAATCACCTTGTAGAGAGATCAACTACAAACAAAACACTTTACAGAAAGTTCAGCTACAAACAAATCAACTTATAGAGTGATCAGCAACAAACAAATCAACTTGTAGAGAGATCAGCTAGAAACAAATCACCCTAAAGAGAGGTCAGCTACAAAAAATCACCTTGTAGAGAGATCAACTACAAACAAAACACTTTACAGATAGTTCAGCTACAAACAAATCAACCTTTAGAGCGATCAGCAACGAACAAATCAACCTGTAGAGAGATCATCTAGAAACAAATCAACCTGCAGAGAGATCAGCTACAAACAAATCAGCTTGTAGAGAGATCAGTTACACACAAATCAACCTGTAGAGAGATAAGCTAGAAACAAATCACCCTGTAGAGAGTTCAGCTAAAACAAATCAATCTGCAGAGAGATCAGCTACAAACAAATCACCTTATAGATAGTTCAGCTACAAACAAATTACCTTGTAGAGAGATCGGCTACAAACAAATCACCCTGCAGAGAGATCGCTACACACAAATCAACTTGTATAGAGATCAGCTACAAATAAATCACCCTGTAGAGAGATCAGCTACAAACTAGACACAATGTAAGGAGTTCAGCTACAAGTAAATTACTCTGTAGAGAGTTCATCTACAAACAAATCAACCTGTAGAGCAATCAGCTAGAAACGAATCACCCTGAAGAGAGGTCAGCTACAAAAAATCACCCTGTAGAGAGATCAGCTAGAAACAAATCACCCTGAAGAGAGGTCAGCTACAAACAAAACACTTTGCAGAGAGTTCAGCTACAAACAAATCAACTTTTAGAGTGATCAGCAACAAACAAATCAACTTGTAGAGAGATCAGCTAGAAACAAATCAACCTGCAGAGAGATCAGCTACAAACAAATCAGCTTGTAGAGAGATCAGTTACACACAAATCAACCTGTAGAGAGATAAGCTAGAAACAAATCACCCTGTAGAGAGATCAGCTAGAAACTAGACACAATGCAAGGAGTTCAACTACAAGCAAATCACCCTTTAGTGAGTTCAGCTACAAACAAATCAACCTGCAGTGAGATCACCCACAAAAATGCACCTTGCACAGAGTTCAGTTACAAACAAATTACCCTGTAAAGAAATCAGGTAGAAGAATTCACCTTGTAGAGAGCTCAGCAACAAAGAAACCACCATGTAAAGAGTTCAGCTGCAAACAAATCACCCAGTAGAAAGATCAGCTAGAAGAAGTTACCTTGTAGAGAGTTCAGTTACAAAGAAACCATCATATAGAGAGTTCAGCTACAAAGAAATCACCCCGTAGAGAGTTCAGCTAGAAGAAGTCACCTTGTAAAGAGTTCAGCTACAAAGAAACCATCATGTACAGTGTTCAGCTACAAAGAAACCACCATGTAGAGTGTATAGCTGCAAAAAATCACCTGTAGAAAGTTCAGCTAGAAACAAATCACCCTGTAGAGAGATCAGCTAGAAGAGATCACCTTGTAGAGAGTTCAGCTACAAAGAAACCACCATGTAGAGAGTTCAGCCTCAAACAAACTACATTGTAGAGAATTCAACTACAAAAAATCACCCTGTAGAGAAGAAGTTACCTTGTAGAGAGTTCAGCTGCAAATAAATCACTTGTAGAGAGTTCAGTTACAAACAAATCACCCTGTAGAGAGATCAGCTAGAAGAAGTTACCTTGTAGATAGTTCAGCTACAAACAATTCACCCTGTAGAAAGATCAGCTAGAAGAAGTAACCTTGTAGAGTGTTCAGTTACAAAGAAACCATCTTGTTCAGCTGCAAACAAATCACTCTGTAGAGAGTTCAGCTACAAAGAAACCGCCATGTAGAGAGTTCAGCCTCAAACAAACTACATTGTAGAGAATTCAACTACAAAAAATCACCCTGTAGAGAAGAAGTTACCTTGTAGAGAGTTCAGCTACAAAGAAACCATCATGTAGTGAGTTCAGCTACAAAGAAACCACCATGTAGAGAGTTTAGCTGCAAACAAATCACCTGTAGAGAGTTCAGCTATAAACAAATCACCCCATAGAGAGATCAGCTGGATGAAGTCACCTTGTAGAGAGTTCAGCTACAAAGAAACCATCATGTAGAGAGTTCAGCTGCAAACAAATCACCCTGTAGAGAGTTCAGCTACAAAAAAATCACCCTGTAGAGAGTTCAGCTAGACGAAATCACCTTATAGAGAGTTCAGCTACAAAGAAACCATCATGTAGAGAGTTCAGCTACAAAGAAACCACCATGTAGAGAGTTTAGCTGCAAACAAATCACCTGTAGAGAGTTCAGCTAGAAACAAATCACCCTGTAGAGAGACCAGCTAGAAGAGGTCACCTTGTAGAGAGTTCAGCTACAAAGAAACCATCCTGTATATAGTTCAGCTACATTTCAAGTCACCCAGTAGAGAGATCAGCTACAAAAAAAAATATCCTGTGGGGAATAATGGGCATGTAATAAATATATGTATATAATTTGTATAATTACTAATAAAATCAAAAATAATTGAAGTATTAAAAATCTTCTTTAAGTTCTTTTCTTCTTCCTGTAGTAAAGAAAAAAACACATGGGTTAAAAAAGCCCCAAAGCCAGCCATTGGCCGGCTTTGCAGTATACAAATACAAAAAGAAGTGATATCTAATCAAAAACAGCCAAGCTGTAAAAAAAGGTGTGGCCCCCAAAAAGGCCATGGTGAAAAAAGATGTGAAATCCAAGGTGGCGGCCAAGAAATGGCTGTGATGGTAGGTTAATGGTTACATTTTAATAACGACAATTCAGGTGAATTTTGTGCTGCTTGGGCTTGGCACCAAATTCACCTGAATTGTTGTTATTAAATTTTAACCATTAACCTACCATCACAGCCATTTCTTGGCCGCCACCTTGGATTTCACATCTTTTCTCACCATGGCCTTTTTGGGGGCCGCACCTTTTTTTACAGCTTGGCTGTTTTTGATTAGATACTTATTAACATGCTGGTTACCCTTACAGAGATCAATAACAAAGTGAACCTACAAGAGGCATATTAACTTGAGAATGGGAGTGATCATTGAAATATGCACATAAAAATAGGTCATGGACATGAAGAAAGCATAGGAAGAAAGCTACAGTGTATGTAGTGTTTATCCCCAAAAAGTGAACAGATTTTTCTGTAGATCAGTGAAAAAAAAAACTAGTGCAAAAATAATCCTAAAACAAAAACAGCCTTGGGGATGTAAAAAAGGTGTTGCCAAGCAAAGTACATAGGATCAATCGAACAAGCTTATTAAACATGACTGGGAAGAACAAGGACTGATATCAAGTTTGGGCCAAGTGAATGCCGAATTACCCATTCTCTTTGTAGCTAGTTGTAGCTATAACAAATACACATGCAACTGTTCTTAAGTTAATTGTCATTTGGCTGCTTTTTAAATTCACACACTGTAAAAAGCAGCCATTTTGCAATTTTTTTTATTATAGCTATAGTTAACTAGAAAAAGAATGGGTAATACGGCGTTCACTTGGCCACAGCTTGATATCAGTCCTTGTTCTTTCCAGTCATGTTGAATAAGCTTGTTTGATCAATCCTACTTTGCTTGGAGCGCCCTTTTTTACAGCCCCAAACTGTTTTTGTTTTAGGATATCACAGATTTTTGTCACTGAGAAACATCAAGACAAAAAAATGCTTAACCCCCTCACTGCCTACACACCATACCATATAATCCTATAAACCATACATCTTTTTACTTGCTATAGAACAAGGAATTTGATTATCTATACAAGAGCAACCACAAAACCATTATATAACTTTAAAGTACAAAAATCAGTCTAAGTGAAACCAGACGTGAAATTTCACAATTTTACAGGCTAGCATTGTTTATAATAATACAATTAACTTTGCTAACCTGTTTACAGTTGAAGCAACCATCTCCAAGTCTGGTTTTCCAGCAAGTGTGAATGTGCATATAGGCACGAGTTCAGACATACAAAAGTAGCAACATGTGACTCCACCCTATATAATCCCTCTCCTTACTGTTTCTCTTCATTATTAGTGCTATTGTCACTTCAAAGAATTGTCTACAATGCTTGTTATCAACATTCTGAAAGTAGGTGATAGCATCATCTAACCGTGCGATAGTGCACAAGAGACTGGTTATTCCTATTCCCTCCCATTCACTTAAGGGAATGTCCACTACAGGATAAGTGCAGGGGCTACTAAAATGCTCAGATGAAGTTACAGATTGTAGATTGTGATGCTATGGGCGTTTGTATATTGAAACTACCATATAGTAGTAGTGAGGTAATTAATTAAAGCTAATAAAGTTTATGCAAGCCAGCTTTAGTTATGCAAGCCAGCTTTAGTTATCGCAATAGCCTATTATTGTGAATATTGCATCATAGCTTGGGATATGAAGTGGTATGCATCCCAAAAACCAAAGAATGTAATTTGGTAGCTACAAGTAGACAAGTACTTGCAGTGTTGTAACCTCAATGGTTATTTGGGTATGACTTCTGGGCATCACTACACCATCAACAGATTGAGGGTTAAAAGCAAGCCCATGCCAGCATTTGTATATATGGTACCGCCCAAGTGTAACGTTGCACTCGCTCGCACACGTGCAATTACGCATGATTTAAAAGTTGCTAAATGGGGGATGTGGAACCTGTTTCGGTCACGAGTCTTCATCTGTTGATTCAAGGGATGAAGACTTGTGATCGAAAAAGGTGCACACCACTTTTAGCGAGTTTTATAATTGTGCGTAATTGCACGCGTGCGAGCAAGTGCGACGTTACACTTGAGCAGTACTGTATGTGCTAGCAGTTATGTTTATCACCATTTCTGAGCAGGTGAAAATGTCCCCCAACTTCTTAATATGTTGTAACCTACTAATTTAAAACTAAAACATGGTACATGTAATAGAGATTGCTAAAAAAATAAAGGAACAAAAGTCAAACAAGCCAGCTTGTTAAACACACAGAGATCTCTATTTGGACTCAATGGATATGGTAGAGACTAAGGAAAAAACAGGAGTTTTCATAAATCGGGGGCAGGTAAGTACTGAGAATGCTTCTGTATTAATGTTTTTTGAGTCCAGATAGATATCTCTTTGTGTTTAACATGTTGACTTGTTTGACTCTCGTTTCTTTATTTTTGCAGTGAGCTTTATTCCCAGAGTAATACACCGCGATAGCAAACTTCACTCTATAACATTACACAAGACAAGACATAACAGGACTCACCTAATGATTAACTGAAGTTTCAGCTCTAGAAGCTAAGAACTTTTGAAGTTACAGCGTTACAAAGTGGCAACAGCAAAAAATTGATATGTACCGACAGCAAAAATAAACTACAGGCACTTAATAAAATGATCATAACTTACGAATGCAGTCCTCTACCAAGATGCAAGTTGTCACCATCGGATTCTTCATGAACAAGCAAATCCTTGCTGAGTAAGTTTTGTCTTCCAGGCTTTTCCTACAACCAGCGCAAAGTGGCAAAAGCAAAAACATGAGAAATAATGCGATAGCGAACTGCTCGTCCAATGCAAGGTAGAACAATGCTTATAACGTCCGTCTCCCTAGCAGTACTGACACGAAAAAAAGATTATGGGACTCCTCTTGCTTTGGGGATCACAATGCTACCAAGGTTTTTGGTGTTATCACTTGCTTCATTATGAAACAAATGCTTTATAATTTACACTTCGATTTTGTAAACATTATACCCATTGCATTCTGCAGGCCCTGCATTCATTGCATTCTACCAGCTGTAAAATTATAGCTAGCTACTGTAGGCTACCACAATTGGAGTCCAGACATGAGATTGCAGGGCCATGCTGGCTTCTTAGTGACTGACATGTAGCAAAATCAACAGAAAAAAATGTTTGGCCAACATTATCAGCCATCCACCAGTACACCACTGATTATTGCCAAGCCAGACCCTTCACAAGGCCAGAAACCACCATTCAAGCTCTCCACACTACCCAGAAAAGATGTCTGATAAAACCTGCCTCAAGTACTGAGGGTTGAAACTAGTAGTATGAAAGTGTAGCTATCCACTGGTGTTGGTAGTTTGATTTTGACTGATGTGCGATTTGGATTGGTTTTGTAAAATCTGGTCACATGTGATATGCGTGGATTCTTGATAATAATGACTATGTATTTAGCGTATCCAAGGTATAACATCCACTCGGTATAAAATTCTATTCCGTGTACTATGAGGCCTGGGAAATGTGAGGCTCTAGCTTCCCAGTGAGCCTATATATCACTTGCTGCATCCTTCATCTCTCATTGGCTGGTAATTTGGCCACCTTTTTTGTTCTACATAATTATACACTGACTATTAAAAAGGTGGCCAAATTACCAGCCAATCAGAATTAAGTTAGGATGTAGCAAGAGTGAATATAGAGCACAGCTGAATAATAAAGGTTCAATGTTAGATTTTTGTTAATTGCAATTGCAATTAGTTGTATATCAACATTCATTCTTGGCTGCTTCAGATACGTATCAGGTGTTTCAGTTGCCATTTACTTTTACTTTTATGGGTGTACCTGTTTTACAGCCAAGGTATTCTTGCATGGATTTAAAACAATGGTAAACATGATGCCTTTCTCTACAACTGAACTATTTTATAAGGTTACAAGTACTCGTACCTTCTTGGACATGCCTTTTTTATAGTGAAAGTGTTTTTGAGGTGGATATCAAATACAGCATCTAACAACAAAAAATCACCAAAGGTTGAATTTTTGTCTGTCTGCCTGCATGCGTGCATGCCTGCCTGTGTGCGTGCCTACCTTCCTGTCTGTCTGTCTGCCTGTGTGCCTGCCTACCTGCGTGCCAGCCTGTCTGTCAGTCTGTCTGTCTGCCTGCATGCCTGTGTGTGTGTGTGCTTCCCTGCCTGCGTACCTGTCTGCCTGCATGCGTGTGTGCCTGCTCCTGCCTGCCTGTGTGCATGTGTGTCTGCCTGTGTGCATGTGTGCGTGCCTGCCCGCCTGCAGTTGCAAGGCTAGAGGCCAAATGAAGCTGTTCACAGCCACCATTTTACACCACAATGACAAACTCACCAGTGAGATATACCTTTTAAGGTTCAAACAAGTATGTGCCTTCTGCACTGGGAGCCTGTATTCCGCTGAATACGGAATGGCGGAATAGCAGAATTACGGAATAAGCAAAAATCACATTCTAAATATATTTTTTATAGCCTCTATAACATTTTAATATACATTCCTCACCTCGTAGAGAACACAATCATGATGGCACCGATCCTCGTGGCAATAGGATATGTACAAAGATATTCACTCTAGAACAATCTAACTAAGCTAAACTACTGTTAAATACACTTCACTACATAATCTATAGAAAACTAGAAGTTCTTTGTGCTATACTTGCTCATACCAGCTGTCACACATGAGCAGCTAGCTAGCTAACGGGCCGAATAGTTTAGGACGAAACAATCCACCCCCTAGGTAGCTACCCTGCATGCATGGAATAATCTGACCTTTCTTATAACTCTGTTACCATTTCCTAAAGTGTTTCAAATAAATTCGGAGAATAATACTGCTTTCAGCTCCCAACATCAGAGCTCCAACCTCGGCTCTAACACTTTGTACATAACTCTAATAAATTTGGGCAGTTACTCGTGTGTGACAGCTGGTATGAGTAAGTATAGCACAAAGGGCTTCTAGTTTTCTAGCGATTATGTAGTGAAGTGTATTTGATGGTAGTTTAGCTTAGTTAGATTGTTCTAGAGTGAATATCTTTGTACATATCCTATTTAAAGATCTCCCCGAGGATCAGTGCCATCATGATTGTGTTCTCTACGAGGTGAGGAATGTATATTAAAATGTTATAGAGGCTATAAACAATACCAAAATATTTAGAATGTGATTATCGCTTATTCCGTAATTCTGCTAGAGTAAGCCACCAATATTCGACCACCATCGGTTCGGACACGTTTTTAAACCCACAAAGAAAATTTCTGCTCTTGCTATGCCTTTGGAGAGATCTAGGCCATAACCTCTTGCATGCAAAATTTCAGACCTGCAGCTTTCTTCGTCTGGCTGCAGGAGCTGCAAAAGTGACCTGTCCGAATGTTCTCAATTCTCGAACAAGAATATGTATTATCGGTCAAGTGGCACTGCTCGTAATGCTTGAAGCTGATCAAGTCTTTCTGTGCTTGATATGAAAGAGCAACTCCTATACTCTCCAAATATATGCAGATATTTGGCTTAGTCCTTATTGGCTGTGAATTACAAAGCTCCAAAGTCACCTCTGTCGTGCAATCTTAAATTCGGCCACATGTGAAGCTCGTGCAAATCAAATAGTTATCTATATCAAAATCAAAGCTATTTTTATGAACATTGAGAGCATCAGCTACTGTTCAATAGTAAAAAGATACATGCACAATGACCGCACCTTGATTTTTGCCCAAATAGCTACATTGCATTTAGACTTCTCTGACAGTAGCAGCCTAATTACTGCACCCACACACATATATACACAATCCAAATCCACGTAAATGGGGTTTTGACTAACCACTGTCTTAAAAATGTCAAAATTTTATCTTCAAAATTCCCAGGACATTAGTCAGATCGAAACACTCTAATAGAACAGTCACCTATTATGCAATTGGAGCAGTTAGAAAATCTGAGGGCACTGCCCAGGCATACTCACTTTAATAAGACTACTAATATTGTGAATTTCGTTGATTATAACGCTTAAATACTGATTACATGGGATAATACATTTGGCTGATCGTTATATTAGAGTAATTTACTGCTCTATTAAAGTATTTCGATCTGGCTAATGTCCTGGACATTTTTAAGACAGGGGATAGCCAAAACCCCATTTAAGTGGATTAGGATTGTGTATATGTGTGCTGGGTGCAGTAGCCAGGCTGATACTGTCACAGAAGCCTAAATGCAATGTAGCTACAGTATTTGGGCAAACATCAAGGTGCGGTCATTGTGCATGTATCTGTTTACTATTGAACGGTAGCTGATGCTCTCAATGTTCATAAAAATAGCTTTGATTTCGATATAGGTAACTATTTGATTTGCACGAGCTTCACATGTGGCCGAATTTAAGATTGCACGACAGAGGTGACTTTGGAGCTTTGTAATTCACAGCCAATAAGGACTAAGCCAAATATCTGCATATATTTGGAGAGTTTAAGGGTTGCTCTTTCATATCAAGCACAGAAAGATGTGACCAGCTTCAAGCATTACGAGCAGTGCCGCTTGACCGATAATACATATTTTTGTCTGAGAATTGAGAACATTCGGACAGGTCACTTTTGCAGCTCCAGCAGCCAGATGGAGAAAGCTGCAGGTCTGAAATTTTGCATGCAAGAGTTTATGGCCTAGACCTCTCCAAAGGCATAGTAAGAGCAGAAATTTTCTTTGCGGGTTTAAAGAAAAACTGCGTCTAAACCAATGGTGGTCGAACATTGGTGGCTTACTCTATTCCATTATTCCGCTATTTCGTGTTCCGCGGAATACAGGCTACCCTCTGCACCTTGTCTTCCTTTTGTCTTCATTCAGGCCATCTTCATTCTTCTTCATGTAATGAAACCATATTGAGGCATTAATATTCCCTATCAACACTTTCTTTGAGCAGCATATTTGGATGCCGCACCCTTATTTAAGTGTTTATGCTTGGTAGATACCAGTAACGTCACAATAGCTTCAATACTATGCCTATTAACATTGATTAATAACAATCGAACACCAGCTGAGACAACACCTTTTAACCATCTAACTTGATCATGATGACACACCCTGTAATTATTAGTCTAGCTGTATTCATAATGCTAGCAAAATGAAAATATCCACAACCTCTGGTAGGTGAAAGGCTGAATCTAGATCAAGGCACACGGTAGTGTGTCGTGCGCCCAAGAAGCTGGCATGCCACACCGTGAGTACATTGTCAGGAAGAAAAAAATGCAATTTTTACACCTATGTAGTTCTGTAATCCTTCATCTGATTGGAACCAAATTTACTACATAAGTGCCGTCCAGATAGTGGGGTCTACATACCAAATGTGAAGAAAATTGCTCCAGACATTTCCGAGATATGAGTGATCAAAATTTCATTTAACTTCTTTGTTTTTTTCTTCTTCATTTCACACACTGAGCAAAATCTGCCATAAAACATGTATGCGTGCCCCAATCGGGGTGAAGTTCAGTACACATAAAGGGTTCATTTCAGCAGATCTCAGTACCAAGTTTGGTAGGAACCCAATGAACATTCACGGAGGTATAACTGATTATTCGTGTAAAATAAGGTCAAAGGTCTATCACGCCCACAGAGTACACCCCTTGAACAAATGAGCTGAAAATTGCTATGTAGATGGAGTAACTATCGTAGGAGTGCCTTTCTGTGGTTTGAAAGGAATCCAGGTAAAGGCCATTGAGATATGACACAAAACCAAACCTGTGTCACAATTACACAATCGATTTTTATGAATAAAAAACTATTTGTTTTCACAGCTACCAGGCGAACCACTTAGAGCAATGAGCTGAAAACCGGTATGCAACTGGAATAATCATACAGTACGACAGTACTGTATAGTAGGAACATCGAAGGTGCGTGGGCGATCCATGATATAATATAACTCTAAAACCTGCCATGATTTTTCCTCACAATGACATGACAAAATTGGTTGATTAAAACCAAGCCCAAAAGTGTCTTCAGATCAATCCGAAACATTTTCGTCAAGTTACTACAGAATTTTTTTTTAAATTAGTCAACGGAATTTTCTACTGCCTGCCTGCCTGCCCGCCTGCCCGCCTGCCTGCCTGACACCTTCAGTCAAGCGTAGTGGAAAATTGGCTACAGCTACAGCCCTAATTCTTTCACAGAAACACTTCTAACTCGCTTAAGAAAAAACCTTTGGTATATTGATAAACATACAATGCTTGTGCTATTGTCTTACCTTTTATCCTTCTTTGCCATGGCCATCAGTCTAGGTTCTACTGCTGAGTACGGCTTCCATCTACCAGTGTATATTGCATCAAACCAATCGAATACACGTGGTTTGCCGGTTGCACCAAACTATTTGCTACACTCAATACTCAGTAGGGATACTGTATCACATCTTATTGTTTTACAGTATTTGGACACTACCTACTACTCCGATCCAGCTTGTTTCAGTACTTTTTATTGCAGCACTATTCACTGTCTCTACTCTAATTTAAAATTTCTAATTCTTAGTTATATGTGTTATCATAGAAAGTCCTTGCAGTAGTACAGAAGAATCGGATTACAATCCACTGAGTTATGATTCAAAAGCCAACTACGTACATGTAGGGTTGCTGTATTTGGCGGATCACCGATTGATGGATTACAGATCGATGGATCACATGATGAACATAATTCACTGCTCATTGGAGATGTTTATAACTTTACATAATAATTATTTTATTAACAATGACAAAACGCTGCACACATCACTTCATCGCTAAAATTCCCCTACACACTGTTCCTGGATTTAGATAGCTATGTGATCACTGCAATAATTGATGGTAAAGCTGTCGACATCACATTATTAGCTACATTTGTAGATTAGGTCTACTACCTTTGAGCAAACTGAAGTATTAAAACCTAAGCCA
The DNA here is from genome assembly GCF_963678975.1 of Dysidea avara. Lineage (NCBI taxonomy): Eukaryota > Metazoa > Porifera > Demospongiae > Dictyoceratida > Dysideidae > Dysidea > Dysidea avara. The sequence goes on from NC_089275.1 coordinate 28,150,802, forward strand.
GCCAGTATTTTTTTCTTTTGTCATTTAGTTGGGAAGGTGAAACTAATTACAGTCAGCTCATGACGCAGCTGTGATCTTTCTATAATTTACCTTCTTTTCTCATGGGAGGAGAGTTTCTCATGGGAGGAGAGTGTCCCCTGGTCATCAGACCGCTGAATTGACCTGCTTTCTTGTTCAGAATCTTCGCTTCAACAAAGAATATCATCAATAGCTAATCAGCTTGCCAAGTTAACTTACTCAAAAGTTAATAAAATCTATAATCTCCTCAAATACTTGCCTATCCGTGGCTAACGATGTATAAGTGCAGTGCCAGATAGTGGACTATGTAGACATACTATATACGTATGACCGTAAACAGCCATATAGCTAAATCCGTAAATCTGGAATGTTGCGTGGTTATTTTAGTGATGAAGTGGAGTGTGCAGCATTTTTTCATGATGATTATTATGCCAAGTATACTACAACACTAACACAATACTTATATTCATCTCCAATGAACAGTAGTCTAAGAATATGTTCATCACGTGATTTGTCAATCCGTGATCCATGATCTGCCTAATACAGCAACCCACTACATGTAGCAAATGCGAGATCGATATACTCTATTAGAACAGTCACCGTAATAGAGCATTCAGCTAAGTTTGTAATTTACTCCATTATAGAATTATACATTGCAAGTTATTCTGTAGGGAGTTCAGCTACAAACAGTTAATCTTATTGACAATTCTGCTACAAGCAAGTTACCCTCTAGAGAGTTCAGGTACAAAAATATTGCTGTAGAGATTCAGAACATAAGAAGTCACACTGAAGAGAATTCAGCTATAAACAAGTCACCCTGTAGAGAGTTCAGCTACAACAAGTTACTCTGTAGAGAATTCAGCTGCAAACAAGTCACTGTGTAGAGAGTTCAGCTACAAAGAAACTACCCAGTAGAGAGTTCATCTACCATATATAAATAAGTTAGCTACCCTATAGAGATCAGCTAGCTACCCTATAGAGATCAGCTAGCTACAAACAAGTTACTTTGTACAAATGAATGTTCAGCTACAAGTAGGGGTGGGCGGTATCTCGGTTATATCGTAAAACAGTGATATTCTGATGTAACGATACCAGTATCATCAAAAATTCTTGGAAACGATATTATCGCGATTACCGCAGTGTTCTATAACAATATTCATACTAACTAACTACTGTAAACACAGTGCTGCTGTTTAGCTCCAGGAAAGATCAAGATACTCTAATAGAGCAGTCAAGTAGAGCATCCATGCGAATATGAAAGTGCTGCTGTAGGGACTTTATTATTTTGAATTTTTTATTAAGGAAAGAATATTTCTGCACATTGTGGCATTATAGGTAATAAAATGTGCATGGGTGAATGAGCTTTTCTTGCTATAGTTAGCAGTCTTTAGTCATGCATGAAAATCTGTAGAACTCCTGAATTTACGTCATGCATTTGGGTGTGTAAGACACATCCTCTCCATGCTTAATTGTAGGTCTAGGTAATGTCTGTAATCTCCATGTATAGTTCAATAAATGGTTAATGCCATGTACATGTATTTTTGCACATCCATTCATATTACTACAGCTTATATCACTTGTGTAGGTAGATGTAGTTCATAGTAGAGCAGTGGCATATCTAGGATTTTTAAAAGGGGATTTCTGAAAGTTGGTATAGCTGAATAAGACACCTGATGACTTTCTGCAGAAAATTTTAAGATTTTAGAAGCTCTGAGAGAGGATTTTAGGTTATTTTTAGTTACCAATTGCAATAAATCCAATGCTTTAAACTGTAAACACTATAGCTAACTATAGAGCAAATAATATTATGGTGACTACAAACTGTACCTTTGATTGCTCTATTAGAGTAGTTACATGAATGCTCTATTAGAGTATCTCGATCGTTTTAAATGCAGTGGGAGATGAAAAGTGAAGTGTTGCTGAGAGTTGGTGTTAATTAAGTGCAACTGCATGCATGTTACTAAAATACAGTGGTATATAGTTGTTTGCTATGACAAATTGTCAGTACAACAATGTTTATGTGTTTAGACTGCCACTGAGCTAAATTAAAAGGGGGTTTCTGTCGAAACCCCAGAAACGTCGAAACCCCAGAAACCCATCTGGATCCGCCATTGTAGAGCATCTGTCAAAATATGAAAAATATCATGATAATTAGTAATATTGTGATATTTTTCCCATGATATATCGTGATAGTAAAATTTCAATACCGCCCAGCCCTAGCTACAAGTAAGTCACTCTGTGGAGAGTTCGGCTACAAATAAGTCACTCTATAATACAAACAAGTAATCATGTAAAGAGTTCAGCTGCCGATCAAAAAAACCACCATGTAAAGAGTTCAGCTATACAAACAAGTTATAACTATATAGAGAGCTCAGTTACAAACTTAGCTGTAGAGAGTTCAGCTAGAAACAAGTCATCCAGTAGAGAGATCAGCTAGAAGATATCACCTTGTAGAGAGTAATCACCCTACAGATAGTTCAGCTGCAAACAAATCACCCTGTAGAGAGATCAGCTAGAAGATATCACCTTGTAGAGAGTAATCACCCTGCAGATAGTTCAGCTGCAAACAAATCACCCTGTAGAGAGATCAGCTAGAAGATGTCACCTTGTCGAGAGTTCAGTTACAAAGAAACCACCATGTAGAGAGTTCAGCTGCAAACAAATCACCCTGTAGAGAGATCAGCTAGAAGAAGTTACCTTGCATAGAGTTCAGCTACAAAGAAATAACCATGTAGATAGTTCAGCTACAAACAAAACACCCTGTAGAGAGGACAGCTACGAACAGATCACCCTTTAGAGTTCAGTTACAGTAGAAACAAGTAACCCTACAGAGAGAGATCACCTAGAACAAGTCATCCTGTAGAGAGATCAGCTAGAAACAAATTACCATGTAGAGAGATCAGCTACAAAGAAACCATCCTGAAGAGAGTTCGTCTACATACAGGGCACCCTATTGAGAGAACAGCTAGAAACAAATCATCTTGCAGAGAGTTCAGCTACAAACAAATCACCCTGTAGAAAGTTCAATTACAAACAGATACTTGTGATCCTATAGATAGTTCAGCTAGAAACAAGTCACCCATCAGCTGTAAGAAGTTACCTTGTAAGGAGTTCAGCTACAAAGAAATCATCATGTAGAGAGTTCAGCTGCAAACAAATCACCCTATAGAAAGTTCAGCTACAAACAGATCACTCTGTAGAAAGTTCAGCTATGAACAGATCACCCTGTAGAGAATTTAGCTAGAAACAAGTCATCCTGTAGATAGATCAGCTAGTAGGATCACCTTGTGGAGAGTTTAGCTGCACCCTGCAGACAGTTCAGCTACAAACAAGTCACCCTGTAGAGAGATCAGCTAGAAGAAGTTACCTTGTAGAGAGTTCAGCTGCAAACAAATCACCCTGTAGAGAGTTCAGCCACTGTATCCTGTAGAGAGATCGGCTAGAAACAAGTCACCCTGTAGAGAGATCAGCTAAAAACAAATCACCTTGTAGAGAGTTAAGCTTCAAACAAAATCACCCTGTAGGCAGTTCAGTTACAAACCTATCACCCACCCTGTAGAGACTTCATCTACAAACAAATCACCCTGTAGAGAGTTCAACTACAAACAGATAACCATGCAGAGAGTTCAGCTAGAATCAAGTCACCCTGTAGAGAGCAGGGCCGGAGGAAGCAGTCCGGCCAGTCAGGCCATAGCCTGATCACTTTTTCAGCATTAATTATATATATATATATATATATATATAAATATCCGAGTCGCTGATAGGCACTGGCCGATTATGCTGGCTTGTTTTATGGAATGATATAGATGCCTAAAACATCATGCAAGCATTGTAATATAATGCCAGTAGAATATTCACATCAATGCTGTTAAATCCTTCCCCGTGACAACCAGTCATGAAAGATCGAAACACTCTAATAGAACAGTCATCCTAATAGAACAACCAAGTACTTATTGATTATTAGCGTACATAATTGGTGACCGGATTTGCAAAAAGGTACCCTTTTCACGCACAAAATTTGATCCATTTTTTGAACTTTGAAGTTTCATAACTTTTAAATAATTGCATATAATTGCCTAAAATTTTCCATAAGTGCGGATAACGTACCTGGCTACATTTTAAAACTAAGCGCAAGTTGATCAGTATAAGGAGTCATGTGTTACATCATTTTGCTTACTGACATGTAAAATGTGTGGAAAAGGTACCTTTTCGCAAATCCGGTCATACTGCAGCATAACATGATAGGATAATATTAAAAGTTTAGTTCCTAGCTAGCTATTCACTGAGTTGCGATTTCACATTAAAATATAGCTAATTTATCAGTTTCAAATGTTAGGCTCATACTGATGCAATTTTTAAAATTTTCCTGGGGGAGCATGCCTCCAGATCCCCTAGCATTCACATAACAAGTGCTCAGAATTTCATAGTGCCTACCCCTTGGCCTGACCACTTTAGAATTGCTTCCTCCGGCCCTGGAGAGGATCCTTTAGGGAGTTCATCTACAAGGAAATCACTCTGTAGAGAGTTCAGCTACATTTCAAGTCACCCAGTAAAGAGATCAACTGCAAACAAGTTATCCTGTAGGGAATAATTGACATGTAATAAATATATGTATATGATTTGTACATCATTTACTGATATAATCAGAATTAGTTAAAGTATATGAAATCTGCTTCATTTTCTCTTCTTACTGTGGTAAAGAAAAAAGATAGGTTAAAAAGCCCCAAAACTGGATAGGCCGGCTTTGAGGTATACAAATACAGAAAGAAGTGAAATCTAATCCAAAACAGCCAACTTTAAAAAAAGTGCAGCCCTCAAAAAGGCTATGGTGAGAAAAGATGTGAAATCCAAGGTGGAGTCAAGAAATGGCTGCATTGGTAGGTTAATAGTAAAAATTTTAATAACAACAATTCAGGTGAATTTTGTGCCAAGACCAAGCAGCGCCAAATACACCTGAATTTTTGTTATTAACATTTTTACCATTAACCTACCATCACAGCCATTTCTTGGCCTGCCACCTTGGATTTCACATTTTTTTCACCATAGCCTTTTTGAGGGCTCCATTCTTTTTTACAGGTTGGCTGTTTTGGATTAGATACTCTAATATAGCAGTCACCCTAATAGAACAGTTATACATGTATAGCTGTATGCTATAACAAAAAAACAACAACAAATAAACTAGTATATTTAAAATTATTACTTTAAAAATGAAGTAGGGATCCAAGCAATAAAAACTAGTGAAACAAGAGGTAAATGATGGTATCATGATGATGCTCAGTGGCAAATCCCTACTTTGGCATTGAACAAAATGATTGATATAACACGCCAACATAGGGATTTTCCCACCGCATTATGCTGTAATACCATCATTCATCCCTTGTTTCACTAGCTTTTATCACTTGGATCTCTACTTCATTTTTAAATTAATAATTTTCATTATACTAGTGTTCTATTGGAAGTTCTCAAAAAGATATGCACCTTATAAGAGTGTTACAATAATATTACCAAATGTTGAAGTAAAGCACGTAATACAATACAGTCTGTCTTCAATAATCATCATTGTGTCTGTATAGAAAAGAAGAAATGTGAGTAAAAACAAATCACAAAGTTAGCCATAAGCTGGTTTTGGGGTGTTATAAAGTACAAAAAGAAATAACACTGTGAAAACATGATGCAGCCTTCAAAAGTAGGCCAAGTCAAATATGCTCAAAATTTTTCCCTAACTACTTTCAGGAATTTTCCAAAATTTTCACCTATTATGCTTTTTCAGTGTTCCAATTATGCTTGCATTATGCTACTAGGTTAGCAACATTCTTACAATTATCTTGAAAAAATTTAATCAGTGAATGCTCTATTAGAGTATTTCACTACAAAGTGACTGTTCCATTATACAGCATCGATCTAAGATGCGATGTACAATGATGCAGTTTCCAGTAACTGCTCTATTAGGAGGTATTGATCTATTTTCTTGGAATTAAGCTCCATAGTTTGAATGTGCACCCAGAGGCGGATCTAGGAGTAAAAAAAAGGGGGGGGGGGGGCTAACTCAAGGCACTAATCTCTTGGGTGAGGTGTGCAAAGCGCACTTCTCAGCATGCAAAGCATGCTGGAACTAGGGGGGGTCTGGGGGCATGCCCCCCCAGGATAATTTTGAAAAATAGATGCTAAAATACTGCAATTTGGAGACATTTCCACATAAAATTCATAATATTTTCTGCCTGTAGATATTTTATATACTGCCTTTAGATTATAGGTATGGCTCTCTGAAGCATTTTGCTAATGGAAAAGTTTGGGTAGGTACAGGCAACCAAGTACATGATGCACCCCTCTCACAATTGCACAACACTGAATAGGTGCATGTTAGAATAATAATATGTTGAAAGTGGAAAATTTTGAAATTTGAACAATACAAGATTGAATCTGAGAGTATTTTCAATGGAAATTGTGTACCTGAATTAAGTATTGCCATACATATTAACTACAAAAGTAGATGAATGAAGCCCTTTAAACAGACCATTCACTTCATTGTATGTATAGGTGCAGGCAGATTTGGAAAAATTCCATAACAGAACCAACTACATGCTTCCAGTGAATGTTCTATTAGAGTAGTTAGCTGACTGCTCTATTAGAGTATCTCGATCTTGTACACCTCCAATGCTGATCCGGGTCCTTGTTGCATAAATTTTAGCATAAATCCACTGATAAAACCTTGGAAAGATGTTTATAAGGTGGTTTTATGAGTATTTGTATTATTAGCGATCATATAATTATGCTAAGACAAAATTTCGTTATAATACTCAGTATAGTGATCAAATAAAGCCTAAATTTGAAGGGGGAGGGCCCCCCCTCCCCCTCTTGATCCGCCCCGACACCCAATATGCTAGCAAAGCACCCCAGCCTATTATGCTTTCTATTATGCTGGCATATTTGATGCAGGCCTATTCAAAAGCCTCAGTGAAAAATGAATGTGCATTGTTAAAGCTTATTAGCATTAACATCATTACAGCCATTTCTTGGCTGCCACCTTTGATTTCATAACTTTTTTCACCCAGGCTTTTTAAAGATTGCACCATTAACAGTTTTGCTGCTGTTGTGTGGATAAAACAATTAAAACTTCTGTCTTCAATACACATCATTGTGTCTGTAGAAAAGAAAAAACTGTTGGTTAAATAAAATGAACTGCAAAGCCAGCTATAAGCTGGCTTTGGGTTCATAATTATAGAGTACATAGCCACAAAGCAGCTTAACTGTGAGAAAGGGTGAAGCCTTCATCAATAGCCTGATGAAAAGTTGTAGTTAAACCCCACCACAAGTAGGATATCATAGTTATCAACCAGAGGCCAAGGTAAAAAATTGTAAGAAAGTGTGGAATAGAAGCCAGTTAACACCACTGGCACTCGTAGGATATCTAATTATCAACATTTTACTTTGATGTAGGCCTTCAATGGAATGGAAGTTTTTCAAATCAACAGTGGCGGCCAATGCAATGATATTAATGCTAATAAATTTTAATAATAGCTGTGTGCATAATTATCAAAGAAATTCAGGTGCATGACAGACAAAATTAATGTGTATTTTACAGGAACCAAGAAAATGTGATTTTCACACATTCATACTTCACTTACAGCTTTACAGAAATTGTCCATTTATTCTGTGAAACATTCCTTAATTAAGGTTACATCTTCCACACCACGTATATAAAAAATACCCCTAACTCATGTAAACCTTATAAAATTCTTTAAATATTTGGAGGGTATAAATGTGGCGCATTAATCTTTCAGTTTGTATGCAGAGTGGTAAAAGTGTGTAGTGATGAGCTTTTGTGACTTGAGAGCACTTACAGCATTAGCTAAGGAGATATAAAACAAAAACAGAACATGTGAAACTAGTGTGATCAAAATACTGTAATAGAACAGTCACCAAGAAATAAAAAAAGTGTGCATGAACATTTGAAAAAATAGTTGAGGACTTGAACCATAGGCCTTTAAATTCAGCTATATTCCTTAACCCTTTACCACTCTGCCACTGCTGTAAGTTTCTTATCTCACTCTAACTTATCAATGGAAGTTCTAGTGTATCACACTGAACTATAATTTCACTAGTTATTAGAAACTTTTAATAAGTAGGGATCAATACAATACACATGCTATAAAAGTAAGGAAACAAGCTTATAGTTGAAATGAGAATGATCCACACAACAAAAAGTAAACAAGATCAGATGGCTACTTTAGCTTGCTAATATGAGATGTATTTTAATCCCTACTTTTGGCTAACATCTTGACAGGAGACTAGCTATATCAAATTAGCCAAAAGTAGGAATTAAAATGCGTCCTATTTTAGCAAGCAGTCATCTGATCTTGTTTGACTTATTTACTTTTTGTTGTGTAGCTCATTTCAGCTGTAAGCTTGTTTCCTTACTTTTTATAGCATGTGTATTGTATCAATCCCTAATTTCTTTTAATTTTTTTAATAGCTAGTTTGCGTACTTTTTATGTCTAGCTAGCTAGCCAGCTACATTGTACATAATCATATCCTTTCACTGAATTTTAACACTAGAATAGGGTTCATGGCTTCTTAACTCTTCTTGATATTTTGCAGGGCTGGTGGAAGCTACAATTTGTAGGTCAGGCAAAATAATGACTAGAGTAAGGTTACAAATAAAATTAAGCTGTAGGCAAACACTTGTTTACTAAGCATGCTTTTTAGGGGCCTGGATTGCCCCATCAGATGCAAAATGCAAATAGCCACTCTGAGATTGCAACTGAGAGTGTTTTTAGACAGATATCAGCTGTTTATTTGATAACTGTTCTATTAGACTATTTTATTGCCTGTCTGTTCTATTAGATTATATCAATCTGTACATGCAACCAGCAAATCCTGCTATGGCCAATGCCGTAGTGGCCATGTAGTAATTACACTGGCCTTGTTTTTCCTTCTTTTCTCTCAGCTATCTTCTTTTTGTTTTCTACATAGTGCTTTATCCTTCATTCCATTCAAAGGCATGATTACCTCACCAAAAACTAAAGTGGTAAGACCATAAAGCAATTAGAGATAGCAACTCCTTGACCACAACGCCTGTTCATTCTCATCTTACAAGGGAATACATGTGAAACTTTATCAAAAACACATGCAAAAATGATGTGTTAAGGCAGTAATGTGTGCCGCAGTATCTTTTGGGAAGAAGGAAGGCCAATGAATGGTGAACGTGAACAGCATTGTGTGGACAAAATGTAATCAAAACAACAGATTTGTGAATCTGCCATCATTACCTTGGCTGTCTGAAAATTCTGGAGCCATACACCTAGCACTACCGGGTCTTATAGCAGGCAGGCAGGTCAATGAAATGCAGGTGAATTTCAAAATTTTTAAAATTCACTGTACATTGAAACGGTTGACTTTTCACTGCATTTAACCAAGGTACAACATCATTTCAGCTGTACTAATGCATTTCAAGTGTTTTTTTCTGGAAAAATGTATTGCAAGATTATTTTAAAGTGCGAAAATTTACAAAGTGTTATGATTTCTTAACAATCTCTACTTATTAAGTGCTACCATACTTAATGATTAAATTCTACCGAACTTAATGATACAGCACCATAGAAACTCTAACATTCTATTAGCATTGTATGAGAAAACAAGTTTGCTCTATTAGAATCTAAATTTCTTTCCATAAATAATCAGGTTACAAAATAAGAGTCATGTGATCAAAATAATCTAATAGAGCAGTTGGCCTAGCTGTGATTTGGATTTATTATCACACCTACCAGCTATAGTGCATATGCAAACTAGTAGAGTTTTCTTGCATGCGTCAGGTAACTATCAAGGAGCAAACCTTCAATATTGTAATGGAAATCTGTTTAAATATCAATGGGTTACAATTTGAGAACCAACCATAGTACATGCGCATTACGAGATCCCTTTATGGAGCAGTTATGCATGTGATGTTCAAAAACTAAAAAGTGACCGGATTTGCAAAAAGGTACCATTTCACACACAAAAAGTGACCCATTTTTTAAAAACTTTCAAGCTTCACAACTTTTTTATCATGGCATATAATTGCTTGAAGTATCCATGTGTGTAGCTCTGGTGTCTGGCTGCATTGTGATACTAAGAGCAAATTAATCAGTATAAGAAGTGAAGTGTTAGATCATTTTGTTTGCTGGTATGCAAAATGTGTGGAAAAGGTACTTTCTTGCAAATTCGATCACATAATGAAGTAGAATAATATGAAAATCAATTTCAAAAAGTACAGAAGTTTCTAAACCATAGGTAAATTAACTGAGTTAGCTGCCTAGCAATTTATAATCTAATCAAAAACAGCCAAGCTGTAAAAAAAGGTGCGACCCCCAAAAAGGCCATGGTGAAAAAAGATGTGAAATCCAAGGTGGCGGCCAAGAAATGGCTGTGATGGTAGGTTAATGGTTAAATTTTAATAACAACAATTCAGGTGAATTTGGTGCCAAGACCAAGCGGCACAAAATTCACCTGAATTGTCGTTATTAAAATGTAACCATTAACCTACCATCACAGCCATTTCTTGGCCGCCACCTTGGATTTCACATCTTTTTTCACCATGGCCTTTTTGGGGGCCACACCTTTTCTTACAGCTTGGCTGTTTTTGATTAGATATCACTTCTTTTTGTATTTGTATACTGCATATCATAGGCTGGCTTTGGGGCTTTTTTAACCCATGTGTTTTTTTCTTTACCACAGGAAGAAGAAAAGAACTTAAAGAAGATTTTTAATACTTCAATTATTTTTGATTTTATTAGTAATTATACAAATTATATATATATATATATATATATTTATTACATGCCCATTATTCCCCACAGGATATTTTTTTGCAGCTGATCTCTCTACTGGGTGACTTGAAATGTAGCTGAACTATATACAGGATAGTTTCTTTGTATGGCTGAACTCTCTACAAGGTGACCTCTTCTAGCTGGTCTCTCTACAGGGTGATTTGTTTCTAGCTGAACTCTCTACAGGTGATTTGTTTGCAGCTAAACTCTCTACATGGTGGTTTCTTTGTAACTGAACTCTCTACATGATGGTTTCTTTGTAGCTGAACACTCTATAAGGTGACTTCGTCTAGCTGAACTCTCTACAGGGTGATTTTTTTTGTAGCTGAACTCTCTACAGGGTGATTTGTTTGCAGCTCTCTACATGATGGTTTCTTTGTAGCTGAACTCTCTACAAGGTGACTTCGTCCAGCTGATCTCTCTACGGGGTGATTTGTTTCTAGCTGAACTCTCTACAGGTGATTTATTTGCAGCTAAACTCTCTACATGGTGGTTTCTTTGTAGCTGAACTCCCTACATGATGGTTTCTTTGTAGCTGAACTCTCTACAAGGTAACTTCTTCTCTACAGGGTGATTTGTTGTAGTTGAATTCTCTACAAGGTGGTTTGTTTGAGGCTGAACTCTCTACATGGCGGTTTCTTTGTAGCTGAACTCTCTACAGAGTGATTTGTTTGCAGCTGAACTCTCTATATGATGGTTTCTTTGTAACTAAACACTCTACAAGGTTACTTCTTCTAGCTGATCTTTCTACAGGCTGAATTGTTTGTAGCTGAACTCTCTGCATGATGGTTTCTTTGTAGCTGAACTCTCTACATGGCGGTTTCTTTGTAGCTGAACTCTCTACAGAGTGATTTGTTTGCAGCTGACTCTCTATATGATGGTTTCTTTGTAACTAAACACTCTACAAGGTTACTTCTTCTAGCTGATCTTTCTACAGGCTGAATTGTTTGTAGCTGAACTCTCTGCATGATGGTTTCTTTGTAGCTGAACTCTCTACATGGCGGTTTCTTTGTAGCTGAACTCTCTACAGAGTGATTTGTTTGCAGCTGAACTCTCTACAGAGTGATTTGTTTGCAGCTGAACTCTCTATATGATGGTTTCTTTGTAACTAAACACTCTACAAGGTTACTTCTTCTAGCTGATCTTTCTACAGGCTGAATTGTTTGTAGCTGAACTCTCTGCATGATGGTTTCTTTGTAGCTGAACTCTCTACATGGCGGTTTCTTTGTAGCTGAACTCTCTACAGAGTGATTTGTTTGCAGCTGAACTCTCTATATGATGGTTTCTTTGTAACTAAACACTCTACAAGGTTACTTCTTCTAGCTGATCTTTCTACAGGCTGAATTGTTTGTAGCTGAACTCTCTGCATGATGGTTTCTTTGTAGCTGAACTCTCTACAAGGTGACTTCTTCTAGCTGATCCCTCTACAGGGGGATATATTTGTAGCTGAACTCTTTATGTGGTGGTTTCTTTGTAGCTGAACTCTCTACAAGGTGACTTCTTCTAGCTGATCCCTCTACAGGGGGATATATTTGTAGCTGAACTCTTTATGTGGTGGTTTCTTTGTAGCTGAACTCTCTACAAGGTGACCTCTTCTAGCTGATCTCTCTACTAGGTGATTTGTTTCTAGCTGAACTCTCTACAGGTGATTTTTTGCAGCTAAACACTCTACATGGTGGTTTCTTAGGAGCTGAACTCTGTACATGATGGTTTCTTTGTAGCTGAACTCTCTACAAGGTGACTTCTTCTAGCTGAACTCTCTACGGGGTAATTTCTTTGTAGCTGAACTCTCTATATGATGGTTTCTTTGTAACTGAACTCTCTACAAGGTAACTTCTTCTAGCTGATCTTTCTACTGGGTGATTTTTTTGCAGCTGAACTCTCTACATGGTGGTTTCTTTGTTGCTGAACTCTCTACAAGGTGAATTCTTCTACCTGATCTTTCTACAGGGTAATTTGTTTGTAACTGTACTCTGTACAAGTGCGTTTTTGTGGGTGATCTCACTGCAGGTTGATTTGGTTGTAGCTGAACTCACTAAAGGGTGATTTGCTTGTAGCTGAACTCCTTGCATTGTGTCTAGTTCCTAGCTGATCTCTCTACAGGGTGATTCGTTTGTAGCTGATCTCTCTAGAAGTTGATTTGTGTGTATCTGATCTCTCTGCAGGTTGATTAATTTGTAGCCGATCTCTCTACAAGGTAATTTGTTTGTAGCTGAACTGTCTATAAGGTGATTTGTTTGTAGCTGATCTCTCTGCAGGTTGATTTGTTTTAGCTGAACTGTCTACAGGGTGATTTACTTGTAGCTGAACTCCTTACATTGTGTCTGGTTTCTAGCTGATCTCTCTACAGGGTGATTTGTTTGTAGCTGATCTCTCTACAAGTTGATTTGTGTGTAGCTGATCTTTCTACAGATTGATTTGTTTGTAGCCGATTTCTCTACAGGGTAATTTGTTTGTAGCTGAACTCTGTACAAGGTGCTTTTTTGTAGGTGACCTCACTGCAGGTTGATTTGTTTGTACCTGAACTCACTAAAGGGTGATTTGCTTGTAGCTGAATTCCTTACATTGTGTCTAGTTTCTAGCTGATCTCTCTACAGGGTGATTTGTTTGTAGCTGATCTCTCTACAAGTTGATTTGTGTGTAGCTGAACTCTCTACAGAGTGATTTGTTTGCAGCTGAACAAGATGGTTTCTTTGTAACTGAACACTCTACAAGGTTACTTCTTCTAGCTGATCTTTCTACAGGGTGAATTGTTTGTAGCTGAACTATCTACAAGGTAACTTCTTCTAGCTGATCTCTCTACAGGGTGATTTGTTTGTAGCTGATCTCTCTACAAGTTGATTTGAGTGTAGCTGATCTCTCTGCAAGTTGATTAATTTGTAGCCGATCTCGCTACAAGGTAATTTGTTTGTAGCTGAACTCTCTATAAGGTGATTTGTTTGTAGCTGATCTCTCTGCAGGTTGATTTGTTTTAGCTGAACTCTCTACAGGCTGATTTACTTGTAGCTGAACTCCTTACATTGTGTCTAGTTTCTAGCTGATCTCTCTACAGGGTAATTTGTTTGTAGCTGAACTCTCTATAAGGTGATTTGTTTGCAGCTGAACTCTCTACATGGTGGTTTCTTTGTTGCTGAACTCTCTACAGGGTGTTTTGCTTGTAGCTGAACTCTCTACAGGGTGATTTGTTTCTAGCTTATCTCTCTACAGGTTGATTTGTGTGTAACTGATCTCTCTACAAGCTGATTTGTTTCTAGATGATTTCTCTACAGGTTGATTTGTTTGTTGCTGATCGCTCTAAAGGTTGATTTGTTTGTAGCTGAACTCTCTGTAGGGTGATTTGTTTCTAGCTGATATCTCTACAGGGTGATTTTTTGTAGTTGACCTCTCTTCAGGGTGATTTGTTTCTAGCTGATCGCTCTACAGGTTGGTTTGTTTGTAGCTGAACTCTCTACAGGGTGATTTGCTTGTAGCTTAACTCCTTACATTTTGTCTAGTTTCTAGCTGATCTCTCTACAGGGTGATTTGTTTGTAGCTGATCTCTCTACAAGTTGAATTGTGTGTAGTTGATCTCTCTGCAGACTGATTTGTTTGTAGCTGATCTCTCTACAAGGTAATTTGTTTGTAGCTGAACTGTCCGTATGGTAATTTATTTGTAGCTGAACTCCTTACATTGTGTGTAGTTTCTAGCTGATCTCTCTACAGGGTGATTTGTTTGTAGCTGATCTCTCTACAAGTTGATTTGTGTGTAGCTGATCTCTCTGCAGGTTGATTTGTAGCCGATCTCTCTACTGGGGTAATTTGTTTGTAGCTGAACTCTCTATAAGGTGATTTGTTTGTAGCTGATCTCTCTGCAGGTTGATTTGTTTTAGCTGAACTCTCTACAGGGTGATTGCTTGTAGCTGAACTCCTTACATTGTGTCTAGTTTCTAGCTGATGTCTCTACAGGGTGATTTTTTGTAGCTGAACTCTCTACAGGGTGATTTGTTTCTAGCTTATCTCTCTACAGGTAGATTTGTGTTGATTTGTTCATTGCTGATCGCTCTAAAGGTTTATTTGTTGTAGCTGAACACTCTGCAAAGTGTTTGGTTTGTAGCTGATCTCTCTAAAGGGTAATTGTTTGTAGCTGAACTCTTCTCTCTAAAGGGTAATTTGTTTGTAGCTGAACTCTCTCCACAGTGACTTGTGTGTAGCTGAATTCTGTGTAGCTGCATTCTCTAGAGAGTGACTTAATTGTAGCTGAATTCTCTACAGGGTGCATGACTTGTTTATAGCTGAACTTTCTTCAGTGTGACTTGTAATGTTCTGAATCTCTATAGTGATATATTTGCTTAACTCTCCACATGGTGACTTGCTTTTTGCTGAACTGTCTATAAGATTAACTGTTTGCAGCTGAACTCCCTACAGAATAACTTGTGATGTAATAAAATTCTATAATGGAGTAAATAAATTAGCCGAATGCTCTATTAGGGTGACTGTTCTATTAGAGTATCTCGATCTCGCATTTGCTACACGGAGTTGGCTTTCGAATCATAACTCAGTGGTTTGTAATCCGATTCTTCTGTACTACTGCAAGGACTTTCTATGAAGATTATTCCAGCTATACACCGATTTTCAGCTCATTGCTCTAAGCGGTTTGCCTAGTAGGCGTGAAAACTAATACTTTTTTAATTCATAAAAATCGATCGCGTAATTGTGACACAGGTTGGGTTTTGTATCATATCTCCATGGTTTTTATCTCGATTCCTTTTAAACCACCAAACGCCACTCCTACGATGATTACTCCATCTACATAGCAATTTTCAACTCATTCCATGAAGCGGTTTACCCTGTAGGCGTGACAACAAATCGATCTTGTTTTACGCGAATAATCGGTCATAACTCCTGAACCATTCATCGGATTTGTACCAAATTTGATGCTAGGATTCGCCGTTGGACTCCCTTTCTGTGTACCAAATCGCAGCACGCGTTTGCCTATTATAGCAATTTTTGCAAGTGTGCGAAAAGACGAAGAAGAAAAAATAACGAAGAAAAAATAACGAAACTTTGGCAGTTCGTATCTCGGAAATGGCTGAACGATTTCCTTCACGTTTGGAATGTAGACTCCCCTGGCTGGCGGGCAACTGTGTAGTAAATTTGGTTCCAATCAGATAAGTGATCACCGAGATACAAAGGTGTGAAAATGACGTTATCGTTCTTCCTGTCAATATACTCACGGGTGTGGCGCGCCGGCTTCTTGGGCCGTACGACACACTACCGTGTGTCTTGATAAAAGAATAAAAAGCCAGCATAATTATACAAATACAAAAATAAATGATTGCTATATCAAATTCAAAGCAGCTGAGTTGTGAAAAAGGGTGCAACCTTCCAAACATACTAGTATGGAAAGATGATATGATATCAAAGGTGATAGCCAAGAAAGGATACAATGATATTGTACTGTCGGATAATTTGTAATGTGCTGATTTAGATTTGATTATTTAATTACGCTATAGATAATAGAGAATTGATTCAAGAAATGCATGATGGTGGGATTTTAATCAACTGCTCTCAATTGTTAGATTAGAGTCGAACAGGCCAACAAAGTTTCTTCACAGTTTAAAGACCCGACAAGAATGTGGGTGGGGAAGATTAATAATTATTGCCAAGTCAACAGGCCAAACTAATTATTGTGAGTAGCTGAACCAACACTGTTTGAAAAGCTCTAACTGAATGACAAAGTAACTTTGTTGGCTTTTTCAAAATACTTAAGAAACTCTCCTAGATAAAGACGAGATAAACTAAGGTGAAGTGTAGATGCAAGCATCAAGATTTACTCTCAAGTTAATTGTGTCAATACCTCATCATAATCAGGTACTATTAATGCCAATGATGCTAGTCTTGTACAAAAACTAAGCTAAAAATAGGGAGAATTTCAATTTTTAGCTTTGCCAAATTTTAATAATAATTTTATGAATGTTGAAAACAACCACACAGGCTACTAACTATTTAATCAACCCAAATCAAGCTCAAAGTGCAAGTAAAACTTTATAACTTAGATGTACAGTAGGTACTGAATCTTCTCTACAGCTATTCTGTAACTACAATGTTACAACTTTAGTATACATGTACTGTAATGGTGCAGATGATTTAACTGGAGACCACCACTGTACAACTGAAATAGATGATGATTGTGATCCTAAAACTTGTATGAATAATAGAACTTGTACAGATGGAGTTAACTGTTTTACATGCAACTGTGTGGATGGTTTTACTGGAGAGAATTGTTTAACTAACATAGATGATTGTAATCCAAATCCTTGTATGAATAATGGAACTTGTACAGATGGAGTTAACTCTTTTACGTGCAATTGTGTGGGTGGTTTCACTGAAGAGAATTGTTCAACTAACATAGATGATTGTAATCCTAATCCGTGTATAAATAATGGAGCTTGTACAGATGAAGTTAACTCTTTTGCATGCAATTGTGTGAATGGTTTTACTGGAGAGAATTGTACAACTAACATAGATGATTGTAATCCCAATCCTTGTATGAATAATGGAACTTGTACAGATGGAGTTAACTCTTTTACGTGCAATTGTGTGGATGGTTTTACTGGAGAGAATTGTACAACTAACATAGATGGTTGTAATCCCAATCCTTGTATGAATAATGGAACTTGTACAGATGGAGTTAATTTTTTTATGTGCAATTGTGTGGATGGTTTTACTGGAGAGAACTGTACAGTTAACATAGATGATTGTAATCCTAATCCCTGCATGAATAATGGAACGTGTACAGATGGAGTTAATTCTTTTATGTGCAATTGTGTGGATGGTTTTACTGGAGAGAACTGTACAGTTAACATAGATGATTGTAATCCTAATCCCTGCATGAATAATGGAACGTGTACAGATGGAGTTAATTCTTTTATGTGCAATTGTGTGGATGGTTTTACTGGAGAGAACTGTACAGTTAACATAGATGATTGTAATCCTAATCCCTGCATGAATAATGGAACGTGTACAGATGGAGTTAATTCTTTTATGTGCAATTGTGTGGATGGTTTTACTGGAGAGAACTGTACAGTTAACATAGATGATTGTAATCCTAATCCCTGCATGAATAATGGAACGTGTACAGATGGAGTTAATTCTTTTATGTGCAATTGTGTGGATGGTTTTACTGGAGAGAACTGTACAGTTAACATAGATGATTGTAATCCTAATCCCTGCATGAATAATGGAACGTGTACAGATGGAGTTAATTCTTTTACGTGCAATTGTGTGGATGGTTTTACTGGAGAGAATTGTACAACTAACATAGATGATTGTAATCCCAATCCTTGTATGAATAATGGAACTTGTACAGATGGAGTTAACTCTTTTACGTGCAATTGTGTGGATGGTTTTACTGGAGAGAATTGTACAACTAACATAGATGGTTGTAATCCCAATCCTTGTATGAATAATGGAACTTGTACAGATGGAGTTAATTTTTTTATGTGCAATTGTGTGGATGGTTTTACTGGAGAGAACTGTACAGTTAACATAGATGATTGTAATCCTAATCCCTGCATGAATAATGGAACGTGTACAGATGGAGTTAATTCTTTTATGTGCAATTGTGTGGATGGTTTTACTGGAGAGAACTGTACAGTTAACATAGATGATTGTAATCCTAATCCCTGCATGAATAATGGAACGTGTACAGATGGAGTTAATTCTTTTACGTGCAATTGTGTGGATGGTTTTACTGGAGAGAATTGTACAACTAACAGAGATGATTGTGATCCTAATCCTTGTATGAATAATGGAACTTGTACAGATGGAGTAAATTCTTTTACGTGCAATTGTGTGGATGGTTTTACTGGAGAGAACTGTACAACTAACAGAGATGATTGTAATCCTAATCCTTGTATGAATAATGGAACTTGTACAGATGAAGTTAACTCTTTTACGTGCAATTGTGTGGATGGTTTTACTGGAGAGAATTGTTCAACTAACATAGATGATTGTAATCCTAATCCTTGCATGAATAATGGAACTTGTACAGATGGAGTTAATTCTTTCATATGCAATTGTGTGGATGGTTTTACTGGAAAGAATTGTACAACTAAAATAGATTATTGTAATCCTAATCCCTGTATGAATGACGGAACTTGTACAGATGGAGTTAATTCTTTCGTCTGTAAATGTGTGGATGGCTTTATTGGAGAGAACTGTACAACTAACATAGATGATTGCAATCCTAATCCTTGTATGAATAATGGAACTTGTACAGATGGAGTTAATTCTTTTATGTGCAAATGTGTGAATGGTTTTACTGGAGAGAATTGTACAGCTATCATAGATGATTGTAATCCTAATCCCTGCATGAATAATGGAATGTGTACAGATGTAGTTAATTCTTTTACGTGCAATTGTGTGGATGGTTTTACTGGAGAGAATTGTACAACTAACATAGATGATTGTAATCCTAATCCTTGTAAGAATAATGGAACTTGTACAGATGGAGTTACTTTTTTCATGTGCAATTGTGTAGATGGTTTTACTGGAGAGAATTGTACAACTAACATAGATGATTGTAATCCTAATCCTTGTTTGAATAATGGAATTTGTACAGATGGAGCTAACTCTTTCACGTGCAATTGTGTGGATGGTTTTACTGGAGAGAATTGTTCAACTAACATAGATGATTGTGATCCTAATCCTTGTAAGAATAATGGAACTTGTACAGATGGAGTTAATTATTTTGTCTGTAATTGTGTGGATGGCTTTACTGGAATGAATTGTACAACTAACATAGATGATTGTAATCCTAATCCTTGTATGAATAATGGAACTTGTACAGATGGAGTTAATTCTTTCATGTGCAATTGTGTGGATGGTTTTACTGGAGAGAATTGTACAGCTAACATAGATGATTGTAATCCTAATCCTTGCATGAATAATGGACATTGTACAGATGAAGTTAATTATTTTGTCTGTAATTGTGTGGATGGCTTTACTGGAATGAATTGTACAACTAACATAGATGATTGTAATCCTAACCCTTGTATGAATAATGGAACTTGTACAGATGGAGTTAATTCTTTCGTCTGTAATTGTGTGGATGACTTTACTGGAGAGAATTGTTCAACTAACATAGATGATTGTAATCCTAATCCTTGTAAGAACAATGGAACTTGTACAGATGAAGTTAATTCTTTCGTCTGTAATTGTGTGGATGGCTTTAATGGAGAGAATTGTTCAACTAACATAGATGATTGTAATCCTAATCCTTGTAAGAACAATGAAACTTGTACAGATGGAGTTAATTCTTTCATCTGTAATTGTGTGGATGGCTTTACTAGAAAGAATTGTTCAACTAACATAGATGATTGTGATCCTAATGCTTGTAAAAATAATGGAACTTGTATAGATGGAGTTAATTATTTTGTCTGTAATTGTGTGGATGGCTTTACTGGAATGAATTGTACAACTAACATAGATGATTGTAATCCTAATCCTTGTATGAATAATGGAACTTGTACAGATGAAGTTAATTATTTTGTCTGTAATTGTGTGGATGGCTTTACTGGAATGAATTGTACAACTAACATAGATGATTGTAATCCTAATCCTTGTATGAATAATGGAACTTGTACAGATGGAGTTAATTCTTTCGTCTGTAATTGTGTGGATGGCTTTACTGGAGAGAATTGTTCAACTAACATAGATGATTGTGAACCTAATCCTTGTATGAATAATGGAACTTGTACAGATGGAGTTAATTCTTTTATGTGCAATTGTGTGGATGGTTTTACTGGAGAGAATTGTTCAACTAACATAGATGATTGTAAACCTAATCCTTGTAAGAATAATGGAACTTGTACAGATGAAGTTAATTCTTTTATGTGCAATTGTGTGGATGGTTTTACTGGAGAGAATTGTTCAACTAACATAGATGATTGTAAACCTAATCCTTGTAAGAATAATGGAACTTGTACAGATGAAGTTAAATCTTTTATGTGCAATTGTGTAGATGGTTTCACTGGAGAGAATTGTTCAACTAACATAGATGATTGTAATCCTAATCCTTGTAAGAATAATGGAACTTGTACAGATGAAGTTAATTCTTTTATGTGCAATTGTGTGGATGGTTTTACTGGAGAGAATTGTTCAACTAACATAGATGATTGTGATCCTAATCCTTGTAAGAATAATGGAACTTGTACAGATGGAGTTAATTATTTTGTCTGTAATTGTGTGGATGGCTTTACTGGAATGAATTGTACAACTAACATAGATGATTGTAATCCTAATCCTTGTATGAATAATGGAACTTGTACAGATGGAGTTAATTCTTTCGTCTGTAATTGTGTGGATGGCTTTACTGGAGAGAATTGTTCAACTAACATAGATGATTGTGAACCTAATCCTTGTATGAATAATGGAACTTGTACAGATGGAGTTAATTCTTTTATGTGCAATTGTGTGGATGGTTTTACTGGAGAGAATTGTTCAACTAACATAGATGATTGTGATCCTAATCCTTGTAAGAATAATGGAACTTGTACAGATGGAGTTAATTATTTTGTCTGTAATTGTGTGGATGGCTTTACTGGAATGAATTGTACAACTAACATAGATGATTGTAATCCTAATCCTTGTATGAATAATGGAACTTGTACAGATGGAGTTAATTCTTTCGTCTGTAATTGTGTGGATGGCTTTACTGGAGAGAATTGTTCAACTAACATAGATGATTGTAATCCTAATCCTTGTAAGAATAATGGAACTTGTACAGATGAAGTTAATTCTTTTATGTGCAATTGTGTGGATGGTTTTACTGGAGAGAATTGTTCAACTAACATAGATGATTGTGATCCTAATCCTTGTAAGAATAATGGAACTTGTACAGATGGAGTTAATTATTTTGTCTGTAATTGTGTGGATGGCTTTACTGGAATGAATTGTACAACTAACATAGATGATTGTGATCCTAATCCTTGTTTGAATAATGGAACTTGTACAGATGGAGTAAAGTCTTTCACCTGTTATTGTGTAGATGGTTTCACTGGAGAGAATTGTTCAACTAACATAGATGATTGTGATCCTAATCCTTGTAAGAATAATGGAACTTGTACAGATGGAGTTAATTATTTTGTCTGTAATTGTATGGATGGCTTTACTGGAATGAATTGTACAACTAACATAGATGATTGTGATCCTAATCCTTGTAAGAATAATGGAACTTGTACAGATGGAGTAAAGTCTTTCACCTGTAATTGTGTAGATGGTTTCACTGGAGAGAATTGTTCAACTAACATAGATGATTGTGATCCTAATCCTTGTAAGAATAATGGAACTTGTACAGATGGAGTTAATTATTTTGTCTGTAGTTGTGTGGATGGCTTTACTGGAATGAATTGTACAACTAACATAGATGATTGTAATCCTAATCCTTGTATGAATAATGGAACTTGTACAGATGGAGTTAATTCTTTCATGTGCAATTGTGTGGATGGTTTTACTGGAGAGAATTGTACAGCTAACATAGATGATTGTAATCCTAATCCTTGTATGAATAATGGAACTTGTACAGATGGAGTTAATTCTTTCGTCTGTAATTGTGTGGATGGCTTTACTGGAGAGAATTGTTCAACTAACATAGATGATTGTGATCCTAATCCTTGTAAGAATAATGGAACTTGTACAGATGAAGTTAATTCTTTTATGTGCAATTGTGTGGATGGTTTTACTGGAGAGAATTGTTCAACTAACATAGATGATTGTAAACCTAATCCTTGTATGAATAATGGAGCTTGTACAGATGGAGTTAATTCTTTCATGTGCAATTGTGTGGATGGTTTTACTGGAGAGAATTGTTCAACTAGCATAGATGATTGTAATCCTAATCCTTGTAAGAATAATGGAACTTGTACAGATGAAGTTAATTCTTTCGTCTGTAATTGTGTGGATGGCTTTACTGGAATGAATTGTTCAACTAACATAGATGATTGTGATCCTAAGCCTTGTATGAATAATGGAACTTGTACAGATGGAGTTAATTCTTTCATGTGCAATTGTGTGGATGGTTTTACTGGAGAGAATTGTTCAACTAACATAGATGATTGTAATCCTAATACTTGTGAGAATAATGGAACTTGTACAGATGGAGTTAATTATTTCGTCTGTAATTGTGTTGATGGCTTTACTGGAATGAATTGTTCAACTAACATTGATGATTGTGATCCTAATCCTTGTTTGAATAATGGAACTTGTACAGATGGAGTTAATTCTTTTATGTGCAATTGTGTGGATGGTTTTACTGGAGAGAATTGTACAGCTAACATAGATGATTGTAATCTTAATCCTTGCATGAATAATGGAACTTGTACAGATGGAGTTAATTCTTTTATGTGCAATTGTGTGGATGGTTTTACTGGAGAGAATTGTACAGCTAACATAGATGATTGTAATCTTAATCCTTGCATGAATAATGGAACTTGTACAGATGGAGTTAATTCTTTTATGTGCAATTGTGTGGATGGTTTTACTGGAGAGAATTGTTCAACTAACATAGATGATTGTGATCCTAATCCTTGTTTGAATAATGGAACTTGTACAGATGGAGTTAATTCTTTTATGTGCAATTGTGTGGATGGTTCTACTGGAGAGAATTGTTCAACTAACATAGATGATTGTGATCCTAATCCTTGTAAGAATAATGGAACTTGTACAGATGGAGTTAATTCTTTCATGTGCAATTGTGTGGATGGTTTTACTGGAGAGAATTGTTCAATTAACATAGATGATTGTGATCCTAATCCTTGTTTGAATAATGGAACTTGTGCAGATGGATTTAATTCTTTCACCTGTAATTGTGTGGATGGTTTTACTGGAGAAAATTGTTCAACTAACATAGATGATTGTGATCCTAATCCTTGTATGAATAACGGAACTTGTAAAGATGAATTTAATTCTTTCACCTGCAATTGTATGGGTGGGTTTACTGGAGATACTTGTGAAAATAGTAAGCATGGCGTTTTGTTTTTAATGTGTCCATTCTTTACTGATTTTATTTATCATACAGTATGGTAGTATCATACAGTGCAGTATTACCGTATATTGGGGATCATGCATAACTGGGCTTTTTCAACCAAAAATATCACCCTAAAATCAGGATCAACTTCCCTTTATAACAACTTGGCAGTATTGGTTAGAAGCCCAAAATTGCCTATCCTTTGCCAGATAGAGGTTCAGCTGTGGGTCAATTTCCAGTGCACAGTGTTCAATAGTTAGACATTGCTGATTCCACAAGTTTAGGCCCTCTATCGCTTGAGGAATATTTGAGGTTCAGTAATTCTGGTCCAGCACCAAACTATCATAACGTGACTAGACCTGTGCCTATTATGCCGGCATAATGTTGAGAATAATAGGTCACCAATTTCGTGAGAATAATTTCGGAATTATAGGATGGTTACAGGCATAATTTTAGAATAATTGGACGACCACTGGAACAATCGGTGGAATTAGGGGACGTGTCTCTTCTTGATTACCTAGAAGAAAGAGTTAAGCTATTACAAATGATATCAAGCTGACAGGAGTGCTGGCTGAAAGGAGTTGAAAGCCTCTAAAAGATCGGTATACTCTAATAGAACGCTCAAATACTCTAATAGAGCAGTCAGATCGTTTCATGTTAACAATCTGAAGCCAATAGCAGGGATTTAACTGCATGATTATCTGCAATTCTGAAACTTGTACATCTTATACCAGTGTATCTTCTTCAAGTCTTTTTGCATTATTATCTACCTAACTTAGTAGCTATACAATAGTTACAGCAGATTACTGTAATACACTAATAATTAAAATACACTTGAATTATTACTGTAGATAGCTATCTAATCAAAAACAGCCAAGCTGTACAAAAAGGAGTGCGGCCCTTGAAAAGGCTATGGTGAAAAAAGATGTGAAATCCAAGGTGGCGGCCAAGAAATGGCTGTGATGGTAGGTTAATGGTAAAAATTTCAATAACGACAATTCAGATGAATTTGGTGCCGCTTGGTCTTGGCACAAAATTCACCTGAATTGTTGTTATTAAAATTTTTACCATTAACCTACCATCACAACCATTTCTTGGCCGCCACCTTGGATTTCACATCTTTTTTCACCATAGCCTTTTCAAAGGCCGCACTCCTATTTTTACAGCTTGGCTGTTTTTGATTAGATTTCACTTCTTTTTGTATTTGTATACCCCAAAGCCAGCCTATGGCCAGCTTTGGGGCTTTTTAATCTATATATTTTTCTTTACCACAAGAAAAAGAATTTATAAATACTTTAACTCATTCTGATTTTATCAGGAAATGTACAAATTATATATATATAATGCATATATCAAGAGTTCTTTATATTATGAACTCTTGCATATATTTATTACATGTCAATTAATCCCCACAGGATAATTTGCAGCTGATCTCTCTACTGGGTGACTTGAAATGTAGCTGAACTCTCTACAGGGTGATCTGCTTGTATGTAGATGAACTCTTTACAGGATTCTCTCTACAGGGTGACTTGACTCTAGCTGAACTCTCTGCAGGGTTATCTGTTTGTAGTTGAATTCTCTACAAGATGATTTGTTCGCAGCTGAACTCTCTACAAGTCTGTCTACGGGGTGACTTGTTTCTAGCTGGTCTCTCTACAGGGAGATTTGTTTGCAGCTGAACTCTCTGCATGGTAGTTTCTTTGTAGCTGAACTCTCTACAATGTGACTTCTTCTAGCTGAACTCTCTACAGAGTGACTTGTTTCTAGCTGATCTCTCTACAGGGTGACTTGTTTCTAGCTGAACTCTCTACAGGTGATTTGTTTGCAGCTGAACTCTCTACATGGTGGTTTCTTTGTAGCTGAACTCTCTACAAGGTAACTTCTTCTAGCTGATCTTTCTACAGGGTGATTTGTTTGTAGCTGGATTCGCTACAGGGTGATTTATTTGCAGCTGAACTCTCTACAAGGTGACTTCTTCTAGCTGAACTCTCTACAGAGTGATTGATTTTTTTTGCAGCTGAACTCTCTACATGGTGGTTGCTTTGTAGCTGAACTCTCTAAAAGGTGACTTCTTATAGCTGAACTCTCTACAGGATGATTTGTTTGCAGCTGAACTCTCTACATGATAATTTCTTTGTAGCTGAACTCTCTACAGGGTGATTTGTTTGTAGCTGAACTCCCTACAAGGTAACTTCTTCTAGCTAATCTTTCTACAGGCGATTTGTTTGTAGCTGAGTTCTCTACAGGGTGTTTGTTTGCAGCTGAACTCTCTACAAGGTAACTTCTTCTAGCTGATATTTTTACAGGGCATATTTGTCTGTAGCTGAGTTCTCTACAGGGTGATTTGTTTGCAGCTGAACTCTCTACATGGGAGTTTCATTTTAGCTGAACTCTCTACAATTTGACTTCTTCTAGCTGAACTCTCTACAGGGTGACTTGTTTCTAGCTGATCTCTCTACAGGGTGACTTGCTTCTAGCTGAACTCTCTACAAATGATTTGTTTACAGCTGAACTCTCTACATGGTGGTTTCTTTGTAACTGAACTCTCTACAAGGTAACTTCTTCTAGCTGATCTTTCTACAGGGTGATTTGTTTGTAGCTGGATTCTCTACAGGATGATTTATTTGCAGCTGAACTCTCTACAAGGTGACTTCTTCTAGCTGAACTCTCTACAGAGTGTTTGATTTTTTTTGCAGCTGAACTCTCTACATGGTGGTTGCTTTGTAGCTGAACTCTCTAAAAGGTGACTTCTTCTAGCTGAACTCTCTACAGGGTGATCTTTTCATAGCTGAACTCTCTACAGGGTGATTTGTTTGTAGCTGAACTCCCTACAAGGTAACTTCTAGCTAATCTTTCTACAGGCGATTTGTTTGTAGCTGAGTTCTGTACAGGGTGTTTGTTTGCAGCTGAACTCTCTACATGGTAGTTTCTTTGTAGCTGAACTCTCTACAATGTGACTTCTTCTAGCTGAACTCTCTACAGGGTGACTTGTTTCTAGCTGAACTCTCTACAGGTGATTTGTTTGCAGCTGAACTCTCTATATGGTGGTTTCTTTGTAGCTGAACTCTCTACAAGGTAACTTCTTCTAGCTGATCTTTCTACAGGGTGATTTGTTTGTAGCTGAATTCTCTACAAGGTGATTTATTTGCAGCTGAACTCTGACTTCTTCTAGCTGAACTCTCTACAGAGTGATGGATTTTTTTGCAGCTGAACTCTCTACATGGTGGTTTCTTTGTATCTGAACTCTCTACAGGGTGATTTGTTTGTAGCTGAACTCTCTACATGGTGGTTTCTTTGTATCTGAACTCTCTACAGGGTGATCTGTTCGTAGCTGAACTCCCTACAAGGTAACTTCTTCTAGCTGATCTTTCTACAAGGCATATTTGTTTGTAGCTGAGTTCTCTACAGGGTGATTTGTTTGCAGCTGAACTCTCTACATGGTAGTTTCTTTGTAGCTGAACTCTCTACAATGTGACTTCTTCTAGCTGATCTCTCTACAAGATGACTTGTTTCTAACTGAACTCTCTACAGTGTGATCTGTTCATAGCGGAACTTTCTACTGGGTGATTTGTTTGCAGCTGAACTCTTTGCATGATTGTTTCTTTGTAACTGAACTCTCTACAAGGTAACTTCTTCTAGCTGATCTTTCTACAGGGCAATTTGTTTGAGCTGAACTCTCTACATGATGGTTTCTTTGTAGCTGAACTCTCTATTAGGTACCTTCTTCTGGCTTATCTGACTACAGGGTGACTTGTTTGTAGCTGAATTCCCTACAGAATAACTTGCAATTTAATATAATTGAGTAAAATTATAAATGTAGCTGAATATTTTATTAGGGTGACTGTTCTATTAGAGTATCTCGATCTCGCATTTGTTACACGTAGTTGTCTTTCGAATCATAACTCAGTGGTTTGTAATCCGATTCTTCTGTACTACTGCAAGGACTTTCTATGATGATTATTCCAGCTACATACTGATTTTCAGCTCGTTGCTCTAAGCTGTTTG
This sequence comes from Dysidea avara, assembly GCF_963678975.1. Lineage (NCBI taxonomy): Eukaryota > Metazoa > Porifera > Demospongiae > Dictyoceratida > Dysideidae > Dysidea > Dysidea avara. Next base: position 28,178,636 of record NC_089275.1, read on the forward strand.
CCTGGTAGACACGAAAACTAATAGTTTTTTTATTCATAAATATCGATCGCGTAATTTTGACACAGGTTGGGTTTTGTGTCATATCTCCATGGTCTTTATCCCGATTCCTTTCAAACCACAAAAAGGCACTCCTACGATGGTTGCTCCATCTACATATCAATTTTCAACTGGTTCCTCAAAGGAGTTTACCCTGTAGGCGTGACAGACCTTCGACCTTATTTTAGGCCAATGAAACTTGATTACCAGTTTCTCGCTCAGATTTTTGAAAACTTGATGCGGGCGGGCGGTTATTATTCATTATTCATTATTTTTCCAAAAGCACAACACACATCCAAACATGACGATTTCTGTCAAAAAAACAGTGAGATCTACACTGATTATTCTTGCATTAAATAGCTAAAGTACGTTACTAATCTATAACAAGTGATTTTTCCATTAGAGTATAGCTGATTGCTTTATTAGAGTAAAAGTGACTGTTCTATTAGAGTATTTCGATCTGAAATACCAATAATGAAATTCCATGCGGGTGTATCAAAAGCATGCGGGCGATGACGCGAAACTGCTAATCAAGTTTCATTGGCCTTACGCAACTAATCGGTCATAACTCCGTGAATGTTCATCGGATTCATACCAAAGTTTGTACAGAGATCCGCCTTAATGAGCCCTTTAAGTGTGCCACATTTCAGCCCGATCTGAGTACGCATTCGTGTTTTATGGCGGATTTTGTGAAGTGTGCGAAATGAAGAAGTAGAAGAAGAAAAAAACGAAGAAATTAAAACGAAATTTTGTTCGATCGTATCTCGGAAATGGCTGGAGCGATTTTCTTCAACTTTGGTGTGTAGACTCCCCTAGCTGGCCGGCACGTCTGTAGCAAATTTGGTTTCAATCGGATAAGGGATCACAGAGCTACATAGGTGTGAAAATTGCGTTTTCTTTCTTCCTGTTAATATACTCACGGGTGGCACGCCGGCTTCTTGAGCCGCTCGACACACTACCGTGTGTCTTGATCTTTCTTCCTGTTAATATACTCACGGGTGGCACGCCGGCTTCTTGGGCCGCACGACACACTACCGTGTGTCTTGATTCTAAGTCTGCTGTAACTTTTATGGATAGAAAAATGATATGTAAGGTGGAATGCTTCATATATAGATATTAATAATTCGGACAAAACTACTTATAGCAGCATCTTGAAAACTAAGCGACCAGCCACAGATATAATATATTATACTGAATGAGAATAATTATGGAATAATAGGCTGGATAAAAGAATAACAAAAAGAATAATAGGAGAATTTTTTGAGAAATTCTGGAAAGAATAATAGGTAAAATTTTGAGCATAATAGGCTCAGGCCTAAGCGTGACCATAACAATTATGATGAGCATGCAAACCTGACCTGTTACTATATTAAGCTTGTAGAATTTTATATTATGATGTGTACTTACTTGACCAGGTAACAGATAGGTCATACTTGGTGTTACAAATTGATCCATCCAGACAGCCCACCCAATGGAAGGTAGCCTGTTAACTTTTTTTTGTTGCTTGGGCAACAAACTACATTTATAACCTAACTAAACTCTACAGAAAGAATTGCAAGATACGTAGCCAAACTTTCTACAGGATGGTTTTCTTGAAGGTGAACCCTCTACAGGGTGAGTTGAACTCTCTACAGAGTGACATGGTTCTATCTGATCTCTCTACAGGGTGATTTGTTTCTGACTGAACCTTCTACGTGGTGATATGTTCCTTTCTTCAGGGTGATTTGAAATGTAGCTGATTTTTCTATACTGTGACTTGTTTCTAGCTGATCTTAATTGTTTCAAGCCGATCTCTCTACAGGATAACTTGTTTTTAACTGATCTATCTATGGATTGATTTGATTCAAGCTGATCTTTCTTCAGGGTGATTTGAAATCTCAGGATGACTTGTTTCTAGCTGACCTCTCTACAAGGTGACTTGTTTCTAGCTGATTTTTCTATATGCAGGGTGAATTCTTTTATAGTTTAACTCTCTACAGCAATGGCGGATCCAGGATGGGGCATTTGGGGCAAATTCCCCCCCTTCAAGAAATTGCATACAAGATCGAGATACTCTAATAGAGCAGTCAGTTTCTCTAATAAAGCAGTCACAATGTTCATGAGGCAGTGTAGCTTACCTATGAAGCTATAAATAGGATTTTATTTTACATAACAGACGTGATATATTTGGTAAAGGATCACTAGCTATTATTGTTGTGACCTTTTTTTTTTTTTTTTTTTTTGGTCTTCAACTGTTTTTCAGCAAGGTGCCCCCCCTCTTTCCAAACTCTGGATCCACCCCTGTACAGGGTGACCTGATCTCTATACATGGTGATTTGTTTCAAGCTGATCTCTCTGCAAGGTGACATGAAATATAGTTGAACTCTTTGTAGGGTAACTTGTTTCCAGCTGATCTCTCTACAGGATGATTTGTTTCTAACTTAATACTGTACATGGGATTTGTTTCTAGCTGAGCTGTCTACTGAGAGATTTGTTTGCAGCTCAACACTCCACAGGGTGACTTGTAATGTAGTTGGACTCACTACAGTGTGACTTGATCAAGCTGATCTCTCTACAGTGTGCCTTGTTACCAGCTGATCTCTCTACAGAGTAATTTATTTCTAGTTGATTTCTCTACAGCATGGTTTGTTTCTAGTTGATCTTTCTACAGGGTGACTTGTTTCTAGCTGAACTTTCTACAGTGTGACTCGATTCTATCTGATCTCGCTACAGGGTGACTTGTTTCTAATTGATCCTTCTACAGGGTGATTTGTTTCAAGCTGGTCTTACTACAAGTTGATTTGAAATGTAGTTGATCTCACTACAGGGTGACTTGTTTCTAGCTGAACTCTCTACAGGGTGACTTGATTCTATCTGATTTCTCTACAGGGTGACTTGTTTGTAACTGATACTTCTATAAGGTGATTTGTTTCAAGCTGGTCTTTCTATAGGATGATTTGAAATGTAGTTGATTTTGCTACAGGGTGATTTGTTTCTACTTAGGTGACTCTACAGGGTGAATGGTAGCTGATTTCTCTACAGGGTGACTTCTTTTTGGCTGAACTTTCATTTTGTTTCAAGCTGATCTCTCTACAGAGTTACTTGTTTCTAGCTAATCTCTTTACAAGGTAAGTTGAAAATTAGTTGAACTCTTTGCAGCGTAACTTGTTTATAGCTGATCACTCTACAGAGTGATTGGTTTCTAGCTGATCTCTCTACAGGTGACTTGATTTTATCTGATCTCTCTACAAGGTGACTTGTTTCTAACTGATCCTTCTATGGGGTGATCTGGTCTTTCTACAGGGCATGATTTGAAACGTAGCTGATCTTGCTACAGGAGAACTTGTTTCTAGCCAGCTAACTCGACAGAGTGACTGGTAGCTGGTTTCTCTATAGGGTTGGCTGAACTCTCATTTTGTTTTGAGTTGATACCTCTACAAGCTTGCTTATTTCTAACTGATCTCTTTACAGGGTGTCTTGAAAACAAGTTGAATTCTTTGCAGCATAGCTTGTTTCTTGCTGATCTCTCTACAGAGTGATTTGTTTCTAGCTGATCTCTCTACAGAATTGATTTGTTTCTAACTGAATGCTATACAGGGTGATTTGCTGATCAGTCTATTGAGAGATTTGTTTGTAGCTGAACTCTCCACAGGATGACTTGAATTGTAGTTGGGATCTCTATAGGGTGATTTGATAAAACCAATCTCTCCACAAGGTGTCTTGTTTCCAGCTGATCTCTCTACAAAGTGATTTTTTCTAGCTGATCTCTCTACAGTATGATTTGTTTCTAGCTGATCTTTCTACAGGGTCACTTGTTTCTAACTAGCTAATCTCTACAGGGTGACTTGTTTCTGGCTGATTTCTCTCCAGTCTGACTTCTTTCTGGCTTACTTTCTACAGTGTGACTTGTTTCTACCAGATCTCTCTACAGGGTAATTTGTTTCGAGCTGATAGCTCTACAGGGTGATTTGAAATAGAGCTGATCTTATTACAGGGTTACCTGACCTCTTTACAGGGTGACTTGTTTCTAGCTGAACATTCTACAGGGTGACTTGATTCTAGCTGATCTGTGACCTGTTTCTAGCTGAATCCTCTACAGGGAGACTTGAAATATAGTTGAATTCTCTAATGGGTGACTTGATCAAGCTGATCTCTATACAGGGTAATTTTTTTCTGGCTGATCTCTGTACAGGGTGATTTGTTTCCATCTGATCTCTCTTCATGGTGACTTGCTTATATATAGCTGCATGAACACTCTATACATAGTGACTTGCTTCTAGCTTCTAGCTGATCTCTCTACGGGGCAGCTTGTTTCTACTAAATTTTCTATAGGCTGACTTGAAACGTAGCTGATCTCTCTACAGGGTGACTTATTTCTAGTTGATCAATGATCTCTCTACAGAGGGTGATTTGTTTCTAGCTGATCTCTCTACAGAGTGATTTGTTTCTTGCTACAAGGTGATTTGTTTCCAGCTGATCACTCTACTGAGAGATTTGCTTCTAGCTGATCTCTCTAGTGACAGTCTGTGTGACTTGTTTCTAGCTGATCTTTCTACAGAGTGATTTGTTCTAGCTGATCTCTGTTTGTTTCTAGCTGATCTTTTATACAGGGTCACTTGTTTCTAGCTCTACAATGTGATTGTTTTCAGCTGATCTCTCTACAGGATGCCTTGTTTCTAGATGATTTCTCTACAAGGTGATTTGTTTTCAGCTGGTCTCTCTACAGGATGATTATGTAGCTGATCTTTGTACAGAGTGACTTTTTCTAGCTGATCTCTCTACAAGGTAACTTGTTGCCAGCTGAACTCTCAACAGAGTGACTTGAAATATAGTTGAGCTCTCTTTAGGGTGACTAGTTTCTAGCTGAATACTCTACAGGGTGATTTGAACTGTGGTTTAACACTTTGCAGGGTGATTTGTTGACTTGTTTCTAGCTGATTTCTCTACAGGGTGACCTTTTATTAGTTAAGCTCCATACACAGTGGTATTATAATGTTAAATTCTTAGATGAATGCATAATTATTTACTTCTAAGCTGACTGCTCTATTAGAGAGACTGCTCTATTAGAATATCTTGATCATGCACTTGTTACACCTAGTTGACTTTCGTAGTGTAACTCAGTAGTTTGTAAACTACTGAAAGATCATTAATTTATTCTACCTCTCTACCTAATTTTCAACTGATTCCATTAGCTATTTGCCTGGTAGGCGTGGTAAGTAAATAAATACGTACCATAGATATTATAGAGTGACTCACCCAATATCGGACGGGCTCAAAAACACATACAATTACTCGAGCTACAACAATTTCAATTTCAATTATTAGCTTTACAGTACAATATTACAGATGTACATGGTTGCACAACAATATAAGTGAGTTCGTGTACAATTGCACTAAAGGTAATCTGGTAAGTTTTTTTTCCCCGGCTCTAATGGCATTCCCTTCCACCCACACATCTCTATGGAAAACAAGCTAGAATAACAACATAAAAAGGGAAAAAAATAATTTACCCACAGAAAAGACACCTAAAAGAACCTACAGAAGCCCAGGGAATGGTAGTAAACTTGGTAGATGCCCCTCTGCAATGGCAAGATATATTGCCGGGGGCACACCAGGACGCTTAGAGCATGATCGAGAACCACAGATGCACATGATGGAGGAGCAAAGCAAGGAGAACCCCAAACTGCAACGGAGCCAGCCCATCACCACTGAATATGGGGAACTCCACTTCTCACTGAGTAATTGAGCCAAATGCTTATAGGTCCCCATTCCACCGGAGGAGAAAAAAACTAATGGGGTAAAGCTGCCATGCTCTACTTCGCATATACGCTTCTCATAAGCACGACGCTTCTCAGCCTCATGCCTACGAAAAGTGGCAGCCAAGGTGGTAGACCGATTGGAGGCTGTAAAAGAATTAAAAACGTGAACATCAAAAAAGGTGCGATGATGTAAGCACCTCCAAAAACCGGATGCTCTGATATCCACTCTGGCGTTATCATCAAGTACAGCTGAACGGTGGTGCATAACCGTTCATCTGGTAAGTACCAGACCCTGTAATTTATTAAGAACTAATTGTTACTTATATAATTACAATTAGCTACTAAGTGTATCAACAGGAATTTTTGAGCATTTTATCTGTCTTTAGATAGTTCAAGGCTGTGGGACTTTGGACACCAAGTATCAGCTTTCTTGGCTTCTTTGTCTGGTGGCAGCAGCCCTGCAAAGGAATTTCTGATTAATACATATAACCTGGAAAAAAAAGTCAATTCCCAGACACCCACAATTTACAAATCACACTTGCATTCAATTAACAGTTTCATATCTTAAGGTTGTATATCAACTCATTTACTTCTAAATATCCCCAGTTTATTTATTTAAATCACAAATTACAAATCAAATAAAATGAGACTTCACTGGAGTAATAATCGCACCATAAATTTAAGTATACGGAAACTTGATTAAGTATGTTGTTTGAGATAAATTTATGGAAATGTGTACTGTATACTTTTACAAACACCGTATACTTAAATTCACGGTGTGATTATTACTTCAGTGACGTCTCATTTTATTTGATCTGTAATTTGTGATTTAATGATTTTTTATTATTTTTAAAACTTTATATATACACGTAATATGCAAACAATAGTACAGTACATTAACACAGTCCACCAGAAGCGATAGGGAAAGGGAAGAGTGCAGCAGGGAGGGTTGTGGTGGGGATAGTTGTGCTTAAATTTTGATATATCAATAATTAAATAAATTGGGGATATTTCGAAAGTAAATGAGGTGATCTACAACCTTAAGATATGAAACTGTTGATTGGATGTAAGTGTGATTGTAAACTACGGGTGTCCATGAATCAACTTTTTTTCCAAGGTTAAGCGTATTAATTGGAAATGACTGTGCAGGGCTGCTGCCACCAGACAAAGAAACTGAGAAAGCTGATACTTAGTGTCCAAAGCCCCACACCTCAAACTCTCTAAAGACATATAACTTGTTCAAAAATTCCTATTGTAGCACGAGTAATCATGTCCAATTTTGGAGCCTGTCTGATATTGGGTGAGTTACTTTACCTGTCAGTAGGTATATTATCTATGGTAATACTAAAAACTCGATCATGCGATTTTTATGCATGGTTGGCATTTTTGTTATAACTCCATGATTTTTAGTGCAATTTCTTTCAAACCACAAAAGGCTTGTATTACGATAGTTACTCCATGTACAGAGAGTGTTTCAAGTTATTTTGCCAAGCGATTTACCTTGGAGGCGTGACAACAAATCGCCTTTGGATTTTGAAAAATCGTACATAACTCCCTTGTTCTTTGTCTGATCTGTACCAAAATTGGACATTGTATACTCGTACTGTCCTCCAGATTTTAAGTAAATCAACCAAAGCACGCACGAGTTATTATAATTTTTCTAAAGTGTGCAAGACGAAAAGAAAAAGATGAAAATATGGAGAAAATAAGATGAACTTTGAAAGCATGTATCTCAGTAATAGATGGGCGGATTCACCTCAAATTTGGAATAGAAGGTGCCCTACCCCAAGGGAGTTTCCATAGTAAAAAATAGTTTATTTCCGTTTAGCCATTATCGAGCTATGGATGTGTGAAAATGGTGTTTTTTGGTTCCTGTACATTACACACTTGTCTGTCATGCACCCGCACTAGCTGTATACTTGGCTGCATGACACACTATTGTGTGTCTTTATACAAGACCACTATGTATTGTCTTACTTGTCAAAATTTTGTCACCCAATATAAAATACAGCAGAACCCATTTTATAGTGTCCACCTGTATGGATAGGCCATTAAGGCCAACATTAAATTGCCTAGAGAGATATTTATACAACAGTATAAAGCAGTTACCTGCCCTATTAGGCCAACAAATATTTGCAATATGCTGTAGTTAATCTTTGTACATGCAATGCAACACACTGCATAACAATTTCTGTGGAGCAATTCCCAATCACCTGCACATCTTTTCTCAGATACAATACTATCATGAACCATGGTAGTGGTTCATAATAGAGATCGTTTTTGCCACAATCCTACTAAAGCACACACATAAACACCACCTTAGGAAGTTCCCCCAACCTCAAAAGAAGCCTTAGAAGTAAATTTGGAAGAGGTATAGGTCCACTGAAAAATATGAAGTCAAAAGGAACCAATAAAAGTATTTTTTATAAAAAATCCATTTTGTTCATCTTATTTTCTGTTCATGGGCAAGAGCAAAATGTGAGTACTTTTTGGAGATCAAGACACATGGTATATCGTGCAGCCCAAGAAGCTGACATGCCACACCATAACTTGACAGGAAGAAAGAAAATGTGGTTTTCGCACATATGTCGCACTGTGATCCTTGGGACCAAATTTGCTACAGAAGTGCCGGCTAGGTAGGGGGTCTACATACCAAATTTGAAGAAAATCGCCCCAGAAATTTCCAGCCAAAATTTCGTTTTAATTTCTTTGTTGATGTTTTTTCTTTACTTTGCACACTTTGCAAAGTCTGCCATAACGTTATGAAGCACTAAAATGGACTGAAATTTGGCACACTTATAAAGTAGGCATTCCAGCCAGATTTTTAAATTTTGAAAAAATAAACTTTTTAGATGGAGTATTGATTCAGCGTTGGAAGTGGGTCAGTGCTGTTGACCCGTTTGACCCACTGACCCAAATAGTAATCTGGATGGGACCCGAATCTGACCCGCATGTGACCCGGTTTAATTAAAATAGAGGCGTTCCCCAAGAGCTACATTAAAAGTCCACAAGTTCCACTAGTCAGCCCTACATTTTTTACACTATAAAAAATTGTCTGCAAGAAGTGAGTATTAAGTGGGTGTGGCTCCACGTATGTATTATTATGTGAGGGTGGCTCCATGTAAGTTTACATGCAGTTACAGAATTTCCAGTAGTAAGTTACCTACATTTCAAGTAGCAATACGGATCTGATGATGCATGCATGCCCACAGAGCACAGCTGGTACAATTCTGATAAGTGGGCGTGGCTCTACATACCCCGTACAGACAGAAAAGCGTATTCCTGAATGGTGGACGTGGCTCCATGTGAGTTTCTTGGGTGTTTACAACTGCATTTCCATCAGTACAATCAACCTTGTTAACTTATAGTCACACGTGAGCTCATCCGGGTCAGACCCAGGTATTCAATGAAGTGGATAAGACCCACTTGACCCGGAAAAAATGTGACCCAAATGACCCGGATAATCCAGATGACCTGGCCCTCTTCTAACGCTGTATTGATTGCCGATCTCAGAAATACATAGTTTGTTGGGTTGGAATTAGCTACTTTGGCATGCACAATGCTTAAAAACTGAAAATAGGTACATTTTTTCTCCTTGGCTCCCCATACATTTAAAAGGGGAAAATGGCACAATTGAAGTAGGAAGCTATCTAGCAATCTGGACTGTCCTGAAACTGCAGTTGCTTCTAGCTGCAAGTTTGTACATGTAATGAGAGTAACTTCAGGTATTATCAGATCCCAGTGATCTTTGTATGCTTTGTGGTGAACAAAATATGTTTCACCTAATGCACACTTCTCAATACAACGGTGTATACCCATAGGCAAGAGGCTATGTGAAGTAAGGAAAAACATCAAGTTAACAACTTATAAAGGTAAACAACTAAAGTGGAGGTATCACAATGATGCAACAATACCAAAGGTGGAGTTGTGGTTTCAATTATGGCATTGTTATGCCAACTTTGAAATAGTTTATACTTTGAGCTAATGACACGGTCATCAGAAAAATACTGTGGAGCTGAAAATCACTAATCCAAGCGAATTCACTACGCCTTTTAAAGTAAGCAACAATGACTACCTTCCACTCAACCAGTGGCGTAACCAGGCCTCCACGGATGGGTGGGCACACTCACCCACACATTTCACCCCCATGCAACTAGCTAGCACAAAGTGTGAGTCCATCCTTAGTGGACTCTACATACATTTGGTTTAAAAACTGTTTCAAAAGTGCATAAATGTATCTAGCTAGCTAATAATATGCTACGCTGCTGTTCCTGCAGCTTATTTCATTAGTCTAATGCTACTGCATGAATGATATAGAAGCTCTAGAAATTGAAACTACCTTATTACGCCTCCTTGTCTGGTCTCCCTTAACTCATCTATACTTGTACACAACTCTTTATACTCCAACCTGACTCTTGAGATAATCGTAGTGGCTCCAACCTGACTCTTGAGATAATCGTAGTGGCTTAATTCAGCCACCAATTGCAATTATTCGCCTTTACACCATTTTTGTCTATCACTTTAGGTCACTTCACCCCGCCAACAAAAGAACATCTGTGCTGTTGCTCACAATTCAATATTCCAGATGTGAAAAAATAGACTGGATTCCTTCTTCCTTGTGTTCCTCCCTTCCCCGCCTAAAATTTGGATCACGTGATGATGTGCATTAAATAGAAAACGGATAGTTATAAAAACCGGAATCGAAACAGGAAACGAAATCAGCCTACACTCTAGTGGAGGACAATCACTATATGTGACTGGGCCTGCGAAAATAGGGCATGTGGGCACATGATTTTTGCCTACTTTTTCAAACTTCCATCACTCATAACTTTTTATACCATTATGCTATGGAAATGCAATTTTCAGGTCTTAGTAAGCATGTGATTGGCTTTATGAGAATATAAATATTCTGTTCAAGTAGTGAGATAGGACCTGTAGTGTGACTGGGTGTAGTTTGTGCCCACATGCCCTGTTTTTGCAGACCCAGTCACATATTATGCACAGTTACACTATAATATATGCACGCAGTACCTGTTTATGCATCAAGCAAGACTCCAGGTGGCAGATTTCTCTGCACGGCGCTTATCGATTAGAGATATTAAATGCCTGCTCCTATCCGAAGGTCTGGGGACTATACAATAGAAAAGTTCCGTGCTTGGGTAGGTGAGCCATTGATTGTCCCTTAACCACTTTCATAAGAAGTGTGCCATAATAGCCACAGATGGATCCCTATGGCTTCAGACTCGTCAACCCACTGCAGCCAATCATTACCATAAACGGTTTGTAATGATCAAGTAGTTATTCCTAGTCACTCCTCTTATAAAGTGGTCAAGGGACAATCAACGCTCACCTAACCAAGCACAGAACTTTTTAGTGATGTGCAATATATCGATTATATCAATAATCACATAGTGGTTTAATTTGCCATACATTAGTCCCAATAGTAGGAGTGCAATTAATCCCAAATCGCATGGCCTTGTTTCTGTAATTGCACTGTAAAGTAGCCAATAAAATAGCAGAATAACAGAAGCCTTTTAAGTGCAACAAGAAAGTGATATAATGAATAGCCAATCAAATAAGCTGACAATAGAAGCCTTTTAAGTGCAACATATGTAGACATTTTGAATAGCCAATCAGAATTGCTGACACGTGAAGCCTTTTAAGTGCAACAACAAATGATGTAATACAAAGATGGATGATGCAATCACCTGGTAGAAGTGAATGGCCACATAGAACTGGATAGGTGTGTACTACAAACCACGAAGGGTGGTCACTATGTGATTAGTAGGCAATCACACGCATTTTCGTGCAATTATGGAATAATTGTACTCGTAACAGCCAAAATTGCACTCGGCTTCGCCTTGTGCAATTTTGACTGTTACTCGTACAATTATTCCCTAATTGCACTCAAATGTGTGTGATTACCTATACTTATCGTGATATATTAAGTTTTATATCATAATCATGATAAAAAAAATCTGTATCGTCATATCGTGATATATGATGGTGTAGCAATTTCATCAGAAAATGATGTTCAAGACAGTATTATTTTCTTTATAACAGACTTACTTGCAGAGGAAAGTGCATGTTAGGGACTATGTTACATGGTTTATACTCAAATACTAGCAATTTACTACCATGACTTCATGCAATTTGTATATCGTGATAATTTATCGTATCGTGATAAAAGAAGAGAGCAATAATCGTGATAGGTGATATACAAAATTTGCCATATCGCACAACACTAGAACTTTTCTATTGTAGAGTCCCCAGACCCTCGGATAGGAGCAGGCGTTTAATATCTCTAATCAATAACCGCCGTGCAGAGAAATCTGCCACCTGGAGTCTTGCTTGATGCATAAACAGGTACTGCATGCATATATTATAGTGTAACTGTGCATAAAATAGTGATTGTCCTCCACTAGAGCACTGTGGAAAAGGTGGGATATAAGATGGTATTTCCAGTGGCTTATTGAATACAAATAAACTTTAATATAAACCCTGTAATATACTCATGTCATACTTTAGTATAATGCATACTATACTATTACATATATGGTTTCAGTTTATTTACCACATAACCTGAAATATCTTATATCTAGTTAATGCCCACACTATACCATCACATATATGGTTTCAGTATGTTTAACACATTAACTAATGCCTTACATAAGATTGTTAGTATAATACAGGTTATACCAAGCTTTTTTGTATTCAATAAGCCACTGGAAATACCATCTTATATCCCTCTTTTTTCACAGTGGAGTGTAGGCTGATTTCGATTCGTTTCGTTTCCCGTTTCGATTCCGGTTTTTATAACTATCCATAGAAAACACTGAAACTACCCAGATCACGTGATGTAATTATTGAACTTATAGTAATATCAACTGCTGATATGCAACAAAAATATCGTACTACCAAGGTATGCACTATTTGTCTCTTGTTCATAATAACACAAGCGAGTGGGTGCCGCTCTCCTAGGAAAAGTTGGGTGGCACCCTTGGCTACACCTCTGCACCCAACAGTACGTTTTTTAATGTATTCTACATACATTACAAGGCTTGAGAAGATTACAGAACAACACAAAACTTACTTATATCATAGATACTATATTCGTAGAATATACTATCTATGTTTATATGTAATGCACACGATAAAACTAAGATTTTCATGATGATCAGCGTTTGTACAAACCCCATAGCGATTTTCATCCTCATTGGAGCTCAGATGGTGGAGCAATCCTAAGTTAAACATGAGTTGTTATTTTGTGCCAGGGTTCTATTGGGGAATATATGGAGAATTTTTAATTAAAAAATCTTGGATACTGAATGCCTACTTAAAGGTTCATTAAAGCAAATCTCAGTACCAAGTTTGGTAGGAGTCCGATGAACATTCACGGAGTTATGATCAATTATTCACATAAAATAAGATCGAAATTCTGTCATGCCCACAGGGTAAACCCCTTGAAGGAATGAGCTGAAAATACTATGTTGTTGGAATTACCATTGTAGAAGTGCCTTTTTGTGATTTGCAATGAATCCAGATAAAGAGCATTGAGATATGACACAAAACCCAACCTGTGTCACAATTACGTGATCGAAATTTATGAATAAAAAACTATTAGTTTTCATGCCTACCAGGCAAACCGCCTAAAGCAATCAGTTGAAATTTTGTATATAGCTGGAATATTCACCATAGAAAGTCTGTGCAGTAGTACAGAAGAATCGGAATGCAAACCACTGAATTATGATTCGAAAGCCAACTACGTGTAACAAAATCGAGATTTAAATACTCTAATAGAACAGTCACCCTAATAGAGCATTTAGCTGCAGAGATACTCTAGTAGAACAGTCATCATGCAGCTACAAATAAATCGTTCTAGTGATTCAGACCATTACAAGTCACCTTGCAGGGAGATCAGCTTGACACCAATTCACCCTGTAGAGAGTTCAGCCACAAACAAATAACCCAGTACAGAGTTCAGCTACAAGTCACCCTGTAGAGAGCTCAACTAGAAACAAGTCACTCTGTAGAGAAATCAGCTAAAAACAAATCACCCTGTAGAGTGTTCAACTAGAAAAACTCACCCTGTAGAGAGATCAACTACAAACAAGTTACCCTGTAAAGAGTTCAGCTACAGTAGCTACAAACAAATTACCCTAGTGAAAGCAGATGGAAACAACTCACCTTGTAGAAAGATTAGCTACAAACAAGTCACCCTGTAGATAGTTCAGCTACAACCAAATCACCCTGTAGAGATCAACTAGAACCAAGTCACCATGTAGAGAGTTCAACTACGAACAGATCACCCTGTTAGATCAGCTAGAAACAAGTTACCCTGTAAAGAGGTCGGCCAGAAACAAGTCACCCTGTAGAGAGTTCAGCTAAAACAAGTTACCTTGCAGAGAGTTCAACTACAAAACATCACTCTGTAGAGAGATCAGCTAGAAAAAGTTACCCTGTAGTGTAGAGTATTCAGCTACAAACAAATCACTCTGTAGAGAGTTCAAGTTAAGCTACAAGCAAATCACTCTGTAGAGAGTTCAAGTTAAGCTACAAACAAATCACTCTGTAGAGAGTTCAAGTTAAGCTACAAGCAAATCACTCTGTAGAGAGTTCAAGTTACCCTGCAGAGAGATTAACTAGAAACAAGTTACATACCTTGTACAGAGTTTGGCTACCCTGTAGAGAGTTCAGCTACAAACCAAACAAACACTGAGTGCCCGTGGGTGAATTTCGACTTCTGGGCCTTGTTACTTTGTGCTGGATCGCAACAATTGTAATTGTATGTGATAAAAATATGCAAATTTATCACTGATGGCCTACCAAAAGTTTGGTAGAGATCCGAGTATTGTGTATTCCAGAATATAATGCAGTATAGAACTTGCACACGCCAATCAGTTATTACAACAAATTCCAATAAACCACAAATGCTAACTCAAGTCAGAATATATATATGAAGTTCTAAACATACGTAAGAAATCTCTTGTTCCTTTTCTTTACACACTAGGACACCTCCCTGTGACATGTGGAGTCAGTCACCAAGCCTGCTCTTCAATAGGTAACGCCTCATTACACACAGTCAGCATCTTGTAAAGGGTGATAAATTCAGCTGGAGCATCGTCCCTACATAAAAGATAGGCATTCAATTACAAAATAATTTACCAGTATACAGTAGCTATCACACAGCACATACATGTGTTGATTACAAACCAGTGTGCACTTGCACATATCTTCAAAACTAACACTTACTTTCAGGTTAATTTACTCTAGTGTCACTCTTGGGTGTCCAGACAGTTATTTTCTTGGTAGTTGTCAAACAAACAGGCTGTTCTTGACTGACTTCTGTGGTGCAAAACACGGTAACCTAAGACGGATACTTCAAGTATGTATAATATTGCCAATTACTATATGATGTAACAGCCACATGTGGCTATGTGGGTTGGCCCTTGTATTGCTTCAACAACCTGCTAGCATCCTTAATTCTTGTTGCACTTGTAAAAGGCTTCTGTGATTCTGTTATTTCATTGGCTGCTTTACAATGCAATTACAAAAAAAACCATGCGATTTGGAATTGCACTCCTACTATTGGAACAAGTGTGTGGCAAACTAAATCACTATGAAATTATTTTGTATAATTGATCACCAAAATATTTAATTCACAACCTACAACCTACTATAGTGCATTTTTAATTGGCTAGAGCAAATCATAGTCAAATGTGAATCATAATTAAGTTCGTATTGAAAATCCTCTTTTACAAAATATGCCCTCTTTGGGATACAGTTGGATAATTAGTCTGAAGAAGGATATGTGGCATTTAGAAACTTCTATATCCTGTATAACGTAGGTAGCTAACTAAAGTTTAATTTCTAATAATACATATGTGCATTGCTTTCACCTTATTTGTAACTTGATTTTTTTGTAGTTGCATTTTATTGCTAATACAACCAAAAGAATTACCCCACAAATTTTACTTCCTTCCATTTTAACAAAAAATCCATAGCAAGTTCCCACTGGTATTTTTAATTTTTAATACATATGAGAATTTATGATGCATTTTAGCTCCTCATTTACATGTGCTTATGCTTCTTTATGTAGAATTTTTTGGCTGCTTTATGGAGCAAGATAGTACATGGAATATGACATGGCCAGAAACTTTACCAGGTGTAAAAGCAAATCAAACTTGCCAAGGCAATGGTAAGTGGCAATCAAGTACTAAATATACATAATATATTCACACAGATACAGTCAAGTTCTATAAGGGTGCAGTCCTTCTAAAGCCTGGGCAAAAAAAGTTGTGAAACAAAGGTGGTGGCCAAGAAATGGCTGATGTGATGTTAATGCTAGTAAATTTCGATAACAGCCATTATTAAAATTTATTAGCATTAACATCATTGTAGCCATTTCTTGGCTGCCGCCTTTGGTTTCACAACTGTTTTATGCAGGCTTTTAAAGGACCACACTCTTTAAGCTTGGCTGTTTCATTTCTTTTTGTATTTTGCAAGGTTCTAAAACCTGCCTATAGTGACTTTTTGGGCTTCTTTTTCCCAAATTTCATCTTAGGTACAATAGATTTTTGTGAGGGCTAACCAGGTTTGTTCGACATTTATGATAACTAGAGACAAGTTGTGCCAAATTGAGTTTCTCATGATAGGAAGAAAGTGTAGATGCATTGTTAGTAGACTAATAATCACTGTCCTAATGCACTAGCAACAATGTAACAATGTACAGTACTACCATATTCAGTGTTACAGCCACTGTGTTGTTGCTATGTTCATTAAACAAATTAATGGTGGGAAGTCTAAGGAAAGCAAGGAAAGATTTGTGGTATGCTATAGCCATGTTGTAGAATACTTTGTGTGTAAAAATTAATCACTGTATGGCAAACAGCCACAAAACTGTTCTTTAAACTTGAGTTGACCAGTCCACCTACCCTGGACCAACACACCTTGTCTTGTCATGCCTGGTTTGATCAATTCATACTTCAGTTTACTTTGAAACTATGCTGTGCTGTACTGGGTTATATAGAAGGCAGCATATAACAAAGATATACAACCTCTGGTGGTGCACTCTTTTTAACGTCAGAGTGTTACTTGCTGTTACTGTTATGTGGTTGGCTTATCTCACCTATTATTCTGACTGGTTACTTTAACTTGATTAACTGGTTTACAGGTAAACCTCAAGATCGCTGCTTTGGCATTAAATAATAATAATAATATGGTCTGCTTGCACAGTGTGTACTCAGGGAAGATTGGATGGCAAACAAGCATGTAGTTGGGCACACACCTAATTTTTCATGGGGGCAGACAAACCTTGCATGTTGATCCTGCCAATATTATTGTGCCATAGCTAACTGGAAACCTGCTTACCAAATTAGTACTCTGCCATTATAGTTGCTCAGTAAAATTTCCATCCCACTAATTAACCACATAACTATGGTGTATAAGGTTACAAACAACTTCCAAAAGGTGTTGGTGTTGGTTACATACTTTTACTAGGAAGTAATGTGGGCTGCCACCACACCAAGAATATTGCATGCATACATGTAGCTAGTACTTTGCTGTGTCATTATTCATTACTGTGTAACAATTTTTAAAATAACATACTGTAATGTAATCCCACAATGACTCCATCTGTATACCCATTTAAATCTCCCTCCATTATCCCAGTTAATTAGAGATACAGCACAAGGATCTTTATGGATTAAAAACAAAGGCAAACTTGACGTTGTTAAGGTATGAAGATCCGATATGTAGTGCATCAAACAAGGGCATGCCGTGGATGCATGACAACATTGTGAGTTGGATGGTTAGTGTGTATAGCTACAGAAGGCAGCCTTCACCCAAAGCATTTGTTTTAATAGTAAATTAAAATCTCAGTAACTAAAGTATTCTCTATTTAAGTAATAGTTGTATCATGTACCCGAGTGATTTGCCTGATATGTACACTCAAGCTCGAGGGCCGTTAGGCTCGAGAGCGTGGGTGTACATATCAGGCAAATCACGAGGGTACGTAATACAACTGATATGTACCATGTAGGCTAATAGCCTACTGTGGTGGGCGACTAACCACCCAAGCCAATACGAGGCAACTTGCTGGATTTATTATAAATTATAGAGAGTCTTGTAAAATTCGATTATGGGTCAGCAGCAAGTAACATTGCAGTTAATGTACATTGTTAACATAAATGGCAAATCCTATGAATATCACGGAAACACTCAATTTTGCGATTTAACAAGTGTTTCAAAGTTTCTACATCGTTTAACCACTGTTTACAATGTTTTCTAAACATCCAGAGGGGTAAGCTTCACTGTAGAGTGGTTACCTCGTGATATACGAAAAGTGGGCATGGTACGTAATCAAACACGCGGACACGCGATTGTAAATCAACCATGACACTAGTTCTCACCTTAAACTACCGTTTGTCAACCATAGGGTGGTAAGGGTGTCGAATCGCCTTCGTATGAGTGCTGTAGAATGCAAAATCGGGTTCATGGTCTTCATCACGTGAGTAATAATAAACTCCCACAATCGAATATACTGCCAGGATTCTTAAAAAACAAACAACGTTACTTCATCAGATATCAAGGCATGGTACATTTACATGTACCATGGCCAGCCATGGTTTATTTTAAATGTACCATAGCCAGCCATGGTTTAACTTAAATGTACCATGGCCAGCCAGGGTTTATAAGATATGTACCCTGGAATTTTCCTTTGAAGTTAGTTGGTTTCATGGTACATTTCTTATCAAAATATAAGATTATTATGTACATTTATAACATTTTAGGAACTGCACACAGACAATGCCTTAAAAATGATCTGTGGGGAGAACCAGATTTGTCTGAATGCCATACACCAGAGATAACAAAACTTGAGAGAGAAGTTGAATCATTACTTAGTAATGGAACTGAAACAAAAAGCGCAGACACTGTCATTGGTATCACTAATGAGTTGAGTAGTAGTTTGAACACTACACAGATGATATTTCCAAATGATGTTAATTCTATAACAAATATTTTGGAAACTGTTCTTTCGTAAGTTGAATGACCTCATGATAATTCTTAACAACAATTCACCATTGTATATGTGTCATATATTTACATAGGGTGACTGTAGAACTTGATGATGAGGATGATAATAGCTCATTAGTACAGGAAGTGACTGAGGTACGTATGTATTACATTACAAATTAGTATTGACATAAAAATATTATTAGCATAACTCAGTCATTAACAAATTAGTGTAAAATAACTCAGCTGATTTTCAATAATTACAAAGAAGAAATGCCTAACCCAAGGCTTCAACAGGTCATAACTAGAGTGGAGTATGATATTGGTCTCTAAACTTGATAAATACATATTTAAGGCTTCACTGTAAACAACTGTTTGACTACAATTTATGACTCAGTCACGAAGTGAGGCTATGCATGACAAGGTCGTGAAGGCCGGCACTGACGGTTAGCTAACAGTGGCTTCTAGTTACAACAGGGTCTGACTGACACTATTGTACCATACTGGCTTGATTTGACATTCTTGAACATGCATGCACTAATTATGTACGTGTACAAAATTAATTTACATGGATAAATATGGAATAATTTTTAATCCATGTAAACTCTTCTGAAGATTGTAATGCATTTATTACAGTATTGCAGTGTAGGTAGCATCCACAGTAGCAGTACCCTAGATGATCAATACTTGTGTTATCCTTTACTGCATGCACACATTATGACCATATTGTATGGTGTACATGAAAAGCACACATATATACTGTATTAACATAGTACAGATCAAGAATAGAATGCCTCAGTTGTATATGAGCATGAATGTTCATTAATTGTAGGACTTTACTGGCGTGTTGGATATTCTATTTGATGAAGAAAACGATGCATCTTTTCAGCAAATAAGAAATGAGGTTTGATTGTATACCAATGCATGACTTATTAGTGAATATTAGTGTAACATTATTCAGTACATGTAATACTATACCAGCAAATGTATACAATTGTTTCATAAGCGGCACTTGCTTCATTTGTAAGCCTGAGTCAAATATGCTCAAAAAATGCTTTCAGGAATTGCCATTATTATCTTGGAGCATTAACCAATGAATGCTCTATTAGAATATTTTACTACATAGTGACTGTTCTATTAGAGTATATCAATCTAAGTTGAGTGTTTCCACTGACTGCTCTATTGGGGAATATTGTTGGAATTAAGCTCCATAGTTTGACATATCCACCTAATAATATGCTAGCATTATGTTGGCATAACACTCTAGCCTATTATGCCTTTTATTATGCTGGCATATTTGATGCTGGCCTATTCCTTTGCATATCAGTAGTTTGCACAATCATTTCAGTTAAAACTCATAGGCTATACCTATACAAATGGAAATATGGCCTCAACAATGAGATGGCTTTATTGAAGGTGGAATCAAAGTGTTTCACTGTAATTAATGCTGTGACTGTACTATCACAGTATTTGAAATTTATGTACGAATATGGCTAGTAAGAAATTGGATGAGAAGACACTCTATGTATATGTGTTTAAAATTGTGACCTTCATCATAATCAATGCAAGCATATGGTAGATATCTCAATTAATTGCATGATGATCAATCAAACATGCAATTTATTACAGGTCATATAAATGTTCTTGTGTGGAATTATGTACCTCATATCTAATGTAATGTAATCTGTCTGCAGGATGTAGCACAACCAACAGCAACAGCTAGTGAAAGATTACTAGCTACCTCTGAACAAGTTGGAAGATTGTTAAGCACTACTCTAGATGTTAGTACTAATGAAACCGTCAGAACCAGTCTAGTAGGAAGAAGGAAAAACATTGGTTAGCAGAATTTGCTTGCTGTGCACACAGTAGTTACATACTGCCACAATGCTTCACATGTATCTATTTCAAGTAGATGGTATGTAGTTGTTGTCTTGCATCTACCATATAATATGTACCAATACACAGATTACACTACTGCAACTCATATGCTGCACATGCTTATTATTCTCAAAATTATGCCAGTACAATCAGCAGGTGCTTACTAAATAAAACCCCATACCCATTACCGTTTTTATTATTAAACCAGGTGCACGCCCACAACTGGCCAAAGGCCAGCCGTGGGCGCGCCTGGTTTACTGAAATCACTTTCGTAAGGGTGTGTGTGTGTGTGTGTGTGTGTGTGTGTGTGTGTGTGTGTGTGTGTGTGTGTGTGTGTGTGTGTGTGTGTGTGTGTGTGTGCTTATCTATGTTTGTCCGTATACACACACATGAGCAAAATCATTAAATAATGGCAAAAGCAGCTTTTACGTAAGAGATAAAAGCAAAATGAACTCTGTATTAAACTTCTACACAGGTGAATTTTGCTCTGAGGTGGTTTCTTTTCAGCGGACTGAAATACAGGTTAGGCGACTTTTCTCAGGCTTTGTAAACTACCTTCCCTTTGAGGTTTTCAGGCATTTAACAACTAAAAAACAATGGTGCGGGCCTCCCAAACTACCAGGAATAGCCTATCGCTTCAAGTTGAAAGGGGGCATATCACTTACATACGCAAATGAAAATGAATAGCAACTTTGAGGCTTTGTCGAGAGAATTTGTGGGAAAAAAACATGCTAGTCAAACTATAAAACAGTTTAGAAGATACTTCTGTGCATAATATGTGACCGAATTTTGGAAAATCACACATATGGGCGCATTTGACACTTAAAATATTTAATAACCAAATAACGAACTTTATAGTGCAAATGTACTTGTTGATAGTTTTAAGCCATTCTCAATGCCTTAAATTACTAGAATATTTTAGAAATATTTTTATAGTTCTTCTCTGCTCATAATAGCAACCCACCAAACATGAAAATTCTAATTATTTCACGCACACCCATATGGGTGATTTTCCAAAATTCAGTCACATATGTCGGTTTGTTAACAAGCACTTTCTTAGCAGTGCATAGCAATGTAATTGAATGAATTACGAAAATTTCATGAATTATAAAATACGAGAATTAGCTAATAATATTATTGTACAATCCAAAACTACCCTATTGTAAAATAGTAATACATAGTTGGTTAATTCATAGTAGCATATGCTATCTATGGTTAATTCCAGATGAATTATCTAGCTGCATGGCACCTGGTTTTTAGAGGTATATAGCACGACATTAACTTATTATTAGTATTATTATTATTATTATTATTATTAGTATTATTATTATTACTAGGACCACGTCACATACAACTAAGTACATACACCAACGTTGCAACCTACCCATTGGGCAAGTATAAACAGTGCCATAGGAAACACTCAGAGCAGTGTGCGTGTACCTGTGGAAATGATACATATACATACGTACACAGGCAAGGGAGTTTAACTGGCATCAGAAAACCACAATACTAAAACACAACCTACACAAAAAACCAAATTAAGTTAGCTATATTGAAAGTAACTATATATTGTAGGTGTGATGTGTCTCTGAAGATGACTCAGCAGTGAAGTGAGGCTATGCAGAATAAGGGATATGGTGAAGGCACAATTAGCAATTGATCCCAATCAAGCCAATATGGCACAACAGATTCTGTTGTAACTAGAGGCCACTGGTGATGTACCTGTATATCAGCGGTGTGGCATTGGCACAGTGATCACAGTCTATAATATTATGCATACAGCCATGCACAACATACAGGAGATAGTTGCACATTGTTGTATATGTAGCACTGCATCTGCTTCTTGTTTAGCTATTACAGACTCACAGTAGACTAGTAGTTAGGCCGAGTGGAAAATAATTCCAGCCGCCAGCAAGCCAGATGAAGGTGCTGGTATAATGAAAATAATTCCAGCTGCTAGCAAGCCAGATGACGGATGAAGATGTAGACCTATAATACAACTACCGGTACAAGTATTACATTACTCATTACCTTGCTGTTCCAGCTGGTTGTTTATGAGCGCATCAGCTGGTATCCC
Organism: Dysidea avara; assembly: GCF_963678975.1. NCBI lineage: Eukaryota > Metazoa > Porifera > Demospongiae > Dictyoceratida > Dysideidae > Dysidea > Dysidea avara. The sequence goes on from NC_089275.1 coordinate 28,201,379, forward strand.
AACTGGTCATCAGCTGGTCATTCACTGCATGACGCCTGGAGCGCATATCCTACACACAAAATACACAGTTACAAACATTTAAACATACTTGTAATGTTGTTGCTTACCAATAAAGTGGCGCCTGGCCTCTCCGCGGACGTTTACTAATCTTCTCGTTCGAGCAATCTGTAATTAAACAAGGGCGTGGTGCCGGGTGCTATATTATTATTATTATTTTTTTAATAGAGTTACACGTATGGTAAAGTCATCAGCACGGACAGGCGTACTTATTATACGGTTGTGCCTTCATTCACAGGCGAATCTATCCCCGCTTAGTTCATGTCTCTAGGCCTCGTAGTTTTCTCAAACATTATTTATTATTTATTTATTTATTCATTCCGGCATTATTAATGACGTAATTTTAACCGCATTTCGTATTATTCTTACTACTTGGTTGTATAACTAGGTCTGGGGGAAATACAACCAAGTACAATCACTAACAGGACAATCTACTAATGGGGCATGTACAAACAGTATATGGCCAACACAGTGTGTGCAGGTAGGATGCACTGTAATACAATTGACTGGCACATAAACATAAGGGGTGCATTAGGTGCATCAGCTGGTTGTTTACTGATGCCTGGACTCATATCCTGCATACAAAATACACATTTACAAACATTTAAACATAGTTGTAATCTTATTGTTTACGTGTAAAGTAGCCTCTGGCTCTCCTACAATCATTCTGCAGATGTTTGTTGATCTTCTCCTTCATGCAATCTGTAAATAAGCAAGGGTGTGGTACTGGGAATTATATAGAATTACACGTATGGTCAAGTCATTAGCATGAACAGGTGTACCTATTATACAGTTGTGACTTCATCTACAGGCGAATCTATCACCACTTAGTTCATGTCGCTAGGCCTCATAGTCTTTTTGAACATTATTTATTTATTTATTCATTCATTCATTCATTATTATTTTTTATTGCGTTATCTCAACTGCATTTCTTATCAAACAGTACGGTAATACGATTAAGTAGAAAACCAGGTGAATATTTCATGTGCCACCCAAAATTCCACCTTTAAAAATCATCATAGTGATATCTTACAAGACGAAAATCACCTATACGGAATAGTATAATACATAAAAGAGCATTAAATATAACAAAACACTTACAGGTGGCTGGATATAGAATTTTTAAAAATCGCTAAAACTAACATTTTAGACTGACTGCCTGACTGACTGACCACAGTCACAAGCCTAGATGCCAAACAAAGCAGTGCACGATCACCATTTTATGCCACAATAACAAACTCACCAGTGGGATGTGCCTTTTGGGGTTCCGACGAGTGTGTACCCTCTGCACCTTGTCATTTCTTTTATTTATTATTTGTACTAAGCAGTCAGCGCTGCTAGTGTGCTCAGTACATTAATTATACACAAAGCAATTGCCCAATTACAAGTCGAGTAATGTTGTTGCAAAAGTGATGTAAATAATTCAGAGTCAGTTGTTTTGATGACAGTTGGTGGTAAGGTGTTCCATTATTTTGTAGTCCTCGAGAAATAACTATTTCGATGAATTCTTGTGGATGACATTTGTATAATGAAATGTAGTGGGTGGTATGACCTGGTTGTTCTCATTGATGGAACAAACAGGTCATATCTTCTACTACATTTATCTTCAATCAAGGCTGCTTGTCTTCTTCTTCATCCAATGAAACCATATCAAGGTGTTAATTTTCCATATCAAAACTTTCTTTAAGCAGCATAATAGATGCCACAAGATTATTTAAGGCACTTAGACTATGCTACTGTACATAGGTACCGGTACTAGATAGCTTTCACAATAAGTCGCAAGATCATGCCCATTCTTCATTCTACGCATTATCGATCTATTGATTGAAAGCAGGACAACACACCCCTTTTTGCTCTAGCTGTATTTCAGTGACCACACACCTTCAAGTTGGAAGGCTGACTTGAGATGCTTTACTAATCGATTGAAACCACTCCCATTTTTGGGAAAGCGCACATCTTTGCAAGCTGACTTGAGATACTCTAATACAGCGCTCATCCTAATAGAACAGTCACATGTTTATAGCTAGCTGTATACCTTAAGAAAAAACTAAACAATCTTACTAGCATATTAAAAATTAAAAATAATAAAGTAGGGATCCAAACGATAAAAAGTAGTGAAACAAGAGATGAACGATGGTAGCTATTACAGCATAGCTCAGTGGGAAATCCCTACTTTGGCATTGAACACAAAACAATTGCTATACCATGCCAAAGTAGGGATTTTCCACTGAGCTATGATGTTATAGCTACCATCGTTCATCTTGTTTCACTACTTTTTATTGCTTGGATCCCTACTTTATTTTTAAATTTATAATTTTTAATATACTGGTTATTCTTAGTACTTGGTTGTATAATTACTAGGACCGAGTCACATACAACCAAGTACATACACCAATGTGACAACCCCTTGGTGTGGCTATGCACATGACTGGGTGGTGAATGAAAGCATGTCACAATAGTGACATGGAGATATAACACAATAGTGGCATCGTAACTAGAGGCCACCAGTAGCTAGCTAAGCACCAGTACATCAGTGGTGTGGCAATGGCACAGTAATGTGTATGCATACAAAGCATACAGGAGAGAACTATACATTATTGCAGTATTGTATGCAGTAACACATTACTGGGAACATCACTGAAAATGAAAACTATTCAGCTATGCAGCCAATATACAGCACAGTATCAACATCAACTAGAGGTCACCAGGAGCTGAATATGGTTCACCAGTGGTGTGGCAATGGCACAGTGATGGATACGCACTATATGCATACACAACTTACAGGAGATGCACAATACTGTAGTAGTTAAGAGTATGCAAGCCAGATAACCTAATAAAGGAAGACAGCCAAGCCAGCCAGAGTCTAGTGAGACAAAATATACAATACAAGTAACTAACACTTTACTAGACGTTTACACATAAAATACAAGTAAACAATACAACTATTCCTTGTCTTGTTCGGCTGGCATGGTGAACTTCCTTCGTATTGGTGTCGGGCGTGGCCACCTTAATTACCTGCTGCTTAATCCTCTTTATGTGAATGAATCCACTGGAAGCTGACATGACAACTTGAGAATAGTGTGCCAGCTGGCAACACTTTCAAAAGTAAATTACCAGTGGTTCTTCATCTAGATTGTTGTACCGGGGTGTCACGTGCTAGCTGTTTTGATTGGCATTAAACAGAATCATCATACCATTTGTATCACCTCCATGAAAACACCTGCCCATTATACGATTGTCTTTTCATTCAACATGGATTCTATTCCCAGTGAGTGCAAAGCCTTAGGCCTTGTAGTTTTCTCAAACATTATTTATTTAATTATTTATTTCATTATTTATGATGTAATCTTGACTGCATTTCTTATTATTCTTAGTACTTGGTTGTATAATTATTACTAGGACTGCGTCACATACAAACAAGTACATACACCAATGTGGCAACACCCTGGTGAGACTATTAAGTGGTGAAGGCACGATCAAATAATTATGATCCGACATCAACTCAATATGTTACAATAATATATAGTGACAGGTATAACACAATAGTGGCATCGTAACTAGAGGACACCTTTTGCTATGTGACGGCACATCATTGGTGTGACAATGGCACAGTGATGTGTACATAGTATATGCATACAAAACATACAGGAGAGAACTATACATTATTGCAGTATTGTATGCAGCAATACATTATTGGCACATCACCAGATAAAAATTATTCAGCCATGTAGCCAATATTATACAACACGGTATCAACATCAACTAGAGGTCACCAGTACTTAAATACAGTTCATCAGTGGTGTAGCAATGGCACAGTGATGGGTGACACAATATATGTATACACAACTTGCAGGAGATACACAATACTGTTGGAGTATGCAAGCCAGGTGAACCAGATAAAGGAAGACAGCCAGAGCCTAGTAAGCCAGTTAAAGGCAAAATATATAGGCTACAAGAAAACATTAAAACACATACATGTTCTTTACAATACGTGTACATATAAAATACAAGTAAACAATTCAAACAGATATACCGTTCCTTGTCTTGTGCAGCTGGCATGGCAAACTTCCTTTTGTATTGGTGTGGGGCATGGCCACCTGCTTAATCTTTTTTGATGTGAATGAATCCACTGGCAGCTGGCACGGCAGCTTGAGATGTTACAAACTTTTAAATATACTTGTAATCTTCTTGTTTACATGTAAAGTAGCCTCTGGCTCTCCTGCAATCACTCCATGGACGTTTGCTAATATTTTCCTTTACGCAATCTCTAATTGAGCAAGGGTTTGGTACTGGGCATTATATAGAATTACAGATATGGTCAAGTCATCAGCATGAGCAGGTGTACTTATTATATGGTTGTGCCTTCATTCACAGGTGAATCTATCCCCGCTTAGTTCATGTCTCATAGGCCTTGTAGTTTTTGAGAACATTAATGATCTATTCATTAACTATTTATTATTCATTATTTATTTTTCGATGTAATTTTAACTTATTATTCTTAGTACTTGGTTGTATAATTAAATATCCATCTATTGCTACACACAACATGAAGGCTTCAGATTTATAAATGCTACAATTCACATTAAACGTATAATAAGTATAGGTAAGACATGTAGTTCCACCAAGATGATTATTACATCACTCTTAAGGGGTATTTATTCACTGAAGAAACTTCGCAATGCACATCTTAGTTATTTTGACAATGGCCCATGTAACTGGAATATATTTCACAGAGTTTGCGATTTGTTTGTCAAAATTTGTAAATAGGTTTCTTACCCAGTAAGACTCCTGTGTACATGTCTCCTACCAGAATAAAAATCCTGCATACTTTACAACTATAAAAGCATTCTCTGAATGCCATTGTCTAATTATATGAAATCTACATAGCACTACTCAATTCTGATATGGTATTGAATCAGATTACGCATCCAAACAGCATACAGTGCTCATTCACACAGATTAATTTACTTTAAATTAATCTTGTAGAACAACTTACTTGTAATCATTTAATATTTTAGCAATTGAAGTACTCATACCAACTGAGGAAAGTTTGATGACATTGGAAAGTATCATGTTACCTGATACAAACTCATCCACTTTTGGAAATATGACACCAATGTTTCAGATACCAACTACTGTGATATTGAACCAGATGAATAAAGAAGGTACTATATTACAAACGCAAGTTTATGTAATAGTTGTACCATGGCTATGAGGGATTTTGCTTATAATATACACCTGAAAGCCCAAGGCAAAGTGTGTATAATCAGCAAAACCCAATGAAGTTGTGGTATAAGTATTGTATATCACTGTAGGCACATTCACTTGATAGGTGAAAGAACTAAAGAGGACTTGTCCTGTTTCTTTTCCTGATGGTCAATAGTGCTTTTAACAGCTTAGAGCGTTCTTCATATTTTGCTATGCTTTACACACGATGCCAGAAGAATTACAATTGTGGCATCTAGATTTTAGTTTTATCGTTTTGCCTACTAGTTTACTGTTGGGGCAGTAAGTTAATGCAGTAAGGACTATAAGTTACTCACCTATTTAAATCTACTTGTCCTCTTTGTGTTGTATGATGGTCTATTCAATGACTAACACGTGGTGGGTAGAAATATGCATCCACGTATTCCCAAGTGATTATTGTACTGATCGTTATCGGTCTAGTAACTATCAACTAGTTGAACTTAGCAACTACACTGAATTACAGTAGCCTAACTTTTAAACCAAAATCCACAATTAAACACTATATTGAGTCAAAGTGTATCGTATCGTTGGACTGGTAGGGAATCAAAGCTACACCCTGTACAGTATGAGCAAACTGCGTTCCCATGATATTGTCCAGGTACCTGGGTAATACAAGATAAACCCCAAGCAGTGCCTTAGAATGCCCATGCTGCAGTAGTATAATTTGTATAGAAATTTATTCAAGTTCTTAATGGATTACCATAGAGATTGTAGAAATTTATCTAAAATACTGTAACTTAACAAAGTTACTGCTTCGCTGTGTTGTTTTTAGGGGTCATCCACAATTTTCAGCCTTTTTGTGAGTGTATAAACTATACGATAGGGGGAGGAGATAAAATTGCATGTATGCTTTAAAAAAAATACCGATCATGTTAGTTGGCAAGAAACCAGAATGGCTTCAGCAAACTGCTACTGCTACTTAAATTAATGCAAGCCAGTGTCCATTTAAATGGTGGACTAAAACAAGCTGATGCTGGGCCCAAGCTACTAATGCCTGGTGTGTGTAGGAACCTTTCCTTCAGGGAATCAGCTTCAAAAGCATCAATATGATAAGGCCATAAGATACCTAGAAGACATCATTACATGTATTTTGCAATATTAAAATGTATCCGTGTATTTATTCTGCTATACAATACAATACATCCATATGTATCAACATTTATACAGTACGCCTTGGGCTAGGGGGAGGGGGTTAGAAAAAAGAGTACTCTTTGTAGGTTTGCAAAAAGGCTGAAAATTGTGGATGACTACTTAAATGATTACAAGTATTTTAAATTTGCATCACTCTAATGGTTTTTCTGTTTGTGAATATAGGAAGAAGAGTACCGATCATTAGTACTATTACTAGAAATTCATACCTACCTACAGATGAGAGGTATGCTGTCTTGTTGAATACACAGGATGTGATATCATGCATAATTATATTCATGCAGGGTGAGGTTGGTAAGTTTGCTACTATCTATTCAAATATCAAGTGATAAACAGCCTAGAACAAGTCTTGGAAATGAATCTGTGTCTATGGTATTTAATATTGGAAATGTAAGGAACTGTGAACATAGTAACAGTACTGACATACTCATAGAAAATTTTACTGATGTATTCTATTCATAACTTTTTGTACTGTGTATGACATCCTATGGTGTGTACATAACCACTTATAAACCTTGTATACGTACATGTTTACCTACGTAGCTATTGTTAGATAAATTATTTTAAATTTTTTTCTCTTCTCTGTTATCTAGGCAGGAAATAACTCTCAATTTGATGCTTATTGTGCATTTTTTGACTTATCGAAGTATGATTCTAATTTTGTTTGTCAGATATTTATCTTCCTATAACTACAGTAACAATGCAGTAAAATTCATATTTTTCATATTGATTTAGCTCTATCAATCAAAGTGGCAGGTTCTCAGCTGATGGTGTCTCAACTGATGGTATTATACAGAACAACACAACTAATGATGCATCTGTTCAGTGTTCTACTACCCACTTGACTAGTTTTGCTGTTCTGGCTGATTCATCAGGAGTAAGTACTATAGAATCTTGTTCATTGTGTCCATGCATGCACATACATGCATACACCACACGAAGCATAATTATGTTCTAACAACAATCAAACACCTACACGTAGGATGTTGTAATAAAACTCCATAATATTAAATAGATCATAGATCTTCAAATGAATGCTTTTGGTTGATTACCATTTACAGGTTTGTGAATTAGAAACACTTTTCAGTTGATTTTTATGTATAATAGAAACAAGTTAATGTCATGCTATCTATAAAAACCAGGCACTAAGCTAATAATATACCTTGATGGTTAAGACAATCATTTGACTAACCAAATGCTCTTAACTCAATCAAACTAATGTATTATTGTTGACCTTATTTTGTTGCTAAGGAAGCACAACTCGAACAAACCACAAACAATTTCAGTATAGAAGTATCTTCTCAACTGTTTTTTAGTTTGCCTAACATGTTTTTCTAATGCAAATTCACTAAACAAAGTTACTAGTTTATGTAGTTCTGTATTTTTATGCATGTGTGGAAGGTATATGCCTCTTTCAACTTAAACAGATAATGCACTGTCTCCGGTATGTAGCCTTCAAGGCCTGTTATGTTGCTGTTTAGTTGTCACAATACATATAGAGCCCATTAGGAAGGTGTTCACAATGTGTTTTGAAGCACGTTTCACTCATACATATATGCATAAAGTAACTGCCTTAGCATGAATCTTATTTGCATGAAAGTTTAGCACAAAATCAATCTTCAGTAATAAATTTTGGCTGCTTTTAACTTAAAAACAAATTGCTCACATAGATGGAAAGACACACATATGCTTTGCCCAAAACAATTGCAGGAACCAGTGTACATCCCGTAGTTAGGGATGCGGTGATTATGCCAGCATAATTTCGGGTATAATAGGTATGTGTGAGAATCAGGAATTATGCTAGCATTTCAGGTGATCATAAAACTTTAACAGTAGGAAAATCTGCAGATTGCACGATTTCTTTTAAAAAATTGGGATACTCTAATAGAGCAGTCTAATATAACAGTCACTGAATACTATTTTACTCTAATAAAGCAGTCACATTAAAATGAAATACTCTAATACATCAACCAGCTAAAGAATTCAAGACTATTTGAAACTTAAATATCGATGAAAATGGTGTGATACAGCAATAAACTGTCATTATGGTGGCACAATTTTGGGAATAATGGGCAATTCTCAAAAGCATAATAGGCAATTTTTTGAGCACTGCTCAAAAGCATAATGTTCAATGTTTGGAACATAATAACCTCATGCCTACTCGCAGTTGGCCTTTGACTGGCTGCAGGACATGCGAATGATCATTGACCAATTTGTTGCAGAGAATGTCAATTTCTTAGTGTTTAGTGTGCAGTATAACATTTCCACTAATTGAAATACTGCAATTGTGTTGCACTGTAAAAGAGTTAAACATTTGCTAAAATACTGTAATGCCATATGCATCTTCTTTACTGCTGTGTTACAGGAAAATTCTGAATCTGAAGCACTGGCCATAATCAGTTACATTGGGTGTGCCGTGTCAATAGTGTGTCTCATAATTGCAGTAATTTTGCTCATTGCTCTAAGGTAATTATAGTGTTACTTTATTTGTAAGGGTATGATCACACTGTGTTAATTTTGTGAACAGGAAAAGAGTGTTCAAACTGAGACATCACTTTATTCACACAAATCTTGCTATTGCACTACTGTTGGGACTTGTAGTTTTTGTTAGTGGTATTGAAACTGCTAGTGAGTACAGGGTAAGAACATATGTTTGTACTATGCATTCATGACAAGATATAGAGTCCAAAAGGGAATGTCAGTGAACATAAGAAGAAAATTAGATGGAAACTAATAATAATTTTACACAATGTATGAAGCATACTCGTGTGTAAAGTAATGTGCTTGTTTTGTGTCTATGGATATGCCTTGACATACATATATAGTTTTCCTGAGATTATGGTTTCTTAGATCATGATAGCAAACAATATAGGTATCAGTGCAAATACAATAATCAACTAAACATTGTTAGTGCGCTATGATCTTTCATTCAAGTGTAGATACTGTAGAAAGCTGATACAACCATGGAAGTTAGGTGTGGAGGTAACTGGTCCAAATCTAATACTTTCAACCTTGTCAGTTTTTTCTTTGTAACACAAGTTTGGTTTTCACATTATAACTTCTACAACTCCAGTAGGCATGACAGCAAATTGCACTGGAATATAATCTTCCACATAATTCAAAGTCCTCAAACCATGCTGTATGCAACTTTTGAAGTTTAATAAGTTACATGTGCTGGCCTACAAAGCATGCACAAGTTGTTTGCAAAATAATAAAGGATACCATTGTAAAGAAAATGTTGCAAAATCTGAGTGAAAACCTTTATGTGATAAGTGTTGATAGTTTACTATGCAATAACTGATTGCAGACCTTTTCACTAGTGTAACGTTTGACTACTGTTGACATAAGCACAGGACTAAGACTATTATTATGCTTTACTTTCCACCCCTTGTATTCTCGGTAATTCTTTTGTTGCCTATTATGCTTCAAAATTTATCTGCTTTTGTCCAGAATTAGTAAACGTTTAAAGAGTATCTCAAGCTTAAAAGCACATATGACTGTTCTATTGGAATACCTAACATTTTATGACTGCTCTATTTGAGTTCGTGTATTCTCTTCCTGCAACCCAAAGCAATAATATGTTACTGGTGTTTTGCAGTGTGACTAACTATAATACTATTTCAATCTCTTTTATGCAAAGTATGCAAAGTTTCTGGCGAAACTGTACTTATGTACATGTACGTACATACCTATTTATATCATCATTCAGTCATTCAGCTTTATATTTACCAACCTATTGCATATATTATGCCTCAAATTATTCTCCCTAAATTGGTATATCTTATACACAGTAAATTATAACAATATCTCAAAATTAGCACAGTAGAATAAATCATTAGGTGTTGCAAGAATTACATTATCACAATTGTCTCTCAGCATTATTGAATTCCATTTGTTTACAACCAAGTTACGACTACTACATGATAATTTCATTTTTCTGTAATACATGCTTGTGGCAACATTGGTATATATATAGCACATTGCCATGTGTCTAGATATAAATTGTACATACCATGAGTGCATTGTTGAGGTTTCTAAATATGCCAGCTAGAGTGCAATGCTGGCATAATGCTAGCATATTAGGTGGATATTTCAAACTTTGGAGTTTAATTCCTACATTGATGCTCCCCAATAGAGCAGTCAATGGAAAATGGAAACTGCAATAAAGTATTCAAATTTGTATATATCAACACTCTAATTGAACTGTCACTCTGTAGTGAAACACTCTAATAGAGCATTCACTGATTCAAATGTTCCAAGATCATTGTAAGAAATGCTGTTTACCTACTGTAGAAGCACAATGCAAGCATAATAATGGGAACACTGAAAGTAGGTGAAAATTTTGGAAAATCCTAAAGAAGTGTTTTGAGCATATTTGACTCAGGCATAACTAACTACAAAATTTGTGCAAAAATTAACATTAAGTATGTGTTCACAACTGTTTTAATGATTATCTTTAAGGCTACCTGCCTCACTGTGGCTATCTTACTCCACTACTTCTTCATGGCTGTATTCAGCTGGATGCTTTGTGAAGGAATCCTAATGTTCATTATGATCAAAATGGTATTCTATGATGGATTTTTTAAAAGCAGAAAGTTTTTCTTCCTTGTTGGTTGGGGTAAGTTTTACCATATTCAAAGTATCCACACAGCCAGAAATTAAATGCATTTACAAATATGTAGGTCTGCCTATTCCCATTGTTGTTGTATCAGCTGGTGTATCACATGAGCAGTATGGACTCAATGACAGGTATTATGTGCACCACACATACTATATCAGCTACTGAGTATACTACTAAGTACACATGTGACTAGTATTATAACAAATTATAGGAAAAAAACAAGTCATCGAAATTGTTTAATATGAGGAAAAATTATTGGTGTGTATTGTACCTATGTACACCCCCCTCCCAGAAGTTTACTGTGTTGTAGTCTGCTTAAACATGCAATGTTGTTCCAAATTATTATGTATAAACTTCCTATAAATATCTGAGAAATTTTATCAACAGTGCATCAATGCCAGTACACTGAAACCACTCTACTCTGACACCTATGTAACAGCGTTGAAACCGGGTCGGGTCATCCGGGTCACATTTTCTCCGGGTCATCCAGGTCTGACCCGGTTTACAATTTATCCCGGTCTGACCCGGATTGGATCACGTGAGAAACGAAATTGTTCGTTTGACGACGTGGAAACTTATAAACGCTATCGCGTAGCTCTTTCGTGAGCCACGCCCACTTATCGCATTACCAACATACGCTCAGCCACGCCCATTTGTTAGTAAGTGTAGTATGTAGCAGGAAACTGAGGGTATCTATGGTGAGGGGTAGCTATTGTCAGTAGGTGAAGACCTTTTTTTTTTTGGTCTTCAATCTATAGCTAGGCTGAAGTTGCAATATTTACTCAACACGAATGGAACGCTCAAAAATGTAGACTCGTTCGCTCGCTCGAGACTAGCTGAAACACGTCTCGGCTTTAATTAATCCGGGTCACATCCGGGTCAGTGGGTCATCCGGGTCAGCAGTAGTGACCCGGTTTCAACGTTGCTCTGTAATCCAGAATACCTCTACAATCTGACATTGCTTTGTATACCAAAAGACTTTTTACAGTGTATGTAATACTACGTACCTCAATAATCTGATATCCTTGTTAATCTGACACTTATCCCAAAAAGCATTGGATTATAGAGGTTTCAATGTATATAATGTTGATAAAACTATAAAATACATATATTTTACTGTACCTGAGCATTGTGCTACATCGAGAATCATGCATAATTTCTTTGTATTATTACAGTACATTGTACCGTACTACATGTACATAGTTATGTTGATGATGCACTTTACACAGATGTTGGATATCTGAAGAAAAAGGTGCTATCTGGGCTTTTATTGGTCCTATGTTAGCTATTATACTGGTTAGTAAATTCTATTAAAAATGTTGTACAATGTCATCACCTAAATTAATTTGTTTTGTACATAGGTGAACATCTTTTTCTTAACCATAGCCATTTATGAAGTATTTAAAAGTAAATACAGCAATATGACTACTGAAAAAGCAACTAAACGTGAAACTGTGAAGTAAGTAACTGCAGATTAGATACGGGCTATGCATTATACACTAACAACTAACTTGTAGAATTATACAATTGTGCCATGTGAAATACATTTTAAACATGTGAAATACAGCTAATAATCTGTGGTATATTATCCAATGGAATTTATTATACTATTGTGGAACCATGTGTATTGTAAACTACTACTTGATTGTACTCATAGGCAGATCTGAGGGGGCCAAGGGGGGTTTTGTCCCCCTGGCCCCTCTCTTGTCCCCTTTGGACAGGACTATAATTGGCATTAGAAACAGAAATCAGGCATTCACACTGTATTCAGAAGTACAGAAAGCCAACAGGCAAATAGAAGACCACAATTATAAATGCATTTTGCAATTATAAACTGTACACTGTGAAGAAAATGAGGCGATTAAGTTTGAATTTTTGTGCTAAAGATCGAGATATGCACTCTTAGACTAATAGAGCTGTCACTACTCTAATAGAACAGTCAGAATTCTAATGTCATTAACTGACAATATTTGTAAATTATTACAACACTACCTTATGATTAGTACACTTTACTATCAAACAGGCCTATCTAACCAATTTATATGCTTTGCAAAGCATGCATTTTGTTAGCTAAAAAGCTATGAAAATGCTCCCAAATTCAAACCTAGCAGACCTATTGTTCTCAGAAGATATCCAACTAGAATCTTAGAAAGTGTATGCCCTTTATTTATCCAGTTATGCAGACAATGGGTACCCCCCTCCCCCACAAGTACAGCTCCTCCTGCTAGATCAAGACACACGGTAGTGTGTCGTGCGGCCCAAGAAGCCGGCGCGCAACACCCGTGAGTATATTGACAGGAAGAAAGAAAACGCAATTTTCGCACCTCCGTAGCTCTGTGTTTCCTTGATGAAACAAGACGATTTTTGCTGTGGACACTCCCTCCAACTTCAGCACTCCACATTCCAAATTTGAGCGCAATCGCTTAACGCGTTCCCGAGATATGCAACTTCAAAAATTGGCTCAGTTTCTTGGTTTTATCTTCCTCTTTTAGCACACTTACACAAACTGCTATAAAACGCGAACGCCATATCCGATTGCCTTGAAATTTTGCACACAGAAGTGAAGTATAAAGGCGCAGCTCGGTACCAACTTTGGCTGGAATATGATAAACAGGCAAAGAGTTATGAGCGATTATGCACGAAAAATAACACCAATATGTTGTCACGCCTACAGGGTAAACCGCGTATGGGAAGAAGCTGAAAATCGGTGGGTGAATAGGTTAACTATTGAACCTCAAACCTTTTGTGGTTTGAAAGAAGTCGAGCTTAAAACCAGGAAGATAAAACGAAAAAACCAACAGTATGTAACAATTACGCAATCGAGATTAGATATTAAAAAACGACTGCTTGCCACGCCTACCAGATAGACCGCTTGGGGTAATGCTTTGAAAATCACTGTGCAGATGGAGTAATCATCTTAGAAAGGCTCTTCAATGGTGTAGAAGAATCAGACTTAAAGCCACGGAGTTATAACACAAAATCCAACTTGGTGCAGTAAGTGCGAGATCGAGATACTCTAATAGAGCAGTCATCCTAATAGAGCAGACACCCTGAAGAGAATTCAAGAGATCAGCTAGAAACAAGTAACCTGTATAGAGATCAGCTACAAACAAGTCACCCTGTAGAGAGATCAGCTAGAAGAAGTTACCTTGTGGGGAGTTCATGCAGCTATGGAAAGAGATAGTTCAGCTAGAAGAAATCACCTTGTATAGAGTTCAGCTAAAAAGAAACCACCACGTAGAGAGTTCAGCTACAAACAGATCGCCATGTAGAGAGATCAATAGAAGAAGTTACCTTGCAGAGAGTTCAGCTACAAAGAAACCATCATGTAGAAACCATCATGTAGAGAGTTCAGCTGCTAACAAATCACCTGTAGAGAGTTCAACTAGAAACAAATCTCCCTGTAGAGAGATCAGCTAGAAGAAGTTCCTTGCAGAGAGTTCAGCTTCAAACAAATCATCATCAGCTAGAAGAAGTCACCTAGTATAGAGAGTTCAGTTACAAAGAAACCACCATGTAGAGAGCTCAGCTACAAGCTAGTGACCTTGTAGAGACATCCGCTAGAAGAAGTTATCTTGTAGAGAGTTCAGCTACAAAGAAACCAGCTCAGTTGCAAACAAATCACCTGTTAAGAATTCAGCTACAAACAAATCACCCTGTAGAAAGATCAGCTAGAAGAAGTTACCTTGTAGAGAGTTCAGTTACAAAGAAACCATCATGTAGAGAATTCAGCTAAAAACTAGTGGCCCTGTAGAGACATCAGCTAGAAGAAGTTACCTTGTAGAGACTTCAGCTACAAAGAAACCATTCTGTAAAGAGCTCAGCTGCAAACAAATCACCTATACAGAATTCAACTACTAACAAATCACCCTGTAGAGAGATCAGCTAGAAGAAGTTATCTTGTAGATAGTTCAGCTACAAACAAATCACCTGTACAGAGTTCAGCTACAAACAAACCTCCCTGTAGAGAGATCAGCTAGAAAAAGTTACCTTGTAGAGAGTTCAGCTACAAACAAATCACCCTGCAGAAAGATCAGCTAGAAGAAGTCACCTTGTAGAAAGTTCAGTTACAAAGAAACCACCATGTAGAGAGTTCAGCCACAAACTAGTGACCTTGTAGCGACATCAGCTAGAAAAGTTACCTTGTAGAGAGTTCAGCTACAAAGGAACCATTCTGTAAAGAACTCAGCTGCAAACAAATCGTCTGTACAGAATTCAGCTACAAACAAATCATCCTGTAGAGAGATCAGCTAGACGAAATTACCTTGTAGATAGTTCAGCTACAAACAAATCACCCTGTAGAGAGATCAGCTAGAACAAATCGCCTGTACAGAATTCAGCTACAAAGAAACCACCATGTAGAGAGTTCAGCTGCAAAGAAATCACCCGGTAGAAAATTCAGCCACAAACAAATTGCCATGTAGAAAGATCAGTTAGAAGAAGTTACTTTGTAGAGATTTCAGCTACAAAGAAACCATTCCGTAAAGAGCTCAGCAGCAAATAAATCACCTGTACAGAATTTAGCTACAAATAATCACCCTGTAGAGAGATCAGCTAGAAGAAGTTACCATGCAGAGAGTTCATGCAACTATGGAAAAAGATAGTTCAGCTAGAAGAAATCACCTTGTAGAGTTCAGCTACAAAGAAACCACCATGTAGAGAGTTCAGCTACAAATTAATCACCCTGTAGAGAGATCAATAGAAGAAGTTACCTTGCAGAGAGCTCAGCTACAAAGAAACCATTCTGTAAAGAGCTCAGCTGCAAACAAATCACCTGTACAGAATTCAGCTACAAACAAATCACCCTGTAGAGATATCAGCTAGAAGTTATCTTGTAGATAGTTCAGCTACAAACAAATCACCCTGTAGAGAGATCAGCTAGAAGAAGTTACCTTGTAGAGAGTTCAGCTACAAAGAAACCATCATTTAGAGAGTTCAACTTCAAACAAATCACCTGTAGAGAGTTCAGCTACAAACAAATCACCCTGTAGAAAGATCAGCTAGAAGAAGTCACCTTGTAGAAAGTTCATTTACAAAGAAACCACCATGTAGAGAGTTCAGCTACAATCTAGTAACCTTGTAGAGACATCAGCTAGAAAAGTTACCTTGTAGAGAGTTCAGCTACAAAGAAACCATTCTGTAAAAAGCTCAGCTGCAAACAAATCACCTATACAGAATTCAGCTACAAACAAATCACCCTGTAGAGAGATCAGCTAGAAGAAGTAATCTTGTAGATAGTTCAGCTACAAACAAATCACCCTGTAGAGAGATCAACTAGAAGAATTACCTTGTAGAGAGTTCAGCTACAAAGAAACCATCATTTAGAGAGTTCAACTTCAAACAAATCACCTGTAGAGAGTTCAGCTACAAACAGATCACTCTGTAGAAAGATCAGCTAGAAGAAGTCACCTTGTAGAAAGTTCAGTTACAAAGAAACCACCATGTAGAGAGTTCAGCTACAAACTAGTGACATTGTAGAGACATCAGCTAGAAAAGTTACCTTGTAGAGAGTTCAGCTACAAAGAAACCATTCTGTAGAGAGCTCAGCTGCAAACAAATCACCTGTACAGAATTCAGCTACAAACAAATCACCTTGTAGAGAGATCAGCTAGAAGAAGTTACCTTGTAGAGAGTTCAGCTACAAAGAAACCATTCTGTAAAGAGCTCAGCTGCAAACAAATCACCTGTACAGAATTCAGCTACAAACACTTCACCCTGTAGAGAGAGCATCTAGAAGAAGTCACCTTGTAGAATATTCAGTTACAAAGAAACCACCATGCAGATTTCTGTAATCAATATATGTATTATATATATATATATCTAATCCAAAACAGCCAAGCTGTAAAAAAAGGTGTGCGGCCCTCAGAAAGGCTATGGTGAAAAAAGATGTGAAATCCAAGGTGGCGGCCAAGAAATGGCTGTGATGGTAGGTTAATGGTAAAAATTTTAATAACGACAATTCAGGTGAATTTTTGTGCCGCTTCACAAAATTTACCTAAATTGTCATTATTAAAATTTTTACCATTAACCTACCATCACAGCCATTTCTTGGCCGCCACCTTGGATTTCACATCTTTTTTCACCATAGCCTTTCTGAGGGCCGCACACTTTTTTTACAGCTTGGCTGTTTTGGATTGGATTTCATTTCTTTTTGTATTTGTATACCCCAAAGCCGGCCTATGGCCAGCTTTGGGACTTTTTTAACCTATGTTTTTTTCTTTACTACAGGAAGAAGAAAAGATGAAGTAGATGTAATTTAAATAGTTTATCAGTAAATGTACAAATTATATATACTGTATAATACATATGTGACTGGATTTGCAAAAAGGGGTCTTCCACACACATCCAATTTGCCAAATTTGACAATTGATAACTTCAGATTGGAAAGAGCTATTGCCTTGAACGTTGGGCAGTGGTGAGCAACACTATAGCTGAATACATGGTGAAATGTTCAGGTTAATATGTTACTTCAACACTGAGTTATGGTCTCCAACGTTTACGGAATTGGATGTGTGTGGAAGACCCCTTTTCGCAAATCCGGTCACATAATATTATATTAATTACAGAAATCTCCATGGTGGTTTCTTTGTAATTGAACACTCTACAAGGTGACTTCTTCTAATTGCTCTCTCTACAGGGCGAATTGTTTGTAGCTGAACGATCTACAAGGTAACTTCTTCTAGCTGATCTCTCTACAGGGTGATGTGTTTGTAGCTGAATTCTGTATAGGTGATTTGTTTGCAGCTGAGCTCTTTACTGAATGGTTTCTTTGTAGCTGAACTCTCTAAAAGGTAACTTCTTCTAACTGATCTTTCTACAGGGCAATTTGTTTCTGGCAGAATTTTCTACAGGGTGATTTCTTTGCAGCTGAACTCTCTACATGGTGGTTTCTTTGTAGCTGAACTCTCTACAAGGTAATTTCTTATAGCTGATCTCTCTACAGGGTGATATGTTCGTAGTTGAATTCTGTACAGGTGATTTGTTTGCAGCTGAGCTCTTTACAAAATGGTTTCTTTGTAGCTGAACTTTCTCCAAGGTAACTTCTTCTAACTGATCTTTCTACAGGGTGATTTGTTTGTAGCTGAAATCCCTACAAGGTAACTTCTTCTAGCTGATCTTTCTACAGGGCGATTTGTTTGTAGCTGAGTTCTCTACAGGGTGTTTGTTTGCAGCTGAATTCTCTACATGGTGGTTTCTTTATAGCTGAACTCTCTACAAGGTGACTTTTTTTAGCTGATCTCTCTACAGGGTGATTTGTTTGTAGCTGAACTCTCTACAAGGCGATACTTCTAGGTGATCTCTCTACAGGATTCCTTGTTTCTAACTGAACTCTCAACCGGGTGATCTGTTCATAGCTGAACTTTCTACTGGGTGATTTGTTTGCAGCTGAACTCTCTAAATGGTGGTTTCTTTGTAGCTGAACTCTCTACAATGTGACTTCTTCTAGCTGAACTCTCTACAGGGTGACTTGTTTCTAGCTGATCTCTGTACAGGGTGACTTGTTTCTAGCTGAACTCTCTACAGGTGATTTGTTTGTAGCTGAACTCTCTACATGGTGGTTTCGTTGTAGCTGAACTCCCTGCAAGGTGACTTCTTCTAGCTGATCTCTCTACAGGGAGATTTGTTTGTAGCTTAACTCTCTACAGGTGATTTGTTTGCAGCTGAACTCTCTACATGATGATTTCTTTGTAGCTGAACTCTCTACAAGGTAATTTCTTCTAGCTGATCTCTCTACAGGCCGATTTGTTTGTAGCTGAACTCTCTACATGATGGTTTCTTTGTAGCTGTACTCTCTACAAGGTGATTTCTTCTATAGCTGATCTTTCTACAGGGTGATTTGTTTGTAGTTGAACTCTCTACATGATAGTTTCTTTGTAGCTGAACTCTCTACAAGGTGATTTCTTCTATAGCTGATCTTTCTACAGGGTGATTTGTTTGTACCTGAACTATCTACATGATGGTTTCTTTGTAGCTGAACTCTCTACAAGGTAACTTCTTCTAGCTGATCTCTCTACAGGACAATTTGTTTGTACCTGAACTCTCACATGATTGTTTCTTTGAAGCGGAACTCTCTACAAGGTCATTTCTTCTATAGCTGATCTTTCTACAGGGTGATTTGTTTGTAGTTGAACTCTCTACATGATAGTTTCTTTGTAGCTGAACTCTCTACAAGGTGATTTCTTCTATAGCTGATCTTTCTACAGGGTGATTTGTTTGTACCTGAACTATCTACATGATGGTTTCTTTGTAGCTGAACTTTCTACAAGGTAACTTCTTCTAGCTGATCTCTCTACAGGACAATTTGTTTGTACCTGAACTCTCACATGATTGTTTCTTTGAAGCGGAACTCTCTACAAGGTGATTTCTTCTAGCTGATCTTTCTACAGGGTGATTTGTTTGTAGCAGAACTCTCTACAAGGAAACTTCTTCTAGCTGATCTCTCTACAGGGAGATTTGTTTGTAGCTGAACTCTCTATACATGATTTGTTTGCGGCTGAATTCTCTACATGATGGTTTCTTTGTTGCTGAACTCTCTACAAGGTAACTTCTTCTAGCTGATCTCTCTACGGGGAGATTTGTTTGTAGCTGAACTATCTACAAGGTAACTTCTTATAGCTGATCTCTCTACAGGGTGATTTATTCGTAGTTGAATTCTGTACAGGTGATTTGTTTGCAGCTGAGCTCTTCACAAAATGGTTTCTTTGTAGCTGAACTTTCTCCAAGGTAACTTCTTCTAACTGATCTTTCTACAGGGTGATTTGTTTGTAGCTGAAATCCCTGCAAGGTAACTTCTTCTAGCTGATCTTTCTACAGGGCGATTTGTTTGTAGCTGAGTTCTCTACAGGGTGTTTGTTTGCAGCTGAATTCTCTACATGGTGGTTTCTTTGTAACTGAACACTCTACAAGGTAACTTCTTCTAATTGCTCTCTCTACAGGGTGATTTGTTTGTAGCTGAATTCTGTATAGGTGATTTGTTTGCAGCTGAGCTCTTTACAGAATGGTTTCTTTGTAGCTGAACTCTCTACAAGGTAACTTCTTCTAGCTGATGTATCTACAGGGTCACTAGTTTGTAGCTGAATTCTCTACAAGGTGGTTTCTTTGTAACTGAACTATCTATAAGGTGACATCTTCTAGCTGATCTTTCAACAGGGTGATTTGTTTGTAACTGAACTCTCTACAAGAAAACTTCTTCTAACTGATGTCTGAACAGGGTGAATTGTTTGTAGCTGAACTCTCTACAGGGTGATTTGTTTGTAGCTGATCTCTATACAGGTTACTTATTTCTAACTGATCTCTTGAATTCTGTTCAGGGTGACTGCTCTATTAGGATGACTGCTCTATTAGAGTATCTCGATATCGCACTTGCTACACCAAGTTGGATTTCGTGTTATAACTCCGTGGCTTTAAGTCTGATTCTTCTACACCATTGAAGAGCCTTTCTAAGATGATAACTCCATCTGTACAGCGATTTTCAAAGCATTACCCCAAGTGGTTTATCTAGTAGGCGTGGCAAGCATAATAATAATAAAAATAAAAAATTAGCTAATCTCGATTGCATAATTGTTACACACTGTTGATTTTATTGCTGTATCTTCCTGGTTTTTAGCTCGATTTCTTTCAAACCACAAAAGGTTTGAGGTTCAATAGTTAACCTATTCACCCACCGATTTTCAGCTTCTTCCCATACGCGGTTTACCCTGTAGGCGTGACAACATATTGGTGTTATTTTTCGTGCATAATCGCTCATAACTCTTTGCCTGTTTATGGTATTCCAGCCAAAGTTGGTACAGTGATGCGCCTTTATACCCCCCTTCTGTGTGCCAAATTTCAAGGCAATCGGATAACGCGTTCGTGTTTTATAGCAGTTTTTGTAAGTGTGCGAAAAGAGGAAGAAAAATAAGAAGAAAAAAAACGAAGAAACTAAGCCAATTTGTGAAGTTGCATATCTCAGGAATGCCTGAAGCGATTTCGCTCAAATTTGGAATGTCAAGTACTGGAGTTGGAGGGAATGTACACAGCAAAATTTGTCTTGTTTCATCAAGGCAGCACAGAGCTACGGAGGTGCGAAAATTGCGTTTTCTTTCTTCCTGTCAATATACTCACAGGGTTGCGCGCCGGCTTCTTGGGCCGCACGACACACTACCGTGTGTCTTGATATATATATATATATAATTTGTACATTTACAGATAAAATATTTAAAGTACATCCACTTCATCTTTTCTTCTTCCTGTGGAAAAGAAAAAAAGATAGGTTAAAAAAGTCCCAAAGCCGGCCTATAGGTATACAAATACAAAAAGAAATGAAATCTAATCCAAAACAGCCAAGCTGTAAAAAAAGCGTGCAGCCCTCAAAAAGGTTATGGTGAAAAAAGATGTGAAATCCAAGGTGGCGACCAAGAAATGTCTGTGGTGGTAGGTTAAGGGTAAAAATTTTAATGACAACAATTCAGATGAATTTGGTGCAGCTTGGTCTTGGCACAAAATTCACCTGAATTGTCGTTACTAAAATTTTTACCATTAACCTACCATCACAACCATTTCTTGGCTGCCACCTTGGATTTCACATCTTTTTTCACCATAGCCTTTTTGAGGGCCGCATGCTTTTTTTACAGCTTGGCTGTTTTGGATTAGATCTATTTAACATTAATGAATGATATTAGCACTATCAAAACAGACAGTGATTATTGTTATTATCAAGATATCACATTTATCCATGACATATATAATACAGACAATTAAGTCACACTGTTTCAGTATTAATCCTATGGTACTACAGGAGAAAGGCTAGGCTTTCAAAAAAAGCTGAAAAAATCAAGGATGTCTCTAATAGCACAGCCAAGAGTTCAAACTGTACTAGGGTAGCAACAGGAAGTCCTAGGTACAATTTAATGTCTCTAAGAGCTTGAATTCCCTTAGGCATGAGGCTATTATGCATTATGCTTTTGAGTGGTGCTCAAAATCACCCATTATGCTTTTGAGAATTGCCAATTATTCCCAAAATTATGCCACCATAATTGGCTTATAATGCCAGTTTATTGCAGTATCAGACCATTTTAATTGATGTTGAAGCTTCTTGAATTCTTTAGCTGTATTAGAGTATTTCATTTCAATGTTACTGCTTTATTAGGTAAATGATATTCAGTGACTGTTCTATTAGAGTTTCTGGCTGCTCTATTAAGAGTATCTTGATCTTTTTAACGAAGTTGTGCAATCTGCAGATTTTCCTACTGTTAATACCTTTTTATCACCTCAAAAAATGCTAACATAATTCCTGATTCCCACACATACCTATTATGCCTGAAATTATGCCAGCATAATTGCTGCACCACTAGATGTCCTGTATTAAATATTTTAACACTGTAGGCAGGACACAAAAATAACATACTTAGTCTTCAGCCAATCCAATGTCAGTGTGAAGGTTGATAACCAGATAGTGCGCTATCTTGTGTTGGTGTTGTTCAAATCCAGTTCACATAATGTAATTGTTTTTTTTCCAAATAGCGTCACACTACTTCTTGACATTTTACATATAATCTTGACATACGTAGTATTATTTATCATATTTACCATAGAATCAGGTTGTTAAGCACATGTATCCGTTAAGCGCATATTATTTGTTAAGCGCATACACATTTCTTGTAAATAATCATGGATGATAAGCGCACATAGCAAAATGCAACAATAGAGCTACACACAGCAAAAAAAGCTGAAAGTTCTGAAAAATTAATGTCTCCTCAAGCACTTGAGGTCTCTCTTTGCTACGAATACAGCAAATCAGCCATCTGGATAATGATAATCTCGTTCATCACAAAGGATTTCACCCAAAAATGGAGTCAAATATCCTTACATACTGGTGTGGTTACCGGCGCAAACTATTGACTACTCTATTACAACGTAGTGATTCCCTGTTACACTCACCATAATTATTTATTAGGCATGTGTGCCTAACAGATAATAGGACTTTTACAAAAAGTATTCTCCGAAAATTATAAGCGCATGAGCTTAACAACCTGACTTTACGGTATAGTACTACTTAGGTATATTCTTAAGTCAACAGATAGGGTTATAACAACTAAACGTATGCCCATTCTAAAGAAAAATGTAATTTAAAAAGAAATTATGAATCACATTAGAAATTGTAGTTCTTTCTGAGCGATACATTAAACATTATCATTATGGTGATTTCCATTAGTAGCTTATGACCGAAAATAAAATGTAGCTAAGTGTGGCATGTGCAGCCACCGCTCTCCACTTCATCTCACAAAAATGATAAATATTTATACGAAAGATTATGTTTCTAACTCCCTGGTTCACCAGCTTTAACCTTCTTGCAGATCTCTAGTGGGATAGTGAATAATAAAACCATCACCACATGTATTTTTTAAAGAATTCTCACATTTCATAGCGAGTGTGCCCATATCACAATGTTGAAATGCAAGTTTATAGTGCTGAAATGTAAGTTTATATACTGAGTAGCTTATAATACTGTCCTTTGCATGCTACAGTTAGGATTCACCATTTTGAAGACACTTTTAATTTATACAGCTGTACTAATTTTATACACTTTAAAATGGAAGGTTGCAATGTTTATTTCTAAAGTGCTTTAATATTGTATAACAACTAAATTTGGCGGTAGACTAAATTTGGCAAATTGGTGATTCGTCACCAAACCATCAAATAAAAAACTTTTCTTATTATTTTCATACCTTATGTCCAAGCTTTTCATAGCAGTTATTGAGGTAGGTTTCGACAAACAAAACGTAGCTTTGTGGATATTACTTAAACACACCTTACTGGTGGTACCATGCATGTAAATGGGTGTGGCTTATGGACTAGACTAGAATTCATACACAATTAGTGGGCATGGAGTTTGAACTCGCACTTGATTAGTGGATGTGGCTCAGCCACGTAAGCTTGTAGACAGCAACAGAGGTGCTCAGCCATTGACAAATGGCTGGGGCTAGGTGCTCAGCCATTGACAAATGAGTGAGGCTGTACATATGCCAACAGACAACCAATGATGCTGATAAGTGGGAGTGGCCCACAAAACCAACAATACCCCGATATTCTTTAAAGCAGGACCCAGTTTCAATCATGAAAGCGACCTGGTCAGACTGATAAATGCAGTGACTGAATTCATATCATTTCAGCACTGTTATCTTACACCGCTTGTGTGCACAACCAATTTTTCAGTGAAAGCATTTCACCAATTTTAATTTTTGCCAACTGCAATTTATAGCAAATCAACAAATAATAGTTTCGCCAATATTTGTTGTTATATGGTAACTTTTGACTATACTTTTTATAAAATGTCCAAAGTTTCTGGGAGAACTGCACACCTGGGAAATGTACTCCATGTACATACCTACTACATAATTTTGTGAAACCCTTTGTTAAGGCTTGCTTTTGAAAAACACAAGATGAAAGTATTGTGACATAAGTACTTAACTACGTGCACACACAATGATTATGTATGTATCTATTCAACGCCTTATGTATGCGTGCGCATTCTGTTATGCCATGTTGTTGTACATTGTGTTGTATCAGTAATTGATAGTATTCAAGCCCGTTACAGTATTCAAACTTTTTTTCGTACATTAGCAATGTAAACTTAACATAAACTATGATTGCTAGTGGTGGAATGCCTGCTACCTACCATATAATTAATAATATTATGTAAATAATTCAAATTATAATCCTATAGATCATTACTGAAAGCAGCGGTGTTATTTGTTCCCCTGCTTGGAACCACTTGGGTGTTTGGAATATTATCAGTGAATGAAGACACTGTTGTCTTTGCCTGGATGTTTACAATTTTTAACTCATTACAGGTAAACTAGAGTTTATACTACAAAATTAATAATGTTTTTAATGCTCTCAACAGGGTTTGTTCATCTTGATACTACATGTGTTGAAAAATGAAAAGGTACAGCCGGTATTCAATGTAGTTTTCCAGCTAAAGTGTCACTAATATAACATCTATATAATAATTCTCTAACTCTTTTCCGGCACTGCCCTGTCTTTCTTGGTTGGATTCCAATCAGATTGGTACCATTCAAATCTAAAATTTGAGGCGAATCTTTTAAACCGGGATTGGTGGCGATTCGTTAAACTACGGGAAATATCTTTTAAACCACCGTAGCTATAGGAAGACACAAATGGGGGTTCATTTGTGTCTTCCTCCGGGTTTAAAAGATATTTCCACCAAAATATCTTTTAAACCCTGAGGAAGACACAAAAGTGTCCAAAACTTTCTAGAGACCCTTATCGTGTTGCCAGCTTTCCCTATCCAAGCTTACACCAGATGTTTCTCTCCCCCTGTTACGAGAAATGGAAAATTGAGGCCATAAAATTTTTAAACAAAAATCTCCTCCCTGGTTTTTCCCCGGTTAGCTTCAAACTCGCTAGACCAACTACCCACCCAAATCAATGTGTCATAAGGTGGTTTTCATGTCTATCATTACGTGCTAACCTTGGTTGCGAGATACATATCACTGTCAGTGGCCATTATAAGTTTACGATACGTGTATACGGCATTCCGGTATACACGCGTTGCCTATAGAAATCAGATGACGTCATATAGAAAAGCTTACAATGAAATAGGATCGATCACTTTTTTGTGATTTAACCAATCACATCAGTGAATTTGATCATGTTATCTGGTGTGTATGCTATCATCCGGCAATTTTTTTAGTTTTTATCACACCCACCAGTATAAAATGAGAGTTTTGTAGTGGGTGTGGCAAGTCCGGTAAGTCTACAAGAGATGATCAGGCTACTTGAGGAATGCTCACTGGGAATACACACTCTGCACCCTGCTGTGCTGTCCACTACAAGGATTGACATCCTGAGGCCCACACCACTGTGTGCCAAATGAAGTATTAGCTACTGCAACGCGAATACAAGTAGGTCAGGGATTACAGACAGACCTGAAACGGAGGATTACCAGCAACACCATTGCAAGGGTGAAGGAAACAGTCGTAGTGGGTGTGGAAATTTAACAAGCTATGATCACTCCAATCAGGCTACCTAACAGACTACACAAGGAAGATTCGCCATTGAGAGAGGAAGAACGGAAGATTACGTTCAACTACTCTAATAGAACATACATCTACCTTACCGGCTACGAATCGTGGACAATATCATGAAGTTGCTGTTTCAGTCTTCAATGTGTAGGGAGACACAATACACGTTTCACTCCTTGGTAACTCCACAGGGACAGCTGAAACTTCTAGAAGCTCTATTACTTTATCTCCGTTGAACTACCCTAATAGAACATACATCGCGATATCTACCCTAACTGAACACACACAACCTCTCTACCAACAATCAATTTTCAATCAGTCAATCTCTCTCTCAACCTCTCTAGAGTAACCCCTCTTCATATGAAGGATTTATCTTGGTAATATGGACCTTGATTCAGAAACTCTTCTCTATCCAAATCCACATGGTTGTGTTGACCTTGCTCAGTACAGCTGATAAACTTGTATATCCATACTCAATACTGTACTGCATACGCACTTTGTCATGCAATAAGTACAATACCATGACTAGGATGTAGAAATGGAACTACAATTCAGTGACTCAAATTGACTACATAAATATAAACCAAAATGTATGTGACAAAAGCAAGAACATAGCTCATTGTGGTGATGCACCAACTATTGGTAAACTAATCCTCATACCACACTCAGACACTTTATGTTAGTTCATCCAACATCATCGTCAAAATGACATTGAATATATCCCTGCCGCTCAAAACTAATCTTTTTCATGTATGTGCATATATATAATGGGACACATCTTGATACGCCACCTTCATGAGAACTGTGTTCTGCATGAGTACTGCACAGATGTGCAGAAATTCCAGTGCACAAGGCCACACTAGATGTTAGTGCCACACATCATTGAAGAAATTATGTGTGCACGTCAGTAGCTATGCGTAATCATGTCTTTGTTGGTATGTAACGATGTGATTACTCCTTGATCATTAGTAATGTTCAACTTTAAGTGTATTCACACAATAGGACATAACAATTGTCTTAGTATCATACGCATTTTGCACGGGTACCACTAGTAATTATTAAATAAATGAGGTCATGTACGTATAGCTGACTTCCAGTATCCAATCTTAAATAATCAGTATCATACAGTACGATAGTACTGTATAGTAGGGACCACTAAGGTGTGGGCATGGCCCATGAAACCCAAAAATCAGCCTCACTTTTCCCTGATGATAAGCTCAAACAAGTCTTCAGATTTACCCGAAACACTTTCAACAAGTTGCTACGAATTTTTTTAACAAGTTATTAAACAGAATTTTCTACAGACTGACTGAGTAACTGACTGATTGATACCTTCAGACAAGCATAACTCGAAAACGGCTAAGGAAATGGGCTTGATTATTTCACTGTTCAATGTTGCATTAGCCCAAGAGGTGCCTTTGGCATACCACAGTACATACAATACATTCTTCATGAACTTACCAGTGTCCTCCTCTGTGTCCCATTCATCTTTGCTGACGTAAAAGTGTCGATTTGGTAGTAGCATGTGATGGCTTCCAGAAATCGTCTATATTTTTCATTGTGGCTACTTTGATTGCAAAGGTGCTATTCAAACAGTTCTTGATTTGTAATGCTGTGTAACGGGTTGAAATACGTAAGCGTAATGGACACTTCACTTTTCAGACAATAGCTGGGGGTGCGCGGTGCCATTTTTTTCTTTTAATGCAGTATGCGTGGGTTCACCAGTCATAATAACTCTATTTGATGCACAAAAAAATTAAAAATTTTCAACTAGAGTAGACAACATAGCACATCAATAAAAAAGTATTGAAACAAGCTGGAATAGTGCACAATATTAAATCACAGTAAAACAATAAGAAGTGTTATATCCCTACTGTGCATTTCCTTTATGGCATCTTGAGCATAGTAGGGATATAACACCTCCTCTTATTGTTTTACAGTGATTTACATAATATGTGACCGGGTCTGCGAAAACAGGGCACGTGGGCACAAACCACACCCCATCACTCTACGGGTAATATCTCAGTATTCGAAAAGTATATTTCCATTCTGTAACTTGCATCATGATGCCAATTCAATGCCTAATAAGAGCTGAAAATTGCAATGTCATAGTACGATGGTATAAAAAGTTATGAGTGATGAAATTGTGACAAAGTAGGCAAAAATCATGTGCCCACATGCCCTATTATCGCAGGCCCGGTCACATATTGTACACTACTTCAGCTTGTGTCAGTAATGTGCTATAGTCCCTACTCTAGTTGAAAATTCCAATTTTTGTATACTTGTGTAAATATCAATCATTGAATACACCACACATTAAAAATTTATTTTTACTGTATAGTTGATAAACCTTGTTCGAAGAAAATGGACTGGTACTTCAAGAACTGACAGTTCAATTGTAACCGTAAGTAGATTCTGTGCAATTTATATAATTAGATTATTGATGAACTTTTGATCCAGAGTAAGAGATTTTCTTTTCCGAACAAGGCAAAGGAATGCAAAGGTACTGTAAGATTATTGACTAGAAAGTATATATTGAATACATGGCAAAATTAACGTATTCTTATACACTACTTTTATGTAGCACAAGAAACAGTGGGAATAATAAGAATCAACAAGGGAGGTCACCTGCACCTGCAGCTATATACTGTATATTTATATAGCGGTGACTGACAGAGATAATAAGCCCACTGGTATACATAGCTGCAGGGGGAGGTGACCTTCCTTGTTTCATAATTCTTGTTTCTATGATCCATGCTTGCAATTAAAATTCCTTGTATTTGTTCAATGAGCAAAGAAATTATGTTTGTAAACTAATTCTCAGCGAAAACAAGCAGTCATATGTACTTTCAAACTATGTGGTCGTTAGAGAGGCAACAATGTATTGAAATATTGCGTATTGTATCGTTTTAAGATAATATCGCTGTATGTGCCAACTAATCAGCATGTGCCTGTTCTACTTTGCTAACAACGAGTTCTTATCCTCAACCCGTCATCTGTAGCAGTCAGTTGAACACAAACACACGAGAAACAAACAATTAACAGTGTTCATACCTTAGTACAAAGAACTTAGACAGCAAAGCAGTGCATTACTGAAGAAACGCAAGCGATTAAACCGTGCCAACAAACCGGCACTTGCCTGTTCTACTTTGCTAAGAATGAGTTCTTATCCTCCACCCGTCGTCTGTAGCAGTCAGTTGAACACAAACACATGAGAAACAAACAATTAACAGCGTTCATACCTTAGTAAGTACATAGAACTTACACAGCAAAGCAGTGCGTTAAGAAATGCAAACGATTAAAACATGCTGGCTAATCAGCACGCAGCCTGTTCTACTTTGCTAAGAACGAGTTATTATCCTCCACCTGTCATCTGGAACAACCAGTTGAACTCAAACACACAAGAAACAAACATACTGACTCGAGTACCGGCCAGCACAGAAAGTCCAGCAGCTCATACTAAATAAATTATTAGCACTAATGTGCCGCTATCACGAACAAATGAACACCTTGCGTTGTAAGTGAAAAGAACTGGGTACAAAGGAAAGTCCGTGATGTGTGCATTGTACATACTGCTGTTGGTGAAAAGGTACATTTTGGGACAAAGCAACGTTGAACAGTGAAGAAATCAAGCCCATAGCTATATCCATTGTCGAGTTATGCTTGGCTGAAGGCATCAATCAGTCAGAATAAAATTCTGTTAAATAGAAAAATTTTAAAATTCCATACAACTTTTTGGAAGGGTTTGAGGTTAATCTGAAGACATTATTGGGCTTGGCTGTGCCTACCCAATGCCGCCAAGTTGTCATGAAGGGAAATTGAGGCAGGTTTTAGGGTGATATTTTGGGCTGGAAAAGCCCAGTTTAACACAATCCCTAATACACGGTTACCGTACTGTATGATACAGAATCAAGCAAGCTGTGATTGTGGGATTGAATTTTGCCAAACAATGATTGATTGTGGGATTCAATTTTAATACATCAACAGTAGTTTGTATTTTACTTTTGTAAATGTAGTAATTAAAGAAACATAATTAACACTAGTCTCTTAAAATTACTATATTAGCAAAAGTAAAATCAAATTACTGTTTAATGTATTAAAATTGAATTCCACAATCACAGCTTGTTGGGAAAAATTCAATCCCACAATCACAGCTTACTTGGTTCCCTATATAAGAGAAGGATATAACAACTAAACATTTTGCCAATTAGGTAAGTCTGCATGCTAAAGTAGAACATATTAGTTATATCACAGGCACTTGTGCTTTGTCTGTACGTACGCACTTGCCCTTAGGTGCGTGCATATATATTATGCAAAGCACTCGTGCCCATGGTATAACTATTACATGCACTTGTTGTGGTCTGCAAAACCGTAACCAGTGCATTATATGTTATAATGCAGTCGCTGTGGCCTGCAGCAGTGCCATATGCAAAGTATGACACTGGCAGCACCTATAAACTGCCCACTGAGAGTGATACATATCAGGCAAAGTCATCATACCTGTGTTACACCTTTTTATTAAATGGAAATTTCAATGCCTCCTCCAAACTACCAAAATTCAAAATGAGTTCTTATTGAAATAAATAATGCAATGTTTAACTGTAGCTATAAAATTTGTATAGTAATTGTGCTTCTTACAATTATAATCTCAGAGATGTACTTACTTATTGAGACGACTTGTGGATGATTTATAATAGTAGTAGTACACAATTTCTGTGTATTATACACCAGGTGAAAACAATGACAACAGGCATTCAAGTGCCACAATCAATTCTGCAATACTACAAAGTTATCAAGATGATGTCATTCTTAATGAATATACTCAACCAGCTGATGATAATACTCCCACACAAGTGCAGCCATTAAATATTTGTAAGTGTAAAGATAGTTGATGTATTTAAATTATCAACAGTTGTATACAGCTAATACACATATTGTTGATGTTCATGAGACCAAGTTGGTATCAGAGCATAATGATTCAAAACTGGATTCAGTATGGGAATGCTCACGGCATCATGAAGAATCTACTTATCTTTGACCACATTGTGTACAATAATATGCCCTTGCACCGTTGTGTTTGTAGCTATAATCATATCTATCCATGCACACACATTATTTTGTATTATACTGTGAACTACAATGCATTACATCAATGCATTATATATTTTGTCTTTTAATTTTAACAATGTATAATTGTATTTATTTTTTCTATTTACAACTTCCAAATGCTTTCTGCTGTATCTGTACCAATATGTAGGGGCGGATCTAGGATTTCAGAAGGGGGGGTGCTAACATGGGCATTAATATATGTGGTAAGAAAGTTCAGCATGTGGAGGGTGCTCTATCTAGGGGGTCTGGGGGATGCCGTCCACAGGAAAATTTTGCAAATTTGGCCTACTGAAATTAAATTTAGTAGTAATTTTGAGTGAAAAATGATGTGACATTGTTTATGTGATACCAGTATTCCCCTACAGTTTGTCAATATAAAACTAAAGGGCACAGCCAGTAGCTAAACTCCAATCTAACATCTTAAAGAACTAGTAGTGGAACATATGGGTATCAGCTGCACATGATCAAATTTAGTGTTTTGAAGTATAGCATAATTTACAGTCTCATGGCTCAAACTACGCCAGCTGTCCAAACAGTAGAGAAGGTAAGTGTGAATGGAGAGGGAAAGTAGACTGACTCACCAGTGTGTGGAGTGCATGTGTGCTCAGCATGTATAGAATTCTCCAGCTAGGGGGCTCTGGTGGCATACTCCCCTGGAAATTTTTGGAAAATGGCTATCACAAGATAAAGTCTAGAAGCTACTTTTAATCAAATGTGGGTACAAGATAAATGAGTTCAGTTGGAAGTAAGTTTAATTAAAAAACAAAACTATACACTGTTTCTTGTTATTGGATTTTAAGAAAATTTATAATAGTGGCTTGTCAAATAGAATAAAGAGAATATAGTTAATTGAATGTAAGGTCAAGGAGAATATTTAACACACAGGATTGGATCTACTTCATATATAGCCACTGTTCTGTGGTGCAGGTTGCTATTTTAATCTAACTTTTAAAATGATAGATCCATCCATCACCATAACTGTTTTACAACTAGTCTACAAATACGACTAGTTTTTGGATAACCCTTTTTTTAGCACACAATGATCATGACAACATGAATGTTGCAGTATCATTTTAAGCTTAAAGTTGAGTAGCATGAGATTTGATCAAGTAAGGGAAACAAAAACAAACAACTCTCAGATGTTGCAGCCTTAATTGTGAACTTTATAAATGCTAAGAATTTCACTATTATATAAGACAGTGACTGTTGTTTTACTTGCAAGAGAAGCATTTCAACCCAAGAATCAATTTTGTAGCAGAGCCTAAAAAACTTAAACTATTTGACAGAATAAGTTGTTTTCAGAATAGACTTTCAATTAATGAAGTATTATACACACTGCTTGAAGTACCTTAGTTTACTACAGTGGTATATCCCCAGTATATGGAACAGTTAACTGTTTGTTATTTTAGTAGTTTTTCAGTAAACCCGCATTCACTGATGTTTTACTGAGAGTTTAAAACTTAGTAAAATAATTATGTTCCATATACTTAAGTTTACTGACACTTTACTATCAGTATAACTACAATAAGGCATCTTAACAAATTAGTAAACTAAGAACCTTCAAGCAGTGACAATTTAATACATTAAAGGTATAAATCTTTTACCTAAAGTGATGGGTATCACTGCTTGAAGGTTCTTAGTTTACTAATTTGTTAAGCTGCTTTACTGTAGTTGTATCCAGTTATACTGATAGTAAAATGTTAGTAACTTTAAGTATATGGAACATAATTGTTTTACTAAATTTTAAACTCTCAGTAAACATCAGTGAATGCAGGTTTACTGAAAAGCTACTAAAATTCCTAACAATTAACTGTTCCATATACTGGGGATATACCACTCTAGTAAACTAAGAAACTTCAAGCAGTGTATATCACAGGATGTTTGGTACAATGGTGAGGGTAGCAGTGCACAGGTCTAGAAGAATAGGTTTAATTTCAGCTTACACTCAGGTAACTTCTTGAAAATTATAGTTTTAATGATGGTTGTTCTATTAGAGTAGTTGACTGTTCTATTAGAGTATTTCGATTTTAGCAGCTTCTAAGGTAAGACTTACTACAAAAGAATAATTGTGAACCCCTCTTAGTAATTCTTGGATACGATTAGCTATTCCCCTTGCTCTTTTCCATCTTTTCATTGTCCATACATGTGCATAAAATGCAACTGCACCTATACTACAGCTTCTAGAAGCTTCCTAGCTTGCTCATTGTAAAATTTTGGAGGGGAGGTGCTTCAGCCACCAAAGCACCCCCCCCCCTAAATCCGCCCTTGAATATGAATCACATTGTTTTATACTAACTACAAGCAAGCTTATATCAGTGGTGGATACAGGGGGGTTGCAATGGTTTCAGCTGAAACCCCTCTGAAAATAACACGCACCCTTAACTTGTTTGCAATTCATGTGGGTGACAATTCTTGATCGTGTGGGTGAAAACATCACCAAGAGTTTTACATAGTGTATTATATTAGGACTTTTTCTACTGGCCAAAGTTCATACTTTTGCCTTTGAAATCAGCATTATGTCCTTCAACAGCAGGTAGTTACCTTCTTTTTTTTTGGTCTTCGACTGAAAGCTAGGCTGAAGTTGAAATTCCGAAGTAGAACTCCCCTTACTGTTATTGAAAACTTCCTCAACCTGAAACCCCCTCTAAAAATTTCTAGATCCACCACTGTATATCACACACATTGATCACTGAGTCCCAAGTTGATTTCAACATTGGTTAAGTTTCTCCGTCAAAATTTTTAATTAATGATGACTATTTCCCAACTTCTTACTTATTTGAAATGCAATAATTGATTAGAGGCTTTTATGTACAATATACAGTATCACATGTAAACTATTAACTTATTATCGCATTTGTGCTCAATCATATTACTTATAACTACTAACTTTTGCTTTCTTCTGATATTGCATTGTTGATAAGTAGCTTGCTTTCCCAATCATTGACATTAAGTTTAATCGTAACCAGTTGATTATCCCTTGCAAACCCTTGTCCTTACACATACATGTAATTAACTGAACAGTTGTTTTAAAATGGAACAAAACAGCAAATATTATACAATTGATCTAGAGTATAATTGTTTAAGGTGATCAAAAGGCAATCGGAGGTCCAAACATGCAAGGATATCTGATATATATCTCACACATGCAGCTATTCAAACAAACTCTCACACATGAGTTTTTAGAATGCAATATTTAATAATCTATGGACTTCAGCTGTAGCTATTTGTATCTACAAATCATATATAGCCTAAATTTTTCAAAGCAGGTATTATTCTGAATTCACAGATAATGGGGCTTGGATGAGCATCTTGTAGCAACAACATAATGGGTCATATCTTATTGTAGGTACCTCAGTCTACATGGCTTAGTGTTTTGCTAAAATCTACAGCCTAAATATAGAGTAGGTGCTGGTATTATGAGACAGCAGGTATTATGGGACAGCAGGTATTATGAGACAGCAGATATTATGGGACAACAGGTATTATGGGACACTTGCTGTATTGTCATGATTTTATTTTCATTATCACTTGTTTATGTAGTGAACATGCTGTAAAAATATGGGCTATAATACCTTCTCCAGTATAATTATTTGGATTAGTTGTAAATAATTAAGCTCACAAACCTCTGTTGGCAGCCAATAAAGATCACACAATAAAGGTTAGGTTAAATAGGTATTTAACAATTTTAAATATCATCAGTGAGCTGAAAATATTGTAAGGGATCATCTTCTTCTGCAGTAAATCACATTAGTGTATGTTATCTCATAACTGCTGCAAGTACGTGTCCCATTGTTGACTAATTGTTTTTCTGCGTTACTTGCTACAACAAAATAATTTTTACAAATTTATACCACCAGTAGATAGAGCAGTAGTGACTGTAACTACATCTCAAGTTTCAATGCTTTGGGTAATTTCCTTTTGCTTTGACAAATTAAGGATCAAATATGTGTGTCTCAAAACCCATCCAAGGTCCCATAATTCACAGTAAAAACAAACTAGTGAAGGTCACTACTAATTACTGCCACAGTGCTCACTATTTTTCTGTAGTGATGTTCACTATACACAAATGCCTGTAACCCTTGCTTTAATGAGTTTATATAATTTAATTTAATGATTTAGAAGGGAGGCTACATCAGTTCTAAGAACTGCTTTTCAGCAGTGCCCTATACAAAGTACACAATATTATACAACAGCAACAAAAAAAACTTACACAAGACAAAACAAAATTTACAAAACATAAATATGTACAACACAATAATTTTTTAATTAACAAAACAATTGTTTGTAGGTAGCCTTAAAATGGCAATGCCATAGCATAATGGTACAAAACGTTATGAGAGATGAAACTTTGAAAAAGTAGGCAAAAATCATGTGCCCACATGCCCTATTTTCGCAGGCCTGGTCACATATATAACTACTTACTCCTGGCCACTGTCACTGGATTCCTTCAGCATAGAGTAGATTTTAACGACTACTAGTGATTATACTGTACATATCTTGTTGTATGTACGTTGTAAAGCAAATAATAAATAAATTTTAAAAAGCTACTGTTGTAGTGACCTTCACTACTCTTTTGTAGTGAGAGTCACTACACAAAAAAGTGGGTAGCTATTGTGGCAAACATTAGTATATAGTGACCTTCACTACATTAGTTTTAGTAGTGGCCTTCACTAGTTTGTTTTGGTCATTGATCATGCATGCCATGCTCCACTGTGTATTATTCTGCTCAGAAAAAAAAGATTATTGAGATGAAGTACCACACTTAGATATCAGGATAGACACTGGTTGAAGGTTCTTAGTTTACTAATTTGTTAAGATGCCTCATACTGATAGTAAAGTGTCAGCAGACTTAAGTATATGGAACATAATTATTTTACTAATGTTTAAACTCTCAGTAAAACATCAGTGAATGTGGGTTTACTGAAAAACTACTAAAATAACAAACAATTAACTGTTCCATGAACTGGGGATATACCACTAGAGTAAACTAATATACTTCAAGCAGTGAGATACACTATGTGTGTCTTAAATTTTGAAGTCTAAAACTATTTCCTTTTATTATTATATTGTTTAATATACAAACTCAATCAAAGAGTATAATTGTACATATTACGTTATTTACTTATAAATTTATATAATTATTAAATAAATCAAGTGTTGAGGCTTGGACAATGTGATCATCAAGTTCATTCTATAATTTAATAGTGAAAGGAAAGGAGGAGCTCTTATAGGCATCTACTCTTGTTGGTAGCTGTAGGAATCTTAGATGGTGTCCTCTAGTTATGGTGGTACTTGGTGTTAGCTGTTCTTGTACATTAATACCTATCATATCATTTACTATAATTTTACACATCAGTTGAATTCATTTTATACATCAGTTGAATTCTCAAAACAATCCTTTGTTTCACCAATGTGTGCATGCCATTGCAAACTGTTCAATATGTCTGTAACACTAGCTGTCCTATCATTGCTATTCATCACAAATCTTGTTGCCCTTCTCTGTACCATTTCTATTTTGTGGATGTTCTGCTCATGGTATGGAGACCACAGTGTGCATTGTATGGTTGAGTCTATTATGCTCCAAATTTGCCTATAATGCTTTTTGGCATTTCCCTAATTTTTTTGCCTATTATACTTGTTTTTATGCTTTTCAGAAATGCATTGTGCTTTTATTTTGTGTTTTTTCTTTGTGCAGAGAAGATACTCTGTAAATATAGAAGTTTCAATTCAACTGCAATGCAGACCTGCTGCAACATATAAACAATAGCAATGGCCTGAAATTGGGATGTACTACAGAGTCAGTAGGCATATTAGCAGAGGCAGATCTTTTTTTTTAAATTTATTTATTTATTTTTTTACTCCCAGGATAGATGGAATGCCCGGATCTCAGAGGAGTTTTCAGATTCCACTCAACTTTTAGCCTACAGTAGCTGTATCTAGATAAGTTGAAGACCAAAATAAATAAATAAAATAAAAAGGTCACAACCTGCTGTTGAACACCGTAATTGTGATTTCAAAGGCAAAAGTATGACGTTTCGCCAGTAGAATAGTTAGAGTCCTACACTATGCATAACTTGTGGTGATTTTATCACCCACATGACGAGTCATCAATAAATTTGGGGTGCACGCTATTTTTAGAGGGGGGTTCAGCTGAAACCATTGCAATCTCCTGTGTCTGCCACTAATTAAAGCAGGAGTTGATTGATTGATTGATTGATTTTGAATTTTACCTCAAACCAGTAAGCATGCCATTCTTCCCTGGCAGAGGAGCGAAGACACAACATACATACATGCATACATACATACATACATACATACATACATACATACATACATACATACATACATACATACATACATACATACATACATACATACATACAAAAATTAAACAGTCCACTAGGTATATCTGCAGGTGTACGCAACCTCCCTTGTTTCGCTACTTTTAATTTCTGTGATCCCTGATTGTAGTAATTGAACTAAAAATTATTAATTTTTGTTTGTTTACATTTTGTATAGGTATGACTGGTGACCTGCACACAAATACATTAACACATGTACAACCAAACAATTACAAAATAAGCACACCAAGGAGTGTATATCTATAGTCCCTCAGGATTTATTGTCTAATATAGCTTTGTATGCAAATAATTATGTATAAAATTATGCATGGTTTCTGATTGATCTTCTGAGTTGTAGCAAATGGTATTCTAAAGACAGCAACTGCTCAGTATAATATGTAACTTGCATTTGCAGCACCATGCCAAGAACATAATAGCCTCCTGGGGACAAACACTTAAATGGTTTGCTTTCTCTCTGTTGATGCAATGACTGTTCTAATAAAGTGTTTGGCTGTTCTTTTAGAGAACCTCAATCATTTTGAAATATTTTCCTGGTTTGATATTAACTACAGTCTCACTGCAGACCTGCAGAGACTTCACTATTTTCAATGTCCAGTTATTTACTAGCTATATTGACTCACCACTAGCTTCACTATCATTAGAGCTTCTATTGTATCGTCTTCCAATCAAGCTTCCAATAATCATAATCATCATATCATATTTATTCAAAATTATGAGATGCTTTAGTTATATTCAAGCTCAGCTAAACTACTTTGCCATGCCTTGTTACTATATAGTTGGCACATGACTAGCTACACGTGTCCTATAAAACTCAAACCCACAATGAAAAGCATTTATTTCGTCGAATGTAAACTTGTAGTAGCTAAGACTGTAGCGCCTTTTTCTACACCTTGTCAAAAATCATTTCACTATCTAAAACAAGTTAGCCATTGACTTTGTGACTGTTATAGCAGAAGTTATATTTAGTGTAATGGAAATTTTCCCATTAGCTATGCTCTTATATTATGCTCCAATATGCCAGCATTATGTTTTATGCTTTATGCTTTTCATCCCATATTATAGGGTTTCCAACTCAAAATAGGAAAGTGCTTCCTTTTGTTGTTTCTGGTGATTTTCACACAGACTGACTTTTAAGATAAAGCAAACAAGTGCTAATTTATTATTGGATTGCTTGTAGCATTGGATATCACCATAAGTTTAACATGCAAAAAGTGGCCACGTGTCCAAAAATATCATATAATAGTTAAATTGGGCCGCTTATTAGAAAATCACTGTATTTTAGGGTTGCCGAAGTCACAATTAGTGTATCTTCTTGCCTTGCAATGAAGACCAGCTTCTACATCTTGTAGTGCTATGGCACATCCTTTATAGTTGTAGTGGGATTGTTGGCCATGTGACCACTTTTTGGGTGTTACAGTTAAAACTGCACTGATATTGAAAGTAATAGACAGTTTAATAATTTATTAGCTTGCACTTTTTTGTTTTATCTTAAGGTCAGCCTGCGTGAAAATCATCAGAAACAATGAAAAAGGCTGAGGTATCACCATATTTTACAGTGGAGATCCTATATGAAGGGATTTTTGGTCACGTGACCACTTTTGGATATTTACATATGTTAAAATTGTACTGATAGCAACTGCTGCAAATATTCCAATAACAAATTAGCACTTGTTTGCTTTATCTTAAAGGTATATATAAATCTGTGTGAAATTCTCCAGAAACAACAAAATGAAGCACCTTCCTATTTTGAATGGAAACCCTACCTATTATGCCAAAAATTTTGCCGGCATAGTCGACGCAAGCCTACTGTGCAAGCATAAACTTAGCTATTTGACTCAATGTTGCAGGACATTTTACTAAATTTCGTTGTAAAAGACCTCTTGCTGAATTCGCTTTGGAACAGCATGGATCATAACTGCAGCATCTACTCTATACATAGCTTACTAAAACCCTAGAAACTTCTCCCTACTGATGCCCTAGGCTAGCGCGTTGGAGTACGTATATTCGTGTCGGTTCGTGTGTCGATGATGCAGCCTTGGAATGGTGTTTCGGGGGAGGCAGCCAACTCTAAAGCTAGACCGATTTGTTTATTTAAATTAATCACTGCAGTCATACAATATGCCGAATCATTAGCTACACGTAGAAATGAATAAGCAAAGTGGCTTCTGTTTTTACGCATATAGAACTTAATAAATGCTATACAATTAGATTTTGTAGTTAGAAGTCACCCATCAAAGCATAGCTAGTTCTCTTGCGTTGGCCATATAAACATCTAAAGGTCCAAAGTGCGAGATCTACAGTAGCTAGTTATTCATTCAGCTGAACACCGTACTTTTTGGAGCAAATAATTATTGTTTCAAACCTTACGTCAACGCTTTATAAGACTGGCACTACTGCATGATAGTGAGTGATTGATGATACTCTGACTGAGTCCGCATTAGTAAGTTGAACTTTACTTGTATTATAGCTACTGTATGCATGCTTAGACAATGGTATGCAGCGTTTCGTTTGATGTGTGGAGGTCTCTTATTTGCGAAGAAACCTGGTATCAGGTGTCTTACCAGGACAGTTGTTTACAACCACAATGTGGCCTACATGCAGTAATGCAATTAGCCTTTTGTGGACAATTAGTATTTCGCACATCAGTAAACACCAAGCTATTGCGAGCAGATTATTACAAAGAAATTACACTCAGGTACGCTGTTATCGTGGGTAGCTCAGTGGATTTATAGACCATCGTGGTACAAGCCATTAATTCAGTTTGTGGCCTTCGCCATATTAAAGCACGCTCTGTAGACCAAGACAGCCATGTTGGCACTGGCTATTCCCATTTGCTGCCATTCATACGTATCCGTAATGCCTCAAACATACTTTTTATCGACTTTACAAACCTTCAGTTAGTCGCGCTTCATGGCTTGCGCGACCTCACATCTTTTACTCGCTGAAATACCCTAGGTGTTTACAATGGGAACTCTCTATACTAACTCACTGCTTCTACGCCATTGTCTAAAACACTTAGACACTCACAGTAGGCGTCTTCGAGGATTTAAAAACCATCGGTGACGTCTATAATTACCTCGGCTGCGCTTCGGTAATTATTGACGTCACCTCAGGTTTTTAAATCCTCGAAGACACCTATTGCGAGTGTCTAACTATTACATCGAGCCCGGCATGCATCATGGTTATGTATATAAATACAGCTGTATAGACTAGTTATACGTAGCTATGCAAAGCACATTGAGGTTAAACTATGATTTTAAATTTTAATTTCATCCTATGCTATATCTATAGCTATGACGTCATATTCTACAGCTGCTTGTTGTATATTAGCTGCACCTAAAATCACAGGTATAAGTGTAGACTATACTGTGTAATAACTACCTACCTGGGAGCAGGTGGGTATAATCCGTAGTCCCAAAATATAATACACTTAGCTAGCCCGTTTGAACACTTCCGTCTGTCTGCGTTAAATAATATGTGTGAGATGCAACTTGAACTTTTTTCAGCTTAAATGTATTGTAGAGTTAAAGAGAATTCTTATTGAGTGGTTGTCACCAATTCGTGTTCACTTTCACTTAACCAGTCCCCATCAGCAGCAGTTGACCAACCACCAGTCAACCCAACTCCCAGCAGCAATCCATCTCCTGCTGTTAAAGCTGCTACCCCTAGCTCAGATACAAATTCAGCTCCACCTTCACTTGTAGTTGCTACTAAGCACGACTCAGCTAGGAAATTCAATGTTGTTCTGTTTGGTGTCGATGAGTGTTCCAAAGGCACCAAAAAGATGGAGAGAGAAAAGTTAGATTTAAACCATGCTACTCAAGTTCTTACAGACCTTGACAACACTGTTCAGCCTCACTCAATCAGAGATACTATAAGGCTTGGAAAATACAATCCCTCCTCAGGGCGTCCTAGACCCCTACTGGTGACTCTGAACAGGTCATCTGATGTCAATTCCATCTTATCCAAGCGACCTCAGTTAAAGTCACCTTTTGTCATCAAACCTGACCTCTCACGTGATGCAAGGGTCACGGAGTCTCATTTGTTAAAAGTTCGTTGGTCATTAATACAAGACAATACCCCAAAGTCTGATATAAAAATTCGAGGCAATAAAATTTATGTCAAAGGTAAATTACATGGCCAAGCAGACAGCGCAGGATTCAGACCTAACGAGCCATCAAGTACAGATAGCACCTCACCACCCCACAACAACATGGAGACTTCAACTGCTGCCTCCACCTCTTCAGCATGACTCGGCCCTACTGGGCCCAAAGTCTGCGTGCAAAATTGCAGGAGCTTGGCAAAAAACCTACCCCTTTTCCAGAGTTTTGTATATGCATCTGATTTTCAAATTATTGGCCTGTCTGAAACCTGGTTGCACGAAGCCATTGCAGATCTTGAAATCTTACCTCAGGGTTACACAATGTTTAGAAAGGACAGAGGCTCACGTGGTGGGGGCGTCATGCTGGCAATCAGCGACAGTTTACCT
The DNA here is from genome assembly GCF_963678975.1 of Dysidea avara. Classification (NCBI taxonomy): domain Eukaryota; kingdom Metazoa; phylum Porifera; class Demospongiae; order Dictyoceratida; family Dysideidae; genus Dysidea; species Dysidea avara. The sequence goes on from NC_089275.1 coordinate 28,243,439, forward strand.
AGTAAACAAATTCCGAGTCCCAGAAACCTTGAAGTGGTAAACGTTTCTGTCTCTTTTAATGATTCTGATGTCATTTTTTGCATGGTATATGCACCTCCAAATGCCACTGCTGACTATCACAAGGACCTATCCGATTACCTAGTCACCACTACCACCCTGTCCAACCCTGTATTTATTCTTGGCGATTTCAATCTACCGGACATAAACTGGGCAACTCTCACTGGCAGAACACCGATCTCCAACAACTTCTGTGATAGTATATTTGAATCTAACTTCACGCAACTTGTGGAATCCCCAACCCATACATGTGGTAACATACTAGACCTTGTGTTAACAAATAGTCCTGAACACGTTTTACATTTATCTGTTCATTCTCCAGAATACCAATGTATTACATCTGACCATTATTTAATTACATTTTCAACTAATTTTAAGTTCTCAACACATTCTACATCTACTAAGGAGTTTTTCAATTTTTCTAAAGGTGACTACAATGGATTATCAGAGTACCTATCGAACTGCGACCTCTCTATACTCTACAATTCTTCTGATGTTGAAGAAATTTGGTACATTTTAAGAAGTAACGTACTGGCCGGCATTGAACTGTTTATCCCGAAGGTCAAATTGCACTGTAGACAATTTCCTAACTGGTTCACTCCCCAACTACGACATTCCCACAAGTGTCTTCGTACACTTCAGCGTAAATACAACAGGAATCCTACACCAAACAATTTCCAACGACTAACCAAAGCTCAAGTCTCTTTTCAAGCTTCTAGTATTGCAGCAAAGTCTGCATTTGAGCAGACCTTAATATATAACTTCACTACAAATAAGGACACAAAAATTTTCCGATACATTAAAGAGTTCTCGAAATCTCACAACCTACCGCCTGAGCTACACAATGACTCCATCACAGCGAACACAGACCTCGATAAGGCTGAGTTATTCAACCAGTACTTCCATTCAATATTCTCTCAGAGTAACTTTAATCTACCGGACACTTCGAATCTACCAGTCCCTGGTAAATGCTTGGACTCGATCCACTTCACAGTACAAGAAGTCCTAGAGGCCTTAAATAACCTGGATCCCAACAAAGCCAGTGGTATAGACAACATTCCTCCAACTGTTTTAAAACATTGTGCCTTTGCTCTTGCCATACCTATCCACCACCTTTTCATGACCAGCATTACCAGTGGAACCATACCATCTGAATGGAAGTTGCACAAAATTACAGCTGTACCAAAGTCTGGCGACAAAACCTCAGTTAAAAACTATCGTCCCATTTCACTTCTTTGCATTACATCCAAAGTTTTAGAAAGACTAATTTATGATAAGATAATTAACTCAGTTTCTAATTGTATCACACAATATCAATTTGGGTTCCAAAAGAATTCTTCAACCTTGCACCAACTACTTATTTATTTTAACCAGCTAATAACATCAAAAGATGAAATAGATACTATATACATTGACTTTCGAAAAGCTTTCGATAGTGTGCCGCATAATGAACTCCTAGTTAAACTTTGGAACATGGGAATCACTGGCACCTTATGGAATTGGTTTAGTTTCTATCTACACAACAGAACCCAGTGTGTTTCTGTGGGCAACCACCTATCCGGCACTTTACTTGTTATCTCCGGCGTGCCACAGGGGAGTATTCTGGGTCCTTTGCTCTTTTTAATATTTATCAATGACCTCCCATCAATTGTCACATCAGATCTATTTGAGTTTGCTGACGATACAAAATTATTCAGACAAATCACATCAACATTAGACATTGAGCATCTCCAAGAAGACATCAATTCATTATTCAACTGGTCCATTAACAACTTTCTCTCATTTAATCTTTCAAAGTTTGTGTTTATGAGCTACCATCGCAAATTCAACTCTACATATCATGTCAACGGTCATTCAATTGATGAGTCCTCCAGCTGTAAAGACCTTGGGATTGTTTTTACTAATTCGCTAACATGGCAAGCACACTATGAAATGATTTCTTCTAATGCCTATAAATCTCTTGGCTTATTGCGTAGGGTCTTCAAGGACTCCAATTGTCCCCAGGCCAGAAAATCTCTGTTTATCACTTTAGTTAGATCAAAGCTACTGTATTGTTCCCCCCTGTGGAGGCCATACCTGTTAAAAGACATTGAATCACTTGAGAAAGTCCAACGAAGAGCCACCAAATTCATATTATCAAACTATCAATCAGACTATAAAACAAGGCTAATACAAACTGGTATGTTGCCACTAATGTACATTTACGAAATTGCCGACATACTATTCTTTATCAAATCCATCAAAAATCCATCAGATAAATTTGACATCTTGAACTATACCAACTTTACTACAGGTTCAACAAGATCTGCTGGCACAAAGTTATACCCCAAGACAGCCCATATCAACCCTATCATGAACTCATATTTTTATCGTTTACCAAGATTATGGAACTCTTTACCAATAATTGACCTATCTCAATCACTAGATGTAATCAAACCAAAGTTGAAAGCATTTTTATGGAATCATTTTTTAGCTAACTTTGATAATACCCCCTGTACTTTTCATTACCTGTGTCCTTGTACCCGCTGCTCCAAGACTCCTGCACCAACCAACTATAATTATTTGTAACTATTATATAAATGTATGCATGTATAGTTTTTGTAGTTAAGTAGTTAGTGCTCTAGGCTACCAGTGCAGGACACTGGTAGTCCTTCAGAATTGTATGTCTCTGTAATCCCTATAGCCTCTACTGTATGTAATTCCAATTCTGTAAAGCAATTATTAAATTAAATTAAATTAAGTTATAAACCGCCATGCACGGAATACCGGTAGCTGAAGGTATACGGACGGAAGCAGTCTGAAACATAGCTTTTTTTTAAGCTAAAACAATAATTATACTAAATATACAGTCAAGTTAGAAGGGAGACGCTGGGCATAGTGGGGAAGGATGAATACAGGGTAAACGGGGAAAAGTGGGAACTGCATGATGGTAGGTACTAGACTACTCGTCTACTGAGTGGATTGAATGAAGAGATGAATGGATGATAATCATTGGAATAGTGTGTAGCATTAAAGCCAGAAGTCAGTTCGTAAACAGATAGCTAGGTCTGGTCCGGAAAGTGTTAAAGGTCTATACTATTAACTGTAGGCAAATGATAAAGGGGTAATTCTAACGGGTAGTGAGCTCAATAACTAGAGTGCCGGCAAATCATGTGGTTGCCCATCACACAGAGTTTCAGAAGCAATCCCATCAGCAACAACTAAAACTAAAGGAGAGTTCACAGTATCTGGGGGTGCCGAAGTTACCAGCAAATGTGAAACCTTCTGCTCTGCAACAGCAGCAATGGCCTCCTCAAGCAGCTCAAAATCAGTTGGCCCAATGTTCTCAGTTGTAGCTAACAGCTCCTTGAGATGATGCAAAAGTGAACTGAATGTGTGAATCTTCAATACCAACATCTTGAGGAACCATATCTTCGGGGTCCAAGGAAGATTATTCAACAGAGAGCAATGAAAACCTATTGGTGACAGGAACTGCGTTAGCTATGCTTTTTTTCGCTTGAACTGTCCGTCCGCTGTGTTGATACACTACAGTAGCTGAATAAAAGACCTCACTCCTCACGCAAAGCTATAACACGGAACTTGTATCAGTGGATGGAACTTGTATCAGGGACGGAACTGTCCAAACGGAAATGAAATCAACAGTAATGTTGCAGGCTAATGGCCGGAGGAGAGTGAACAATCACTCAGGTCAGTGGCTAGACTATTATTAGCTAGCTACGTTAATTTATACTCATGTATATTGTAGCAACGATATACTATATTGGACGTTGCACACAAATCTACTTGTGTTGCTTATATAATATTATAGATATATGCATGTAGCTGGAGTCATAACATTGTGAAACTGTAATCAAAGTCTTCAAGGACAATGAGGTTATGGTTCAGGTTACGGTATATTTTAAAATGCGTGGGTGAGAGAAATTTCACTGCAGACCAACAACTGTTCTTGGGTGTGTAGTCCAACACAGAGCGATGTTTTACAAAAATGCACTGCCAAAAATGGATGACTGAATCCTTACAATTTCAACACAAGTAAGTAAACAACTAAAGTATCTAGGTCCTGTGGAAGCGAATTTTTAAGTTACTGTTTGCAAAGATGTTTAATTTATTGAAGTTGTTTGAAACAAGCTCTTTGAAGGTTTGTAGTATCTCTGTCACTGGGAAGTAAAGCACCCAAAAATGCTTCCACAGGATTGACCTAATAAATTTAATATACAGTATCGAAAAGGGGTACTGTAATTTATTGCGATGTTACTCTTAATGTCCTGATGCAGTGTATGGCATGAACACTTATATCTTGGCAATCATAATTTCTTTTGCATGATGCTATGTGTCATAGAAGTATGACTACATGATTGATTTGTTTCATTTAATTATTTACAAGTAGAAGGAAAATTAGGAATTTTAAGGGATCAAAGAGCAAAAAAGTAGGGAAACAAGGGAACAGCTAAAATGTTGGACTGATTAATTTGTTTCGTTTAATTATTATTGTATTTATTAGTGATCAGCAAAACCCTCCAGGTAGATTAGCAGTGCCTAGCAGTGCACAGTATTTAGTACCATCAGCAGCTCTATGTTGGATTATTTCAATCTGATTAGGGTCCCAGATTGATTAACAGTGCAATAAAGTGATCCATTTATAAGCTACCTCTCTTAAGTCTTGAGGACAATTTCAAAGATGCCATTGTAAATATAGCTTTGCTTTTAATTGTTGCAAATACATTCTGTGATAGGCTTCCATGACAATTTCTGATGTAACTGAATGCCAATGTCTAAGCTATAAGCATAATTATAATAATATGTACAGTACCTCTGCCACAATAGTACCACTTTACTATTACATACAGTATACCTGTGTTATGAGTTAGCGCTGTGGTAAAGTCTACAAAGTAAGTAGCTATATGGAGTCGGAGCATCTAACTATAGGAGATAGCTGGGGAGGAGAGTGATGGTATGACCTATAACTATGGGCAGTGTTTAAGCTTTTAGCAACACATTTCAAAAACCACAAACGTAAACAATATCTATTAATCTGGAAATCTAAGTGGGAGTATAATCCTTCATCTGTAGACATTTTGTACCTGTATAGTGTTACTTGCACACAATCAACTAACCATTTTCTGTGGCAATTTCACAAAAGTGAAATATATGATGATAGTGTTTTATACACCCTGTATACTATAAAGGTTTCATCATTTTCTCTCCAGGCTTCATGATATTAACTTGCAACACCTCTTGATGATTACTAATTCTTGAAATTTCAGAATCAATACTATTTTGCTTTATCTTATAAGTACAGGCAGTTCAGTGTCTTCTGTTGAATGAGAAGGCAATTACTGATGTCATTGTTTGGATCTGTGAAGTCAACATCTTAGTTTCATTAACAGTTTTGGATACGACCATATAATGTCACTACCATTATTATTGACTTGATTTCACTCTTGGAAGGTTCCTCTCCTGTTAAGGAAACTTTGACCACAACCATGCTATATGGTTCTATGAAGCCCCCATTGCCCAATGCCTCACCAAGTTTAGGCTGAAGCAGACAAATGACAATTGATGTTCACTACTTTTCACTCCAAGTACTCCCTAAATCTGAATTTGGAGGAAATACACAAATGGCAGAACATTAATTTCCAAGAACATACATACTTAGAGCAAGCACACACACTTACTACAAGCAAGGAGAATCAATTACTATATAGAAAATCAAAACAAGGTTAGAATTGTTAAACAGCCATTGAAATGTGTATAACTCTATCTGCAAGCCACCTATATTTCAGGACTATAAAGTTCATACCAAAGTCATGACTACATTTGAAAGTTCATTGTCAAAGTTGATACTTATGTAAATGTAGAATTCAATGTCAATCTGTAGCCAGGGTAGTCAAGAAAAGGCGTGCAGGAAATGTGTATATTAAATAATTACTTTCTATATTTGTATAATTAATATTATGCCTTGTAATCTGGAGGTGCTATCTATCACCTGTTTATGGTTGTAAAGAAATTGTAACAGTGTTCAGTATTGTTTGAAGGTTAAATTTACATAATATACATTTCACTGTACACTTTAATCTTTGGACCTATTAAATTACAACAATCAAGATTCATCTGACTTCCTTTGACTCCTTAAAATCAATTATTTTACATATCCTAGCTGTGTTCCTTGTTTCAATAGTGTACAATGAAGAAGATAGCTTGGCTGCATACGATGTGGTGAATTGTTGTTGCATAATTGCTAGAGCCATGAAAAATCCTTCAGGACATCCACAGTGTACAGTAACACTTGTTACAATGTTAGAAGCATTAGCTAGTATATAAAAGGATAAAAGTTAGGAATTGTTTTTTAGTGACTATAGACAAAAAAAAGAATATGGTAGTATAGTGACAACTGTGCTTACTTACTCAGTAATCAAAATATATCACATTATACTGCCTAACTATATAGCTGTAAAATCTTATTTAAAAAGAGCACAAATTTTATTTGGTGTATATCAATACTAGAGAATTTCTGCATGAGTTTGCTACATGGTCTGGTAAAATAACGCAGCTGTATGCATGTATGAATAGAAGTTGATGTGTGTGATGTAATGTTGCTGTACATTGCAAGTACTGCTACCATGTAAGAGAACAATAATGTGACTTATATAAACTGGCACCAATCCTCTACAGTAATAAATTTATGGCACGTATTTACATTCATAATTATGTACAAAGATTCATCATCTTGTCTATTGAATAAACTATGTAATATAATAGTGCACATGTGTGTATACTGGCATAGGAAAATGAAGATTTTACCATTCTTGTTGGTGTTGCTATCAGTCATTGTCGAAATTAGCATTCAAGAAGGTTAGTAATATAGTACACATGCACAATAACATAATATGGTAATCAATACCCAAAAAATCAAGACAGATGGTGATGTGTATATAGTGTGATCCGTGAATCCAGCTTTTGCTTCACATCACTATGTTACTATCTGAACAACAACAGTACAATTTTCTGTATTCCTTACAAGGTTTCAAACTCTCCTAATTTTGTTTTTTCTCTTATTCACTTACAAATTTACATGAAACACTAGGATGCTTTTAGATTGGTGTAAAATATAACACAAGGCTAATTTTCTGTCATACCTACAGGGTAAACTGTTTATAAGATAAGTAAAATTAGATAACCTTCAAAAAATTATCTATCATACAGTACCTCCAACACACTTAGTATACTCCTCATTCTAAACATATTTTATAACTATTGCTGTTTTATCAGAGTAATTATAAGTGATTGCTCTATCAAAGTGTGTTGATCTTTCTTTTGTTTGTTGCTACATAACTGCACGTAATACCTCACTCATCAGCAAATCACAGCACTCTGACAATCACCCAGAATTTCTCTCTACTTAAAAATAGCCGAGTTTCTCAGAAGCAGTCATGAATTGATATGTATAGCTACTGGATAATTGTAGTAGTATTTGATGCAATGTTGTTTGTAGCTTGATGCATTGTCACTAACAATTTGTAGGCAGTTACCAGCAAGTTGTGAAGAGACATTACTACTTTGGTTTCTTTGATAATAATGATGGTGGAAGTGTATCTGTAATAATAACAACATCAGAATCACAACCAGTGAACTATTCAATTGAGGCTCCAGGAGTAGGATATTATACTAGTGGTAATGTCACAAGTGATAATGAGGTCATCATCCATCTGAACAACAGCTTCTTAACATCATCACATAATGATCAGGATAAAGGAATTCATCTGATGATCAGTAGTGATAGGGTGACCATGATTGGTCAGAATTTGAGATTTGGTAGTGGTGACACATTTCTTTGTTTACCCATTACAAACTTTTGTGTTGATGAATATGTGTATTATGGGATATCTGTACCTAGGGCACCTAATGGCACATTCAGTAGTAGCCAAAATAGTTCTCTTTTAGTAGTTGGTACAGAGGATAACACAATGATGAAGTTGACAGTCACACAACCAGTCACCATTAGTGTTAGTAACTCTACAGTTGGTCTCACTGCTGGTATGCAATACTCATTTGTGATCAACAGACTCCAAACTGTGTTGATTGGATCAGTTGATGATTTGACTGGAACTAAAATTGTTACAAACAAACCAATATCTGTGTTGAGTGGTCATGAGTGTGGTCGGATACCAGCTGACGTTATGGGTTGTGATTACTTAATAGAACAAGTTCCACCCACCACATTATGGGGTAGAGAATATTATACTGCACCATTAGCCACCAGAAAGTCATATACTATTAAAGTACTGGCAGCATATAACTCCACTGTTGTTGATATTTACTGTAACAATACAAGGGAGTCTTATAATATTAGTGAAGGAGAGTCTGTTAACAAAACTCTATCACTAAAAGAGTATTGTGCCATTAATTCCAGTAAAGAAGTGTTAGTAGCTCAATTCAGTCATGGAGCTAGTGATGATAATGAACGCTTCAGCATTAATACAAATGGTGATCCAATGATGTCATTAGTACAAGCCACATACCAGTATAGTAACAAACTGCAGTTTCCCACACTTCAAGACCAGCCATCTCCATTAATATTTAAATCAGGTTACACACACTATATTAACATCATAGTGTTAGCACAGTATTATCAACCTGACATGATCTACCTGATATCAGGAGGAGTGAACAAGTCACTAGACACACACCAATGGGTACCAGTTATGGTCAATAATGTTACTGAAGCTTATAGTGTACAAGTGATGATATCAGAGGGTGTGGCTGAAGTTGCTCATGTAAACGGTTTAGCTTTGATAGGTGTAATAGAATATGGATTTGCTGAAACAATGGGTTATGGTCATCCAGTAATATCTCAAGGTACATACTTTATTATATGGCTGGATAGAGGATCTTTTATTGACATATTCAAATTATTGTACTTGTCATTACTCACTATAGAGTTCAGCTATATACAACATGCATGCAGAAAAAGAAAGTATTTTCTAGATTATATGTACTTAAAAAATAATTCCACAGTATTCATATGTTTTCTTATTTTGGTGGTAATTTGGTAAATAAATTGCACTCATACATTTTAGTACTTACTGTAAATTACTTCACTACAGGCAATTGTAAAGATGATTGTGATCCTAATCCTTGTATGAATAATGGAACTTGCACAAATGGAGTTATCTCTTTCACCTGCAATTGTAGGGATGGTTTTACTGGAGAGAATTGTACAACTAACATAGATGATTGTGATCCTAATCCTTGTATGAATAATGGAACTTGTACAGATGGAGTTAACTCTTTCACCTGCAATTGTGTGGATGGTTTTACTGGAGAGAATTGTACAACTAACATAGATGATTGTGATCCTAATCCTTGTATGAATAATGGAACTTGTACAAATAGAATTCATTTCTTCACTTGTAATTGTATGAATGACTTTAGTGGAAACCTTTGTGAAAATCGTAAGTCAAAAATTTTGACCTACATATGTTGCATATGATGACATAATATTGTGCAGTAATAGTAGTCATTTTAAAAGATGATTACTGCAATAACTATAAGTTATACACTGTGCAAGGCAAACTAAGATAAAATCATGTACATGTTTATATGTAATAATGCCGTTTGGTTCTAAGTACCATGTTATATTAACTTTATATAAGAGATTTATTAATCTGGGTGTTTCGTGAAGTATCTGATCATAGAAGCTACTCCAATAAAGTCAAACAATTACATGCTAAGTTCTGTTTAGAGTGTGCCTTGCAGGTATAGCATTACTCAGTCCCATGGTAAGTATCCTGCCAGGCCTACATCCCAAGATAGTAATTGTGACCGGGCCTGCGAAAACAGGGAATGTGGGCACAAACTACACTCCTTCACTCTACAGATCATATTTCAGTTCTGGAATAGAATATTTGTATTCTGTAACTTGCATCGTAAAGCCAATTAAATGCTTACTACGAGCTGTAAATTGCATTGCCATAGCATAATGTTACAAAACGTTATGAGTGATGAAAGTTTGAAAAAGTAGGCAAAAATCATGTGCCTACATGCCCTATTTTCGCAGGCCCAGTCACAATTATCCATAACAGATGTTATGTGGTATGGATCAGAGGTGGTGCAACTAGCCAAAGAGTGAGGAGGGCAACTTTGACAAAGATGGTTACACAGTGGCATTTTAGGCACATGCAAGGCTTTGGTGACATCCTGGGGATACTATTTTAGACTATTTCACCATGTCGTTACAAGTAGCTACTTGTAGATTTTAAGAATATTAGAGTAATTTGACTACTCTATTTGGTCTTTTGTTACAAACAGTGCCTATAAAAGTTGGCTCCTACTCCCCTATTTCTACCACCTATGGTATGATTTACAATGACATAGCTACGTAGAATAGTATCTAAGGCAGCAACAAAAAATGTGTTGAACAGAACAAGCCTAGCATAGCAAATCATCTCATTTACTATCTACAAGTATGGAAATTATCAAAAAGTAATTACTATGAGTAACTGAACAAGAGTAATGATTATTGTGCAGCATCAAACTACTCTATTAGAGAAGTCATAGGTTGTAAACAAACTATGTTTTTGACTCTTACAGAGCAAAATCATGTGCAATTTTTACTTGTTTAAGTTTCTAACACTGTGCCTGAAGTATCAGATTTTTTACAGTTATACTGTATCATTTTAGGAATTGCACTAAATGATTGTCTTCAAAATGATCAACCAGAGACATCAGAATGTCATACACCTGAAATACTAGCACTTGAGATGGAAGTTGAAGCATTACTAGGCACACATGGTTTGGTTAGTCTTGAAATTTCAAATGATATATCTGATCAGTTGATCAGTATTTTGAGTACCTCACAAATATTTCAAAATGATATATCATCAGTGGCAAATATATTGAGTGGTGTCATCATGTGAGTTGAAGTTTTCAATATAACGAAACTCTATTTATGGGTGTGCAGTTAAACATGCCATGCACATGTTTAAATACAGGTTGATTGAAGAACTAAATGGTGAAGAAGAAGATCTAGAGTATCAGTCGTTAGTACAGAATATAATTAAGGTGATTATAAATATACACACTGTAAATTATATGCTTGCATAAAATAATATTTAAAGCAAGAGTTTATATTATAAATGTCATGTACATTTTGTTCAATATAGTGTAAAAATGCTATTATTATGAACTCTAGTTTAAAGCCAAATATGGGTCAATTATTGTGTCATAAATAGGCTTCAGCCAATATGTTTAAAGCATAATAGGTAACCAAAATAATGTCAGCATAATAGAGACAGTTTTTAAAAAAATTAAATAAGTTGTGCAATTCATCCACAGAAAGAAAGCAAATAATGGATGAGCACAATTCCTATTGATGATGCTTGGTTATTCGCACTTTGCAGAAACAAAAATGGAGATACTCTAATAAAGCAGTGACTTACTCTAATACAGTAGTCAGGAAAGGCTGATGATGCTCAAATAAAACAGTCAGCTCTCAAGCATCATCTTGATTTTGAAAGTATAATTGTGAACATAATAGGCTGGATTTTGAGCACTGCTCAAAATCATAATAGGTAAAAATTAGGCTAGACCCTATTCATATATTCAATTTTGGCATTATATCAGTGTGCCTGGTATAGATGAGCTACCCCTACAATTTCGCATTGTTCCCATGAGTTTGGTTGTCCTAAAAGCAATCATAGTGGTGGATGATTGTTGATTAGGATAAATTTTCTAATTTTGATAACATTGTAAGTGGTTGGAGTAACAATGCATACAGTAGCTTTAATTTTATTTGCAGCTGTAAAAAATGTGTCATACTGCCTTATTGGTTCACCATATATATAGCTATTGTGGTTTTTTGCATGCTGCACAACTTACTATGCATATTAAAATTAATTTCTTTCAGAATTTTGTTCAAGTGTTGGATATTTTGTATGATGAAGATAATGATGTAATGTTTCAGCAAATAAGAAACGAGGTTTGTTAACTTGTTTGCCGGCTACTGTATCATAGTTTTCTCAGTCACTTAATATATTTAAGTGTTAAACATGTTTGTACTTTAATTTTCTTGGATACCTCGATCAGGGCTTTCCTTTGTGTTATGCAGTAGTCTATCGGTACATTGTTATTATGCAAACAATTTTACCTCTGTGTAAATATATCTATATGATGAGCTCATATTCATCAAGTGAGTATACTTAAAACTACTGGATGTATCCGTATTCAACATTATGAAAATTACATATGCATGTACAGTGTACATTAATATTTTTATGTGTGTTTTGTTCGATATATTGCATATTCTAGGATGGATCAGAAATATCTTTATCTGACAGTGAAAGATTACTAGCCATCACAGAACAAATTGGGAGGTTGCTTAGTAGAACCCTAGATGTCAGTACTAATGAGACTGTTAGAATTATTCTAGTAGGAAGACAAAATAACATTGGTTAGTCAAGGGATTTATATTGTATAGGTAATGCTATTATTAATCCAACTACATATATGTGTAAATAAAGTATACGCCTACTTTGAATTTTGTATTTTACAATTTAGCTGTAAATAGTTTGATGTTTGTGATGTTTGGATCCCACTACTGCTTTATTACTAGCCATGTTGTAGATAGTCTACATAACAAAGAGAGCTGACATGTTTGTATATTATCCTGAAAGAAATAAATTATGTGTGCAAAGGCAATGCAGATAACCATCTTATTATTTTGTTGCCATTAAACTGCTTTTCATTGGTTATGCCATTACACCACAAGGAATGAGGTTTAGGAGCAATGAGTAGCCAATAGTAATTATATTGGAAACAATGAAAGAGGGAGATGATGGAAGGTTATTACCACATCGCAAAATATAATTAGTATAGAAAAATCAACCACAATGATTCTTACACTACCTCACAAAAATAAATAGTCTGTACCTTCCTACCTCACCAGATATTTTAACCATTTCAAGTTCCCAGATCATCATTAACAGTCACCAAATGCCCATGAAAATCCAACAGTACAATAAAAATTAACAAACATTGTGTAGGTGTGTGGTAGTAGTGCTACATACTGTAAAAGTTGAATGTGTTGTGAACATTGTCTATGTAGTTTTATCCAGCCTAAGCAGTGCATAGTGTATTCTATACTGTATCAAGGTATGTACACTTGCAAAACAATGTTGCATGCAGATACAGTTCACTACATTGACTTTTTCATCCATTCCTCCTCATTACACTCCATAAAGTCTGCCTTGAGAGTTGAGAATCCTGCATTGTATTTGCTAAAGAGGGTTTATTATTGTGTTTGGTTGTGTATTATTTTAGTTATTGAAGTGGTGATACCAACTCTGGAAACTTTAGTGATGACGGAAAGTATTGTATTGCCTAATATGAGCATATCTGTATTTGGAAACATGACACCAATGTTTCAAATGCCAAGTGCAGTAGTATTGAATCAGATTGAAAAGGAAGGTACAGTGCAGCAGTTGTGTATAATAAATACTTGTACTGTAGGTAGTAACAATTTGCTACAACAAATATTGTATGTGTGTGTGTGTGTGTAGAGTGTACATAAGCAGGTGACTGATTGCACTTAAAAACACCCATATAGTCTGAGTAAATAACAATCTATTCTTGGCTTCATATATGTGTACTAGCATTGGTACCTTCCCTATGTGCAGGACCATTTCACATTTTCACAAACATGACTCACTCCACTCCAAATTTGCCAAACTTTCCAGCTTTCCTGTAGCTATAATTGGCCTAAGCCTAGAAGACACTTCACTAAAGTATATCTGCTTCTGTTGTCAGCAATTTTTGTATACATCAATCTAGTTAGCTAATTATATAGCTACCTAAGCATTTTCCTGACTGTAGTAACAATAATGCTCTCTGTATATGTAGGAAGAAGAGTCCCCATTATCAGTAGTATTGTTAGAAACTCACACCTACCAACAAATGGGGGGTATGTCCGTACTCATGCATGTGTACATATGAAAAAGACGTTTTGCTGACTGTAGGGAGAGAATAGAAAGTTTGATTTTATCTATTCAAATATCAGCAAACAAGCAAAACAGAATAGACCTCATCAAGCCTGTGCTTATGACTTTTAATATTGGAAGGGTATGTACAAATGTGTGTGAACTGTTTGTAATGATGTGATGGTATTTAGTACAGAAAATTCTTTGATAGTTTGCATATGAATGTTTAATACATGTAGTATCATACTGCAATACATGCATTCATAGCATTGTTATGTAACTAGATTTGAAAACTCAAAATTCTTCTTCATATTTAATAGGATATGTAGTCAAATCAATGCCTAGCTAATGTTTCAGTCTTATCAGCTAAGTCTGCACCATAATTCTTTGTATGATGCCAGGTTTAGTTACACAGCATTATGTGTAGAATGGAGTGTGAGAAGCACACTAGCATGCAGAGTGTGCCAATCTAGGAGGCTCAGGGGCATGCCCTCGTTAGATCTTCTGAAGTTGAATTCAAGAGTTCTGAAGTTGAATTCAAGAGCAGTTTTAGTAATAATTACGTACTATGATCTAAGACTGTCATATTAGGGCGACCGCTCCTACTTTACTAGGGTATTTTGATGTCACTTGACTGCTCCTGCTATTGATTTACATAGCTACATATCTTGTATACAAATGAAGTCAAGAGACACATTCATTGTTGCATTACTTAAATTTAATGTTCTGTTTGTGATTTCAGAGTTTGTACTGTAAAGTTGAGCATTCAATAATAACTATGTTCTGTTATGTAGCTAGGAAATGATTCTCGATTTGATCCTCGCTGTGCATTCTTTGACTTATCAAGGTATGTTTGTATACAGTATACTTAACTTTTTGCTAATACTTATTCTTTGTGCTGGATTCTTCACATAGCACTATGACTCAAAGTGGCATGTTCTCAACTGATGGTATCATACAGAGTGACACAACTAATAACACATTTATTCAGTGTTCTACTACCCACTTGACCAGTTTTGCTGTTCTGGTAGATGTGTCTGGAGTAAGTGTTACAGCCTGGATACATTAATTGCATGTTCGGTCACACTGAACTACTTTTTATATAGGGAGCTACTGAATCTAAAGCACTGACTGTAATCAGCTACATCGGATGTGCTGTATCTATAATTTGTCTGGTAGTTGCAATGATCATGTTCATCTCTCTAAGGTATGTAAGCTTATGCAAATTAAACTGTCAATTTTAGTTTACTTCCAATAGGAAAAGGGTCTACAATCTGAAGCAACACTTTCTTCATGCTAACCTCAGTATTGCTCTACTGCTGGGACTGATAACATTTGTTAGTGGTGTAGAAACTGCTAGTGAATACAGGGTAAGATTGTGTAGTTGTACAGTGCATACTGTAGTTATATAAATTTAAATTTTCATTTCCTGCATGAAGATTTTTAAGGCTGCAATATAATTTTGATCAAGTGCTGCAAAAACGAATGGGACAAGTGATTACACAGAGTTTGTAATGCCAATGCTACTGTATATGTAAAAGCTTGGAATCCTTCCTTAAACAGCTGATATGTTTGAATGATACCTTATTAATAGCTAATCTGTATGCTAAGCTGGTCAGTTTAATTCTTCTGGGGATAGAATCAGCTGGTCTGTACATTGCTTCACCAGTAAGCACTAATAGTACCACCTTCAGTTCTATATTATTGATAACTATGGTATTGCTTCTTATTATGATAGTACCACACAATATTAATTTAATTAGACATGCACACAAACACACACACACACACACACTAGCTCATGCATTTTACACACATGCTCATGCACACATGCATTAGTACACACACTCACTACATACATGCACACCTGATGTATACCACCGTACGTATGTTTACCGTTACTTTTACTTTCAAGGTTACGTGTCTCACTGTTGCTATCTTGCTTCATTATTTCTTCTTGGCTGCATTCAGCTGGATGCTTTGTGAAGGAATTCTACTATTCATTATGCTAAAGCTTGTATTCTACAGAGGATTTTTTAAAACAAAACTGTTCTTCTTCATCGTTGGTTGGGGTAAGTTGTAGAATGCCACAAGTTATATTATACTATAATGATGCTACACATGTAGGTCTACCTATTCCCATTGTTGCTGTATCAGGTGCTCTGTCACATGAACAATATGGTATTAATGACAGGTGTGTATGTATACATACAGAATAAATATAATGTAAATAACATCTGTTGTGTTGCTACATTTTAATACCCTATATTCAAACAAACATTGAATAGCTATGTGTATTATGGGTCTATAGAAACATAGCAAACATGTATCGCTTTAGCTAACAACTTATAAACTTAACAATTCTAAACCAGATTGTGCATGTGTATAATTACAATCTACAGTTGTTTGCACATGTACAGTAGCTATTTGCATCCATTTTATTAGCATAATATTTCTTTCTATTTACACAGATGTTGGATATCTGATGAAAATGGTGCTATTTGGGCTTTCATTGGCCCCATGTTACTGATCATAGTGGTATAATGTCTAATGTCTTGTACAGTTTCTTTATATAATGAATTTTACTTTCAGGTAAACATGTTTTTCTTGGCTACAGTCATTTATGAAGTATTTAAAAGTAAATACAGCAATATGACTACTGAGAAAGTAACAGCCCTTGAAACTGCAAAGTAAGTTGTAATTGTTACATATATCTACAATACTATCCACTGCTTACATATCTCCAATGCATCAGTACTGCGCATTATCATAATTATGATTTATACATTATTGACTATAGCTACAAAATTTACAACAGTGAAGTTAATAATGACGTTTGGTTTCTTGTATAAGGAAGTGAAAAGGAAAACGCTGAACCATGTAAGCGTTCGAGTGTAAATCGGATAGCTGCAGGTTCGAGGCTACCTAGGTCCAGTCATGGATTTTTTCTCCTTTCTCCAACTTTTCAAACACACCTTAAGTAGCTAAAGTCTTTGAGCAGGCTGTAGGACCAGGTGCCCTACTGACCTTCAGCACTTGTGCTGTAAAGCAGTAATGAAAAAATCAAAAAAAAAATCATATGTATTGCAATAAATGTTTACTGTATGCATAGAAAATAGCACAAAATATTTGTTATAAATCAATTCTGTGGTATAACGATATATTGGAGTACAAGTGTACTGAAGTATATACCATGTTCACATGTAGAAATGATGCACAGCATATCAGATCAGAAAGTACGGTATAATGCCTAATACTACAATGCTTAGTAATGCTTAATATGTACTGTACAACTAGGATTATTTCCAAGTATAATTGTACTACAAAGTGCATTTACTATTCTTAAATGTTTAAAACATAGCTAACTATATAATATTTTAAGGTGATTAATTTTATAGATCATTGTTGAAAGCAGCTGTAATATTTGTTCCTCTACTTGGTTGCACTTGGATTTTTGGAATATTAGCTGTCAATGAAAACACTGTTGTCTTTGCTTGGATATTTACAGTTTTGAACTCACTTCAGGTAAAACATACTGTATAAAACTGTCTGATGATTATTATAGTGTTTCTTCTATTATTAAAGGGCTTGTTCATTTTGGTTCTTTATGTATTAAGAAATGAAAAGGTACATACACACATATGTACAGTATATAATTCTATGCAATATGTGACCAGGCAGGCACATAAACAATTTTTTACTTTACCAAACTTCATGAATATTCATAATTTTTTACAATCATGCAATTTTCAGTTCTTATTAAACATTTAATTTACTTTATAGCAGAATGCAAATATTGTTAAATCCAGTACTGAGATATGACTCGGAGTGAATATTGCTTATGCCCTGTTTACACAGGCCAAGTTACACAATCTGATACATACAGTATGCATAGCTTATCAAGTACTAATGAACAACAATCGTAAAGTTATTAATTAATTTGAATTGTTCGTTTTATTTAACTACAGCTGCTAAACATTGTGCGCAGTAAATGGAACAGTATTTCAAGAACTGAAAACTCTCACATATCTGTAAGTTATTTCAAGGAAATTTAAACATGATTACAGTGATTATTTTGAAACAGAGTAAAGACATTGTTCTTTCAAAGAAAGCAACACAATTTGGAGGTAAGAAAACAACCATTAAAATGTATTTTATAATTTTATATCAATGACATTGCTGCAAATTTAAAATTAATCATAAGATTCATACTAATCAAACTATCATGCATTGCTGCATCACTTTACATTTTTTGTGCCATGATTATGTTTTTGAATTTCTGAGCCCTTAAACAACAATGAATCAATCAGTCAACCTGCCTATGAATTTAGCATTCGAGGAGAAGCAAAATGCTTATTTCAAATAGGTCTATCACCATGAATTACCATATAAACACTTTGAATGAAGTGCACATATAATAGGCTATCAAAGCATCAAGTATTACTCCAGCACAATAGGGATGATTTTCAATGTGCAATGCACACCCTGCAAAGAAAGACAACGACAAACACACTACTAAAAATGTGATAAGAACAATCACTCACTCTACCACAGCAGTCTAGATATACTTATACACTCTAATAAAACAGTCAGTGTTTGAGCATATTTTTATAGCAAAATTTTGAGCATGTTAGACTCAACTTTTAGCTTTAGTGAAGCGTACAATAAGTTAGTACATGATTGGCACAAGACAGAAAGAAAATGTGTATCGTAGCATGAACTGCAGTAGTTAGTAGGGTCACCGAGAGAATTTAGGATGACCAGGGCAAATGCAGAATGTGGGGTCTCTATAAAATTAGACCTTATGAGATTGAATGTGGGAGTGATTTCAATAGTATGATTAATGGCTGTTGTATTAGAGTGGCTGCTCTATTAGAGTTTCTCGAGCTTGCATGCTTTGTCGCTGGTAAGCTTTCTTCAAAATGCATGCATACCACCTAGGAAATTTTTAATATGCTAGATTGATTTTACCAGTTTGTTAGAGTAACTATGTACCATAACAAAATAATATTTGCTTTACTGTTGTATTAGGCTAGAGTAACTGTTCTATTAGAGTAGCTATCTCAATCTTAATGTAAAAGTCACACTCTATATAGTGCCTTATAGGATATATTACAAGCAATGGTTTTGTTGCACCTGTAAATATACCACTGCTTATCGAGCTTGCTGATTAATATATGGTATATCTCTTACTGAGGCTTCCTGTGTCTACAAGGAAGATTTACACTGTCGTATGGGGAATTTTTTCCTGGCCCGGGACCCTAAGATGATCTTTATGTGCCTCATAGCTACATTAACCACATATACAATAAAATGAACCCCAGTTGCACCCCCCTTCCCTGCCGGTGGCCCTGCTAGTTAGCATCAGTCATTGCACAGGGAAATTCTTCTCTATTCAAGAATGGCTTTGTCAATGGTAGCATCTGTGCATACCCTCCTATACTTATGGTTTTAGTCCCAATGCCAACCTCTACAGTCAGTGTTGCCTAAAACCAAGTTCCATGACCATACCAAGAGTCATGCAGTCATTATCATTATTTTACTGTAATGTATATTTTGGCTCTATAGTAGGTGAAGACCAGCATGTTGAACAAGCTGCAGTAAAAGTCAGTTCAACAGTATCAAGCAGTTATGATTATGTGATTGGTAATGACTATGCTCAATACGAAGAGAGGCCCTCACACCTCCAGTCTTCAACTTGTAAGTAGTAATATTCCAAGTTTGATGTTAGTTTTGATATAATTTCTGCAGTTAAGCCTTGTGACACTATTGAGGTTAATGGAACCATGTTTCCATCACAAATAAACAATTCAGAACTAAACACCACAATGCTCAAAGCAGAAACTACAGAATGATTAGATATCATTATATTCAAAATAACATTCACAAATGTGTACACATCACATGCTTTTAACAGCATCATTTTTGTACATACCTTAATCGCATGTAAAAATTTTTAGTGATAAAACTTTTCATGTTTAAATATTTTTGGATGATTTACATGAACGATCTTATGTAAAAATTTTTGTGTATTAAAGAAATTTTTGTAACAATTTTGCATGCAAAAATTAATTTTACAATGAAAAAAAGTAAATTACGGCAATCAAATTCATGTATTTTAAATTAGTAAATTACAGAAATATAACAAAACTCATCAGTTCTATCAATATTTGTGACCTAGTCTGGGAAAACCAGTCTTATTGCCTATTTATAAGTATCAAGAAATGCTGGCTTTAGTATTCCATGTATTGTAAATCACCAATAATTGATAGCAAATTTTCACATGTTTTACACCATTGTACAAGTAGCCAACAGCATTGTCACTCGATGTTGATTGTATCAGGCAAGTTCCGAAAAGGGGAGCTGGAAGAGAGCATTTAAAAATTAAAGAGGAAGGCATAGGGATGAATTAGGCCAAGTTATGGGCCACTCAGGGCTCAGAACTGGCTAAAATGAAAGGAAATTTACAGCACAGGTCATTTCCCAACACCACAGAGCTGTACAGCCACACACAACCATCTCCTGGTTGGCCAAGGCCCCATCAAGACTCCAGACCACTCATACAGCTCGCCACTGTGCTTTAAAAAAGCAGCCAGCAAAAGCAGACCACTTTACTCTGGTCAACTAGCTGTGACAGTGAAATTTGATAGTGCATTCATTAAGCTGTGTGTTTGTGTGAAAAAATCTAACTTCCTGTCTTGGGCGATAAGAATGGTTTTTGCAGATCCAGTCACATATAGTATTGCTTAACCACAATGTTCTAGTTTGACACAACACCAGGTTATATAATACACGGAGCAGGTCAGTACACATTGTCTCTAGTCAAGTACAGCAGGAAATAGATAAAGATGAGAGTTTCACGTACTCCCACATCTCAAAGATGCCATCGAAAAACAGTTTATAAATACATAGTGCACTTTTAATATGTGACAAGACGGTGTTTGATCTTCAAAGTTTAATTACCACAAACCATCATGTAGTGTTCTGAGCTATCCAGACACTATGTTGATCAGAAATATCCAACATTGGTCTGAAATTGTCTGGTTTTCAAATATTATTTCAAACACAGTTTGTTCTAGAACTGTTAAGTGTTGCAGAATTCTCCCATTAAGTTTCTGGTTATCCTAAATAGGCGATCAGATTTGTAAAACAATTTACCAACTACTATAAAACAATTTTGTGACTGGGCCTGCATCATGTGGGCACAAGTCAGACCCTGCCATATATCTCAGTATTGGAATAGAATATTTTCATTCTGTGATTTGTATTTTAATGCCAACTAAATGTTTAATAAGTGTTTAAATGTTCATGGCCAAGCAGTAATGAAATACAAAGTTATGATGCATCAGTCTGAAAAAACAGACAATTTTTATGTCCCCACATGCCCTATATATTTTGCAGGCCCATTTACATTTTTGGTTTGAAATTTGATCAGAATATTATTGATCTTCAACTTCATTTAATGCATAGAAAAAAGTTCACACATCTCTTTGAAGATTTATAGTGTTACAAATTATTCATAGAGCTGGATGTGTGTGGAAGATCCCTTTTCACAAATCTGGTCATTACGTTACTGGAACTTACAATGGTACAGTATACATGTATTCACTAGTGGTATTTTTGCTACTCAACAATAGAAAAACGAACAATAAACAAAGCATTTTAAAATCTGTGATATGCATCATGTATAGATGGATGTGCATATACACATCAAAAGTCATGACAACTTAAGGTATAATCACAGTTGGTCGTCATAGCAGAGATATTTAACACATGTAGAAGTAGAATTATGATGTAGTATTATGCTCCTTTGAAATGAAGAGTGTCCACCTATGACAACTAAACATTCAGCATTTTCTGCAATTGTTTTCTGCATTGCTCCAATATATCCACTGTCTTCAATACCATTAGCTGCTGTAATAAAGTCATTGTGGTACTCGTCAACTGTTTTACTGCCGTACACAGCATTCAGTGCAGTTTGAAACACTTCAGTTCCTTTACCATCATACCTGTTGTCACTGTTGTAGTCAAAGTACTCCCCTGATGTCAAGTCACCAAACCTTCCTAAATCAATAGCTAAAAAGCTATGGTTTGTTTCTAATTTATTAAGAAATACTGATATATGACTTGCACATTTTTTGAAATATTTCAAAATTATTTCTCTAGAATACCCAATAGATACCATTGCAGATTTTCTGTTTTTTGTTCTAAATGAAACTGCTGCATACTTGTTTGAATTAACTTTCAGAACTGCTAAAACATACTTTTTGCTGTCTTCAATTATTCTAGGGCTAGGACGTGCCATGGCAAGTACATTCTCTTCACCACCATATTCTCGCTCAATGATCTCATGATTTATTGTAATTCTGTCTGACTGCACTCCACGCCAAAATGAAAACCAATAAGTTATGTTATCTGTTTGATTATTCTCAGCTAAATATGAGTTAAACATTTCCAATGTTGGATATTTCTCCAGCTGTTTAGTAGTATAAGAAGCAAAACACACTGTTTTTATCACTTCAAAATGAAAATGATCTAAAAGGGATTTTATAGTATTGTTAAATTTCTGCAGCTCAGTATTACATCTGTTATGTTTTATATCATTATTGATGTATATTCCTCCAGGAGGTACTTCATAAGCTAGAATTACCACTACAACTTTCCTACTTGCACATCTAATAAACTCATCCCATGTTATTAAAGGTGGAATACCATGTTTCGCTGTCTCCTTAGTCCAGTATTCTAAATCAAAATAATCTCTAAAACGTAACTTGTGTACTAAATCATGCTGGCTTGATATTGTCCTTGGAAATTCAAGCACAGAATTGCCTGCAAATGGTTCTACAACACTTAAATTTCCAGATTGGTTTGCCCACTTCTGAAATGACCACATGTTGAGTAATGCATTTGTCTGCTGCTCCCAGTAGCTAGTACAAAGTGCAAATCCAGTCAATGGATGTTGATGATTATCATGTACAGGTTGATGACTGTCATTTAATAGATGTTTGCTCAAACCCAGTGCTTGATCATGACTATTCTTTTTCAGTGCTTGACTGCTCTCACGAACAACATAAGTGTCCTCAGTATTATGAGAAATATCTGGATGGTTGTCATGTAATGAATTACCATTTTTATCTGTAATTTCAGTATAATCATTGTTAGGCTGGTTCCTTTCATATAAAAATGGAAGCCCATTGTCACTGTAAACCTTTACAAGAATTTCAGTTCTATTCACTTTTGAAAATGTAAAGATCCATAGCATCAGTGAAGTCATTAGAATACAAGCTAACTTTGTTCTTTTACTTTGTACAACCTGCAGAAAAAGACAGTATGTACTAAGATACGGGTTCTGCATCATTAACTAGGGAAGGGAACTGCAGACTAAAATGTAGTATAAGTGGTACCACAACCCCTCAGGGAAAAATTGTATTATTGAAGTGTAAAAGCAACTAAATAGTTGACAAATTGTCAAACACTCTAATAGAGCAGTCAATGCTCTTCATAAGTGTACATGAAAAGATAGTTTATTAATGTGGTTCAAAGTTTTGGCACTGGACTTTATACTTCTATATCAATAGCTTCTGTTAGCATGCACTGTACCATTCAACTTCCAGCAAGCATTTAAATGTAGTATAACTATCATACTACTGAGACTAAAGTTGGTCTGACTGCAGATAACCGTTTTAGGGGCATATAAAGTCAATGTTATAGACAACTTGTTTATATCCAGCACTCTATGCCTATAAATTACCTCTGGTGAAATTGGAGCCAAACTACAATGACCTGCCTCAGCCTTGGTAAAAACAGTGGACACAGAGACTCAACTCTTCTTTGGATTTTTGATGTTATTTATCAACTTCATAGCATTAAACTTGTACTAGCCTACTCCATATGTCACAATATGTCACAATCAGATAGCTAAAGCACTTCACATGGTGTTCATTGATTAGTAAGTGCATTAAATCCAAAGGGTCTTGACATAGGATTCTAGCTGGCAGCTCGTTAGCACTAGGCATGTGTTGATTTTACCAGCAACATTGTTGGCATAATGGTTGGGTAAATGCAGTGAGCAAAATGCTGCCATTCACAAAAGATTGGGGTAGTGCTAAAAGCCGGAACGGAATGGAACGGAACCAATTAGGGCGCGCCAAGTAGAAAATCGTTTGAGACGGATTTTTTATCGATTCCAACTGCCACACAGTGACTAGAATTGTGCTAGAGTTCATTTCCTTCTACTTATATGCAAGCAGGAAATCGCACTTTCGAAGTTTCTATTTAATGCCCGCCACGTGGCATGTTGTACTTTTACCAATCCATCAAATTCTGTTTAATCCTGATGTAGAATTGCTTCCTTATCATTGTAAAAGGTAAACTACTGTAGTATTTTCATGTTATAGTCGTGTCCAACTCTTTAGTAACAGCGAGGATGGTTTTCTGAAGTCTGCCAGCATGGGCAATAATTTACGAGAGTTAACCACAATGTATGTTAGTGGCTATGAATCATATGCTTATAGTGCTTACAAAATAATAGTTTAGCAGGTTAAATGATAGTTTTTCAGCGTAGGTAATTGCAAAACGCTTTCGTGCAGTGGGCATTAAATAGAAACTTCGAGCAAACGATTTCTAGCATGCCTACAAGCAGAAGAAAACTAACTTTAGCACAATTCTAGTCACTACTTAATGGTAAGAAACGGTGTACAATCTGCAAAAACGATTCATAAACTTGGCGCGCGCCCCGTTCCGTTCCATTCCGTTCCGGCTTTTAGCACTACCCAAAAGATTGAGATACTCTAATAGACATCACATGCAATAAAATATCAACAATCATACTGTACGATAGTTACTGTATAGTAGGGACCACAAAGGAGTAGGCGGAGCCCACGAAATAATATCACCCAGAAAAACAGCCTCAATTTCCCCTGATGACGATGTGGCAGTATTGGTTAGGTGGAACTAAGCCCAAACAAGCTTTCAGATCGACTCGAAACACTTTCAACAAGTTGCTACAGAAATTTAAAAATAATTTATTTAACAGAATTTTCTACTGACTGACTGAGTAACTGACTAACTGACTGATGCCTTCAGACAAGCATAACATACGCAATGTAGAAGCGGCTTCTCTCGCTTAGCCGACGCGGCTTCGCAGGCGGATAGCGGCTTATATTGGCCGAATCGGCTTTTGCAGGAGGCTAGTGGCTGACTTGCTTAGCCGACGCGTCTTTGCAAGCGGCTAGCGGCTGACCCTTCTCGGCCACCATAGCTAAGGCTACGCGGGCTTGATTTTTTCACTTTTCAATGTCGCTTCGGCCCGACAGGTGCCTTTTGGCATACCGCAGTATGTACAATGCATTCTTCATGGACTTACCAGTGTCCTCCTTTGTGTCCCATTCATCAGTTTGCTGACAGCGAAAGGCGTCGAAATGGTGATAGCATGTGATGGCTTCCCTTCATAATGGAAATCGTCTGTGTTTGTCATAGTGGTTATTTTGATAGCAGAGATGCTTTCAAACAGTTCTTGATTTGTACTGTTGTGTAACGGGTTGAACATAGCTGACAATGAAGCGTAATGGATACTTCACTTTTCAGACGATAATTGTATAACTGGGGCGCATGGCATCATTTCTTTCTTTCGGTATGCGTGGATTGCAGAGGTGCTTTTCAAACAGTTCTTGATTCGAAATGCTGTGTAACGGGTTGAACATAGCTGACAACGAAGCATAATGGATACTTTACTTTTTAGACGATAATTGGGGCGCGCGGTGCCATTTCAGATGCGGTATACGTGGGTTCACCAGTCATAATAATATATTTACAAAAAAGTTAACAAACAAGTACACTGAAAAATTTGGAATTTTCAACTAGAGTAGGGACCATAACACATCGATAAAAAGTATTGAAACAAGCTGGAGTAGTACACAATATTAAATCACAGTAAAACGATAAGAAGTGTTGTATCCCTACTGTGCTCAAGATACCATAATGGAAATGCACAGTAGGGATATAACACTTCTTACTGTTTTACTGTAATTTAATATCGTGCACTACTCTCCAGCTTGTTTCAGGACTTTTATCGATGTGTTATGGTCCCTACTCTAGTTGAAAATTCTAAATTTTTCTGTGTACTTGTACATAGTTAATTGCTATGGAAAGAGCAAGTGCCGATCGAGATACCCTAATAGAACAGTCACATTATGCTATGAATATTAGCTAGCTTCATACAATTATGGTAAGAGCAAGTGCAAATCAAGATACTCTAAGAGAACAGTCAATTTGTAGCTTTGCATTTAGAAATGGTAAAGCTACCTATGCAATTGTAACCTGCAGAGAGTTAGCTAGTACAAGGTAAAGAATGTAATAAACATCATGAAGTAAATAAATATTCTGAAAAAAGTAGGGCCCTCAGGGTAGTGCTAAATGCCAGAACAGAGCACGTGCTAAGTGTAAAATCATTTTTGCAGATTTCCAACTGTCACATAGTAACTAGAATTGTGCTATACAGTTATTTCTTCTACTTGTAGGCATGCTAGAAACCGCTCGCTCAAAGTTTCTATTTAATACTCACTGCAAGAATGCGTTTTACAATTACTTATGCTGAAAATGATCATTTTACCTGCTAAACTATTGTTTTGTAAGCTTTGTAAACATATAATTCACAGCCACTAACATACACTGTGGTTAATTCTCGTACATCATTTCCAATGCTGGCAGACTTCAGAAAACCAGGGGCGTAGCTAGCCAGGTGATGGAGGGGCAGACATGCCCCCACGAAACACTCAAAATCATTCATGCTTGCAAAAAAGGCTAATAACCCAATGATGGGCTAGCCAACATACGGTGTTGTATTATTACAGCTTACATAACTAGCTACGTAACTACTTCCTTACTGATTGCTATCAGTTATCACTTATCAATGGAGGTATATTCGTCGAGCATAATCGCACATGCCACAACTGTACTCCAACAAATTCGTACACAATCCGGTAGAACTATATGTGACCGAATTTTGGAAAATCACCAATATGGGCGCATTTGACACCTGAAATATTTAATGATCAAATAACCAGCTTTATAGTGCGAATCTACTTGTTGATGGTTTTATGCCATTCTCAATACTTTAAATTACAAGCAAATCCTTGAAATATTTTCAAAACTGTTCCCTGCTCTTAATAGCAACCCACTAAACATGAAAATTCTTATTATTTCATGTGCACCCATATGGGTGATTTTCCAAAATTCAGTCCCATATTGTGAATATTATAGTCCTAGCACACTGACAGTACGATGTGTTCACTCACTTCAGCCGGAGAAATTGACTGAAATGCTATGTATTGCATGAAATCCCAGTTCATAACCTGTCTTGCTAGCAGACCTATTAAGCTTAAGTGACAGATCTACTTGACTAAAATAGTAAAAAAAATCATGCCACTACACTGCCGTACGAAGATCTATTGTGATCGACTCGAGAAAATAAACTTGGTAAGTTACATTTAACACTTTAAGCAGTAGGTTCATAGCATCGTCTGTCTGGTCTCCTTTGTCACTTGTGAGTTGCAACTCCTGCGAGGTCACTTCAAGCGGGTCACTTATCCTTTTAGGTTCAAAAAATACTCCATCACGTGAGTAATTTAGGCTAAATATAGAAGTGTGTCTATAATTTTCATTTGTGTTCATATTCACTAGCAACCCCTGGTGATACCACGTATTAGTGCACATAAGTTGTGACTGAGCCTGCAAAAGCAGGGCATGTGGGCACATAAAACTTGTGACTGAATTTTGGAAAACCACCCATATGGGCACGTGTGAAATAATTAGAATCTTCATGTTTAATGGGTTGCTAATAAAAGCATGGCACAGTTTTAAAAACATTTCAAGAATTTTCTTGTAATTTAAGACATTGACAATGGCTTACAACCATTAACAAGTAGATTTGCAACAAGTAGATTCGCACTATAAAGTTTGTGGTTTGACCAGGTGCCATATTGGTGATTTTCCAAAATTCGGTCACAATTGCGTATTTTTTCAAACTTTTATGGATCATAACTTTGTATTCCATTATTGCATGGCCATGAAATTTTCAACACTTATTAAACATTTAGTTGTCGTTAAAGTACAGTTACAGAATACAAATATTCCTTCCCAGAACTGAGATATGAGATGTTAAGTGAAGGGATGTAGTTTGTGCCCACATGCCCTATTTTCACAGGCCCAGTCACATTTATAGTAATTTGCGTGTCAATTACTGGTAAGCTTGTGGCGGAGGTTAAAAAACAAACATACGCTTAGTGATGGGGGGGGGGGGGGGGGGGAGGAATGCCCCACCTTGGCGCACGCCTCTGCAGAAAACCATCCTCACAGTTACTAAAGGCTTGGACACAACTATAACATGAAATACTACAGTAGCTTACTGACAAGGAAGTAATGCTACATCAGGATTAAACAGAATTTGATGTATTGGTAAGAACACAATATGCCAAATGGAGAACATTAAATAGAAACTCCAAGTGCACAATTTCTAGCCTGCGTATAAGTAGAAGGAAACTAACTCTAGTACAATTCTAGACAGTTGGAAATGGTACAAAGTCTGTTAATAAATACAAGGCGTGCACCCCAATTGGTTCCGTTCGGTTCTATTCCATTCCAGCCTTTAGCACTACCTGGGTCCTCATGGGTCCCCATTTCTTGGTCCCTGTGTCTGCTGTATTTACTTTCCTGCCTTGCCGCTCTATCTCACCTTAACAACTTCCTCTACTACTGCATCTATATCCTTTTGCTTGCAATGTCTAGCAAATATTTCACAATAAATTCTTACATCCATGCAACATCTTGCTACACCAACAATGTCTATGAGTATCAATACCTTGATTTTTTTCTTTGAAGCCTTGTCTACTAAATATTTCTGACTATCAACACTATAGAGGAATTGATTGGATCAAAGCTATTTCTCTCAAACTCTACATCATAGCTACATGCACAAACACCAAGTTTCAGTTGCTGTTTCTTGTGAACTCACACAAAAAAGATCATGTACAAAACTGATCACTACCTCCATCTTGTGATCAAAGTGGCATGGCTTCATTATGGATTTTTGTCAATTAGAACATAGCTACGCCCTGTTGTGTCTATTGCATGGCTATGCCATGATGCATGGCTATGCCATGAAGTCAACCAGGCCACACAAATTGCACATGCAGTCACTAGCTGTAGTCATGTGCTATATGCTCGGTGGTAAAAAAAAAACAGTGAACATCAAGCGGTTATAAACGTCGAACATACAGAGCCTTACATTCGGCATAGTTTTCAGTAACAGAATTCCGACTCTCTGCTTCACAGCTAGGCTTATTAGCTTCCTTGCAAGTCCCTAGAGGGATGGATATATTTGTTTAATAAATTGATACATTACGTAGTGGCACCGGATGGCAATAAGCCTGTGTGCTGGTCAACCATGATTTGAACCGATTCAGCCAACTAGCTGGTTATGTATAATACCAAAGCAGGCTCACTGTTACTTTACGTCGCGCCTACACGAGTGTTTGGCTTTACAATCATAATTATATTACCTTCAACATGTTCAGTGGCTACGCTTTCCCAAATCTGTAGACCAAAGGTAGACCTAGCAGCTCATCTTTCTCACCAAACTGAGCCCAATCAACCGGACTGTTCATGTGACGTGCGCCAATACCGTAAATTCCGCCGTATATGTACTCGTATGGGAAAACTAACTAAGACACCAATTTGCCAAATAGCTAGCTACAGTATCGCTTGGTGTTCCTGATGCAAAGATTTGATAAGAGGGGCGCCATTTTTTTGTTTGAGACAGTTGCTGTGTCACTAGAAAGTGTATAATTATTTCCTTTGTAAGTTTGAATCGCTACTAGTGCGCGCGTGCGCTTGTTGCTATGTGTACCGGGGTATTCAAGTCCGTTGTCCTATTATAATTGCGCATGCGCTAAAAACCTACTAACCGAAGGGCCATTCGCTGGTGATAAAGGAGTCACAATAACACAGTGAGTAATAGTTTTACCACATTTACAATCATCCATCATAATAGGGCACACACAGTTACTTGATCTCACTTGAATCTGCCATTTCTTTCGCACTGCTAAGCGCATGCGCCAAAATACATAGGACAACGGACTTGAAAACCCCCGTGTGTGTGTGTGTGTGTGTGTGTGTGTGTGTGTGTGTGTGTGTGTGTGTGTGTGTGTGTGTGTGTGTGTGTGTGTGTGTGTGTGTGTGTGTGTGTGTGTGTGTGTGTGTGTGTGTGTGTGTGTGTGTGTGTGTGTGTGTGTGTGTGTGTGTGTGTGTGTGTGTGTGTGTGTGTGTGTGTGTGTGTGTGTGTGTGTGTGTGTGTGTGTGTGTGTGTGTGTGTGTGTGTGTGTGTGTGTGTGTGTGTGTGTGTGTGTGTGTGTGTGTGTGTGTGTGTGTGTGTGTGTGTGTGTGTGTGTGTGTGTGTGTGTGTGTGTGTGTGTGTGTGTGTGTGTGTGTGTGTGTGTGTGTGTGTGTGTGTGTGTGTGTGTGTGTGTGTGTGTGTGTGTGTGTGTGTGTGTGTGTGTGTGTGTGTGTGTGTGTGTGTGTGTGTGTGTGTGTGTGTGTGTGTGTGTGTGTGTGTGTGTGTGTGTGTGTGTGTGTGTGTGTGTGTGTGTGTGTGTGTGTGTGTGTGTGTGTGTGTGTGTGTGTGTGTGTGTGTGTGTGTGTGTGTGTGTGTGTGTGTGTGTGTGTGTGTGTGTGTGTGTGTGTGTGTGTGTGTGTGTGTGTGTGTGTGTGTGTGTGTGTGTGTGTGTGTGTGTGTGTGTGTGTGTGTGTGTGTGTGTGTGTGTGTGTGTGTGTGTGTGTGTGTGTGTGTGTGTGTGTGTGTGTGTGTGTGTGTGTGTGTGTGTGTGTGTGTGTGTGTGTGTGTGTGTGTGTGTGTGTGTGTGTGTGTGTGTGTGTGTGTGTGTGTGTGTGTGTGTGTGTGTGTGTGTGTGTGTGTGTGTGTGTGTGTGTGTGTGTGTGTGTGTGTGTGTGTGTGTGTGTTGTACTATCTCACAGGATGTTTATTATTCCAGAAGGCAATATTATCTAATCAAAAACAGCCAAGCTGTAAAAAAAGGAGTGCGGCCCTTGAAAAGGCTATGGTGAAAAAGATGTGAAATCCAAGGTGGCAGCCAAGAAATGGCTGTGATGGTAGGTTAATGGTTACATTTTAATAACGGCAATTCAGGTGAATTTTGTGCCGCTTGGTCTTGGCACCAAATTCACCTGAATTGTTGTTATTAAAATGTAACCATTAATCTACCATCACAGCCATTTCTTGGCCGCCACCTTGGATTTCACATCTTTTTTCACCATGGCCTTTATGGGGACCGCACCTTTTTTTACAGCTTGGCTGTTTTTGATTAGATATTTATTACATGTCAATTAATCCTCACAGGATAATTTGCAGCTGATCTCTCTACTGGGTGACTTGAAATGTAGCTGAAATCTCTACAGAGCGATCTGCTTGTACGTAGATGAACTCTTTACAGGATTATCTCTACAGGGTGACTTGACTCTAGCTGAACTCTCTGCAGGGTTATCTGCATGTTTGTAGTTGAATTCTCTACAGGGTGATTTGTTTGCAGCTGAACTCTCTACAAGGTAACTTCTTCTAGCTGATCTGTCTACAGGGTGACTTGTTTCTAGCTGGTCTCTCTACAGGACGATTTGTTTGTAGCTGAATTCTCTACAGGGTGATGTGTTTGCAGCTGAACTCTATACATGGTGGTTGCTTTGTAGCTGAACTCTCTAAAAGGTGATTTCTTCTAGCGGTACTCTCTACAGTGTGATCTTTTCATAGCTGAACTCTCTACAGGATGATTTGTTTGCAGCTGAACTCTCTACATGATGATTTCTTTGTAGCTGAACTCTCTACAGGGTGATTTGTTTGTAGCTGAACTCCCTACAAGGTAACTTCTTCTAGCTGATCTATCTACAGTGAGATTTGTTTGTAGCTGAACTCTCTACAGGTGATTTGTTTGTAGCTGAACTCTCTACAAGGTGATACTTCTAGGTGATCTCTCTACAGGATGACTTGTTTCTAACTGAACTCTCAACAGGGTGATCTGTTCATAGCTGAACTTTCTACTGGGTGATTTGTTTGCAGCTAAACTCTCTACATGGTGGTTTCTTTGTAGCTGAACTCTCTACAAGGTAACTTATACTACCTGATCTCTCTACAATGTGACTTGTTTCCAGCTGATCTGTGATTTGTTTGTATCTGAACTCTGTACAGGCTGATTTGTTTGCAGCCGAACTCTCTACATGGCGGTTTCTTTGAAGCTGAACTCTCTACATGGCGGTTTCTTTGTAGCTGAACTCTCTGCATGGTGGCTTCTTTGTAACTGAACCCTCTACAGGGTGATTTGTTTGTAGCTGAACTCTCTACAGGGTGATCTGTTCATAGCTGAACTCCCTACAAGGTAACTTCTTCTAGCTGATCTTTCTACAGTGATTTGTTCGTAGCTGAGTTCTCTACAGGTTGATTTGTTTGCAGCTGAACTCTCTACATGGTAGTTTCTTTGTAGTTGAACTCTGTACAATGTGACTTCTTCTAGCTGAACTCTCTACAAGATGACTTGTTTCTAGCTGATCTCTCTACAGGGTGACTTGTTTCTAGCTGAACTCTCTACAGGGGATTTGTTTGCAGCTGAACTCTCTACATGGTGGTTTCTTTATAGCTGAACTCTCTACAAGGTGACTTCTTCTAGCTGATCTCTCTGCAGGGTGATTTGTTTGTAGCTGAACTCTCTACAAGGTGATACTTCTAGGTGATCTCTCTACAGGATGACTTGTTTCTAACTGAACTCTCAACAGGGTGATCTGTCCATAGCTGAACTTTCTACTGGGTGATTTGTTTGCAGCTTAACTCTCTACATGGTGATTTCTTTGTAGCTGAACTCTCTACAAGGTAACTTCTTCTAGCTGATCTTTTTACAAGGCATGTTTGTTTGTAGCTGAGTTGTGATTGGTTTGCAGCTGAACTCTCTACATGATGGTTTCTTTGTAGCTGAACTCTCTACAAGGTGACTTCTTCTAGCTGATACAGGGTGACTTGTCTCTAGATGAACTCTCTACAGGGTGACTTGCATGTAGCTGAATTGTCTATCAGATTAACTGCTTGTAGCTGAATTCCGTACAGAATATCCTGCAATGTAATATAATTTTGTAATGGAGTAAGTTATAAACGTAGCTGAATGCTCTATTAGGGTGACTGTTCTATTAGAGTATCTCGATCTTGCATTTGCTACACGTAGTTGCCTTTCGAATCATAACTCAGTGGTTTGTAATCCGATTCTTCTGTACTACTGCAAGCACTTTCTATGATGATTATTCCAGCTACACACTGATTTTCAGCTCATTGCTCTAAGCGGTTTGCCTGATAGACACGAAAACTAATAGTATTTTATAGTAACCATTAAGGAAAGCACATTAGCATACCGTAAATTATTCCGTAATCTATATCACGTGATTAGTCTGGTCTTCCTGGCCACGAGGTAATGATGAAATGCCTCGCGGAATGCAGTACGGATGTTCATACGACTGGTTAGTCTTTTATTTAGTCTATAGATTAGAATGGTAGTGAAGGAACACTTTCCTGAGCCTGTTTCGTCTCGAGGTTAGAGAACTGACTAGCTTTAATGTCACATCGGGTAGTAAAAGTTTCATTAGGGTTAGGGTAAGAGTTAGGCAATCTTTATAATCTGTTAGGTTAGGGTTAGGGTAAGAGTTAGGCAATCATTTATAATCTGCTAGGTTAGGGTTAGGGTAAGAGTTAGGCAATCATTTATAATCTGCTAGGTAGGGTTAGGGTAAGAGTGTCAGACTTTTATAGCTAAAATTTGTACAAGTGGTCACAGTAGCGAAGCAGTAGTGCATGAGGCTTGAAATCAAGTGGTCGAAGGTTCGATTCCCGCTGTAGTTCACTTTTTTTTCGCTCGAGACTTTTCAGTTTTTTTCTAAGTTCAGTACAGTCTAAAAACGTTTTCAAAACTTTGTTTATAGATACCCACCATCGATTTCAGCTAGGAGGGGTATAAAAACGATGCACTGAAATTCACACTTGATGTAGCCTTGGAGCTGCAAGTCCGGAGTGAATACACCCGGACGATGACGTATCACACAATGTGGGTTTGTGTGACGTCATCAGGTCACGTGAGATCACGTGAGCTTTAATTTCACGGAGTGCTAATGTGCTCTCCCTAACGCCTAGTGTATTTTATTCATAAAAATCGATCGCGTAATTTTGACACAGGTCGGGTTTTGTGTCATATCTCCGTGGTCTTTATCCCGATTCCTTTCAAACCACAAAAAGGCACTCATACGATGGTTGCTCCATCTACATAGCAATTTTAAACTGATTCCTCACAGGAGTTTACCCTGTAGACGTGACAGACCTTTGACCTTATTTTACGCAAATAATAGGTCATAACTCCGTAAATGTTCATCGGATTCCTACCAAAGTTGGAACAGAGATCCGCCTTAATGAGCCCTTTAAGTGTGCCTACTTTCAGCCCAATCCGAGCACGCATTCGTGTTTTATGGCGGATTTTGCAAAGTGGGCGAAATGAAGAAGCAGAAGAAAAAAAAACGAAGAGATTAAAACGAAATTTTGTTCACTCGTATCTCGGAAATGGCTGGAGCGATTTTCTTCAAATTTGGTATGTAGACTCCCCTTGCTGGCCAGCACCTCTCTAGCAAATTTGATTCCAATCGGATAAGGGATCACAGAGCTACATAGGTGTGAAAATTGCGTTTTCTTTCTTCCTGTTAATATACTCACGGGTAGCACGCCGGCTTCTTGGGCCGCACGACACACTACCGTGTGTCTTGATAATAGTACAAAAATAGCATGATGCACAGATGCACTTCACAAGCATACCTCTGACTGATCACATGATCTCACTTGTTACAATTACATGGGTGTGGTTTTTTATAGTTTCATTATGATCATGAATCATGTATTGTTAGCCATCTAACATGACAAGACTATGAGAATATTGAAGGGAACAATATTTGGCATCATAGCAAGAATAGCTGTTGATCAATGTAGCATTCATCATTACTAATGAAACTTCAGACTATGTGAACAGATGTTTACTAGTAGCTGAAACAAGAGGAGTACATGCCATAGGGCAGATAATATTCAACTATCCCATAATTTTCAGTGCATTACAAACAACAAACATGAGAATGTAAAAGTGAGTTTTTGTTTTTATTTATTTATTTATTACTGTGTAGGACTCCATCAAGGAGTATAACACACAGATACAAAACAAAATCAAAGTAAGTTCAGATGGTTTAACAAAACGTCCTTAAAACAGTTTATAGATGGCTGATTTACCACATCTTCTGGCAAAGTGTTCCATAATTTAATAGCGGATGGTAAAAAGGAAAATAAGTACGAGTTGATTATTGCTTGTGGGATTCTGAAACGTTGTGAATGACCTCTGGTAACTGATGACATTGATGTTAGTGAGATAGATGGAACTTCCATTTGACAATTGCTTATCTTATAAAACATGACTAACAATATATGATGTGAGTAATTAAACTACGTGTTTAATTACTCCTGGACAAGTAGTGTTACTAACATGCTCACATCACTTAATTGGCCCTCTCTAGAATCACGATGTACATTTTGCAAACTAGTCATGTTTTATAAGATAAGCAATTGTCAAATGGAAGTTCCATCTATCTCACTAACATCAATGTCATCAGTTACCAGAGGTCATTCACAACGTTTCAGAATCCCACAAGCAAGAATCAACTCGTACTTATTTTCCTTTTTACCATCCGCTATTAAATTATGGAACACTTTGCCAGAAGATGTGGTCAATCAGCCATCTATAAACTGTTTTAAGGACGTTTTGTTAAACCATCTGAATTTACTTTGATTTTGTTTTGTATCTGTGTGTTATACTCCTTGATGGAGTCCTACACAGTAATAAATAAATAAATAAAAACAAAAACTCACTTTTACATTCTCATGTTTGTTGTTTGTAATGCACTGCAAATTATGGGATAGTTGAATATTATCTGCCCTATGGCGTGTACTCCTCTTGTTTCAGCTACTAGTAAACATCTGTTCACATAGTCTGAAGTTTCATTAGTAATGATGAATGCTACATTGATCAACAGCTATTCTTGCTATGATGCCAAATATTGTTCCCATCAATATTCTCATTGTCTTGTCATGTTAGATGGCTAACAATACATGATTCATGATCATAATGAAACTATTAAAAAACCACACCCATGTAATTGTAACAAGTGAAATCATGTGATCAGTCAGAGGTATGTTGTGAAGTGCATCTGTGCATCATGCTATTTTTGTTCATTGTATACCTTGCAGCACTACGTTGAATCTTTTCTATGGCACAAATATCAAATTGAAGGTGAGGAGCCCATATATGCAAGTGTTCAACAGTTGAGATTTTTTTCCCCTAAGAGATTCCTTAGCTATGTACAAATACAATAATGATTACAGTGTATATGGAAAATCAAGACACACGGTAGTGTGTCGTGCGGCCCAAGAAGCCGGCGCGTAACACCCGTGAGTATATTGACAGGAAGAAAGAAAACGCAATGTTCGCACCTCCGTAGCTATGTGCTTC
This sequence comes from Dysidea avara, assembly GCF_963678975.1. NCBI lineage: Eukaryota > Metazoa > Porifera > Demospongiae > Dictyoceratida > Dysideidae > Dysidea > Dysidea avara. The sequence goes on from NC_089275.1 coordinate 28,280,100, forward strand.
CTTGATGAAACAAGACGATTTTTGCTGTGGACATGCCCCCCAACTGCAGCACTCCACATTCCAAACTTGAGCGAAATCGCTTCGCGCGTTCCCGAGATATGCGACTTCAAAAATTGGCTCAGTTTCTTCGTTTTTTTCTTCTTCATCTTCTTATTTTTCTTTTTCTTGTCGCACACTTACAAAAACTGCTATAAAACTCGAACGCCATATCCGATTGCCTTGAAATTTGGCACACAGAAGGGGGATATAACGGCGCATCTTGGTACCAACATTGGCTGGAATACGATAAACAGGCAAAGAGTTATGAGCGATTATTCACGAAACATAACACCAATATGTTGTCACGCCTACAGGGTAAACCGCGTATGGGAAGAAGCTAAAAATCGGTGGGTGAATAGGTTAACTATTGAATCTCAAACCTTTTGTGGTTTGAAAGAAATCGAGCTAAAAAACAGGAAGATACAACGAAAAAAACCAACAGTGTGTAACAATTACGCAATCGAGATTAGCTAATAAAAAACGACTGCTTGCCACGCCTACCAGATAAACCGCTTGGGGTAATGCTTTGAAAATCGTTGTACAGATGGAGTAATCATCTTAGAAAGGCTCATCAATGGTGTAGAAGAATCAGACTTAAAGCCACGGAGTTATAACACGAAATCCAACTTGGTGCAGTAAGTGCAAGATCGAGATACTCTAATAGAGCAGTCATCCTAATAGAGCAGTCACCCTGAAGAGAATTCAAGAGATCATGATCAGCTAGAAACAAGAAACCTGTATAGAGATCAGCTACACACAAGTCACCCTGTAGAGAGATCAGCTAGAAGAAGTTACCTTGTAGGGAGTTCATGCAACTATGGAAAGGGATAGTTAAGCTAGAAAAATTCACCTTGTAGAGTTCAGCTACAAAGAAACCACCATGTAGAGAGTTCAGCTACAAACAAATCGCCCTGTGGAGAGATCAATAGAAGAAGTTACCTTGCAGAGAGTTCAGCTACAAAGAAACCATCATGTAGAGAGTTCAGCTACAAACAAATCTCCCTGTAGAGAGATTAGCTAGAAGAAGTTACCTTGTAGAGAGTTCAGCTACAAAGAAACCATCATGTAGAGAGTTCAGCTACAAACAAATCTCCCTGTAGAGAGATCAGCTAGAAGAAGTTACCTTGTAGAGAGTTCAGCTTCAAACAAATCACTCTGTAGAAAGATCAGCTAGAAGAGGTCACCTTGTAGAGAATTCAGTTACAAAGAAACCACCATGTAGAGAGCTCAGCTACAAATTAGTAACTTTGTAGAGACATCAGCTAGAAGAAGTTACCTTGTAGAGAGTTCAGCTACAAATAGGCCTGAGCCTAATATGCCCAAAACTTTACCTATTATTCTTTCCAGAATTATCCAAAAATTTCTCCTATTATTCTTTTTTTATTCTTGTACCTAGCCTATTATTTCATAATAATGCTCATTTAGTTTGTTTAGCTATAGTCGCTTAGTTCTCAAGATGCAGATATAAGTAGTTTTGTCAGAATTGATTAATAGCTAGCCAAAATTGAAGCATTCCACCTTACACATAATTATTATAGCCATTACAATGGCTATCAGGAATAGTTTTTCAGTTATCAGTGTATTATAGCTATAACTATATGCTAAGTTCAGTCAGCGGCGGAGGAAGTAGTTGATATGAGGGGGGGCTGGGCTGACCCAGACTTATTTCTATAGTTTGGTAAGGTGAGACCAAAAAAAAAAAAAAAAAAAAGGTCACAACCAACTGACAAGAGCTTTCCACCTCACCAGCTACCATTTCTAGCTGATAAACTACATAAAAATCCTTACATAGCTCGCTACACACTGACTACTTTATTAGAGTGACTGCTCTATTAGAGTATCTCGATCTTTATCACGGTTTTCAGCCCCACTCCAAGAAAGATAATTTCGGTGTGATATCATTCTGAGGGGGGGCTAAGCCCCCCTCAGCAGACCGAGGGGGGGGGGCTTTAGCCCCCTATCCCCCCCCCCCCCCCCCCCCTTTCCGCCGCCTATGAGTTCAGTAGATAATGATATCAATATGTTTGTAGAAAGACAGAAAGAAATACACTGGTATGAGATATACAAGTTTCAGAATTGCAGATAATCATGCAGTTAAATCCCTGATGCTGTCTGCAGATTGTTAACATGAAACGATCTGACTGTTCTATTAGAGTATTTGAGCGTTTTATTAGAGTATATCGATCTTTTAGAGGCTCTTCAACCTCTTTCAGCCAGCACTCGTATAATAATGCCAGCTATCGGCTATCATTGTTAGCAGCTTACTTCCTTCTTCTAGCTAGCTAATCAAGAAGAGGCACGCCCCTTAATTCTGACGATTATTCCCGTGGACGTCCGATAATTCTAAAATTATGCCTGTAACCATCCTATTATTCCGGAATTATTCTCACGTAATTGGTGACCTATTATTCTCAAAATTATGCCGGCATATTAGGCGCAGGCCTAGCTACAAAGAAACCATTCTTTAAAGAGCTCAGCTGCAAACAAATCACCTGTACAGAATTCAGCTACAAATAAATCACCCTGTAGAAAGATGAGCTAGAAAAAGTTACCTTGTAGAGAGTTCAGTTACAAAGAAACCACCATGTAGAGAATTCAGCTACAAACTAGTGACCCTGTACAGATATCAGCTAGAAGAAGTTACCTTGAGAGAGTTCAGCTACAAAGAAACCAATCACCATGTAGAGAGATCAGCTAGAAGAAGTTTGCTTGTAGAGAGTTCAGCTACAAAGAAACCATCATTTAGAGTGTTCAGCTTCAAACAAATCACCTGTAGTGAGTTCAGCTACAAACAAATCTCCCTGTAGAGAGATCAGCTAGAAGAAGTTACCTTGTAGAGAGTTCAGCTACAAACAAATCACCCTGTAGAAAGATCAGCTAGAAGAAGTCACCTTGTAGAAAGTTCAGTTACAAAGAAACCACCATGTAGAGAGTTCAGCTACAAACTAGTCACCTTGTAGAGACATCAGCTAGAAGAAGTTACCTTGTAGAGAGTTCAGCTACAAAGAAACCATTCTGTTTAGAGCTTAGCTACAAACAAATCACCCTGTAGAGAGGTCAGCTAGAAGAAATTACCTTGTACATAGTTCACCTACAAAGAAACCACCAAGTAGAGAGTTCAGCTGCAAAGAAATCACCCTGTATAGAATTCTGCCACAAACAAATTACCCTGTAGAAAGATCAGTTAGAAGAAGTTACCTTTTAGAGAGTTCAGCTCTAAAGAAACCATTCTGTAAAGAGCTCAGCTGCAAACAAATCACCTGTACAGAATTAAGCTACAAACAAATCACCCTGTAGAGAGATCAGCTAGAAGAAATTACCTTGTAGATCGTTCAGCTACAAACAAATCACCCTGTAGAAAGATCAGTTAGAAGAAGTTACCTTTTAGAGAGTTTAGCTACAAAGAAACCATTCTGTAAAGAGCTCAGCTGCAAACAAATCACCTGTACAGAATTAAGCTACAAACAAATCACCCTGTAGAGAGATCAGCTAGAAGAAATTACCTTGTAGATCGTTCAGCTACAAACAAATCACCCTGTAGAGAGATCAGCTAGAAGAAGTTACCTTGTAGAGAGTTCAGCTACAAAGAAACCACCATAGAGAGAGATCAGCTAGAAAAAATTACCTTGTAGAGAGTTTAGCTACAAAGAAACCACCATGTAGAGAGTTCAGCTGCAAAGAAATCACCCTGTAGAAAATTCTGCCAGAAACAAATTGCTCTGTAGGAAGATCAGTTAGAAGAAGTTACCTTTTAGAGAGTTCAGCTACAAAGAAACCACCCTGTAGAGAGATCAGCTAGAAGAAGTTACCTTGTAGATCGTTCAGCTACAAACAAATCACCCTGTAGAGAGATCAGTTAGAAGAAGTTACCTTGTAGAGAGTTCAGCTACAAAGAAACCATTTTGTAAAGAGCTTAGCTGCAAACAAATCACCCTGTAGAGAATTCAGCTACAAACAAATCTCCCTGTAGAGAGATCAGCTAGAAGAAATTATCTTGTAGAGAGTTCAGCTACAAAAAAAAACGACCATGTAGAGAGTTCAGCTGCAAAGAAATCACCCTGTAGAAAATTCTGCCAGAAACAAATTGCCCTGTAGAAAGATCAGTTAGAAGAAGTTACCTTTTAGAGAGTTCAGCTACAAAGAAACCATTCTGTAAAGAGCTCAGCTGTAACCAAATCACCTGTACAGAATTCAGCTACAAACAAATCACCCTGTAGAGAGATCAGCTAGAAGAAATTACCTTGTAGATAGTTCAGCTACAAACAAATCACCCTGTAGAAAGATCAGTTATAAGAAGTTACTTTGTAGAGAGTTCAGCTACAAAGAAACCGTAAAGAGCTCAGCTGCAAACAAATCACCTGTACAGAATTCAGCTACAAACAAATCACCCTGTAGAGAGATCAGCTAGAAGAAGTTACCTTGTAGATAGTTCAGCTACAAACAAATCTCCCTGTAGAGAGATCAGCTAGAAGAAATTACCTTGTAGAGAGTTCAGCTACAAAGAAACCATCATGTAGAGAGATCAGCTAGAAGAAGTTACCTTGTAGAGAGTTAAGCTACAAAGAAACCACCATAGAGAGAGTTCAGCTGCAAAGAAATCATCCTGTATAAAATTTTGCCTCGAACAAATTGCCCTGTAGAAAGATCAGTTAGAAGAAGTTACCTTGTAGAGAGTTCAGCTACAAAGAAACCATTCTGTAAAGAGCTCAGCTGCAAACAAATCACCTGTACAGAATTCAGCTACAAACAAATCACCCTTTAGAGAGATCAGCTAGAAGAAATTACTTTGTAGAGAGTTCAGCTACAAAGAAACCACCACGTAGAGAGTTCAGCTGCTAAGAAATCACCCTGTATAAAATTCTGCCACAAGCAAATTACCCTGTAGAAAGATAAGTTAGAAGAGGTTACCTTGTAGATAGTTCAGCTACAAACAGATCTCCCTGTAGAGAGATCAGCTAGAAAAAATTACCTTGTAGAGAGTTCAGCTACAATAGAAACCACCATGTAGAGAGTTCAGCTGCAAAGAAATCACCCTGTAGAAAATTCTGCCAGAAACAAATTGCCCTGTAGAAAGATCAGTTGGAAGAAGTTACTTTTTAGAGAGTTCAGCTACAAAGAAACCATTCTGTAAAGAGCTCAGCTGCAAACAAATCACCTGTACAGAATTCAGCTACAAACAAATCACCCTGTAGAGAGATCAGCTAGAAGAAGTTACCTTGTAGAGAGTTCAGCTACAAAGAAACCATAATTGTGACCGGGCCTGCGATAATAGGGCATGTGGGCACATGATTTTTGCCTACTTTTCCACTCTTTCATTGCTAATAACGTTTTATGCCATTATGCTATGGTATTGCAATTTTTAGCTCTTAGTAATCATGTAATTGGCATCATGATGCAAGTTACAGAATGCAAAAATACTATTCCATTACTGAGATACGACCTGTAGAGTGATGGGGTGTAGTTTGTGCCCACATGCCCTATTTTCGCAGGCCCAGTCACAATTTAGAAAGTTCAGCTTCAAACAAATCTCCCTGTAGAGAGATCAGCTAGAAGAAGTTACCTTGTAGAGAGTGAAGCTACAAACAAATCATCCTATTGAAAGATCAGCTAGAAGAAGTCACCATGTAGAGAGTTCAGCTACAAACTAGCCACCTTGTAAAGACATCAGCTAGAAAAGTTACCTTGTAGAGAGTTCAGCTACAAACAAATCTCCCTGTAGAGAGATCAGCTAGAAGAAATTACCTTGTAGAGAGTTCAGCTACAAAGAAACCATTCTGTAAAGAGCTCAGCTGCAAACAAATCACCTGTACAGAATTCAGCTTCAAACAAATCACCCTGTAGAGAGATCAGCTAGAAGATATTACCTTGTAGATAGTTCAGCTACAAACAAATCACCCTGTAGAAAGATCAGTTAGAAGAAGTTACCTTTTAGAGAGTTTAGCTACAAAGAAACCATTCTGTAAAGAGCTCAGCTGCAAACAAATCACCTGTACAGAATTCAGATCACCTGTAGAGAGTTCAGCTACAAACAAATCTCCCTGTAGAGAGATCAGCTAGAAGAAATCACCTTATAGAAAGTTCAGTTACAAAGAAACCACCATGTAGAGAGTTCAGCTACAAACTAGTCACCTTGTAGAGACATCAGCTAGAAAAGTTACCTTGTAGAGAGTTCAGCTACAAAGAAACCATTCTGTAAAGAGCTCAGCTGTAACCAAATCACCTGTACAGAATTCAGCTACAAACAAATCATCCTGTAGAGAGATCAGCTAGAAGAAATTACCTTGTAGATAGTTCAGCTACAAACAAATCACCCTGTAGAAAGATCAGTTATAAGAAGTTACTTTGTAGAGAGTTCAGCTACAAAGAAACCGTAAAGAGCTCAGCTGCAAACAAATCACCTGTACAGAATTCAGCTACAAACAAATCACCCTGTAGAGAGATCAGCTAGAAGAAGTTACCTTGTAGATAGTTCAGCTACAAACAAATCTCCCTGTAGAGAGATCAGCTAGAAGAAATTACCTTGTAGAGAGTTCAGCTACAAAGAAACCATCATGTAGAGAGTTCAGCTGCAAAGAAATCACCACTGCCCAAATTTCAAGGCAATAGCTCTTTCCAATCTGAAGTTATCAATTGTCAAAGTTGGCAAATTGGATGTGTGGAAGGCCCCTTTTTGCAAATCCAGTCTCATATGTATTATATGTGACCGGATTTGCGAAAAAGGGTCTTTCACACACATCCAATTCTATGAACTTGAATGACCATACCTTTGTGCTCAAAGAAGATACTAACCTGAAATTTTGTTCATGTATTAACCTATGTTGTTACTCATCACTGTCCAAATTTCAAGGCAATACTATTTTCCTATCTGACATTATGAACTGCCAAAGTTTGTAAATTGGATGTGTGTGGAAGACCCCTTTTCGCAAATCCGGTCACATATATATAATTTGTACATTTACTGATAAAATATTTAAAGTACATCTACTTCATCTTTTCTTCTTTCTGTAGTAAAGAAAAAAACATAGGTTAAAAAAGTCCCAAAGCTGGCCATAGGCCGGCTTTGGGGTATACAAATACAAAAAGAAATGAAATCTAATCCAAAACAGCCAAGCTGTAAAAAAAGTGTGCGGCCCTCAGAAAGGCTATGGTGAAAAAAGATGTGAAATCCAAGGTGGCGGCCAAGAAATGGCTGTGATGATAGGTTAATGGTAAAAATTTTAATAACGACAATTCAGGTGAATTTTTGTGCCGCTTCACAAAATTTACCTGAATTGTCATTATTAAAATTTTTACCATTAACCTACCATCACAGCCATTTCTTGGCCGCCACCTTGGATTTCACATCTTTTTTCACCATAGCCTTTCTGAGGGCCGCACACTTTTTTTACAGCTTGGCTGTTTTGGATTAGATGAAAGTTACAATAGTACAGACTTGAATTGACTCTTTGTTTAAAAGAGTGCACTTTTCTTTTGAGGACTTCTAATAGGAACTATTGAGTATAATTAGAACGTTTATTTATAATAAGGTAGACATTAAGTTAGCTGATTAGCTGACAGTAACAATCCTGACAATGAAAGTGAAAAGGGTTTGGGAATTGGGTATGGAGATCCCTGCTTCAGACCCTGGGCAAATTTTTAGACAATTTTTGTACCTTCTTTAATTCTTGTAGACCGTTCTATTAGAGTATTTCAACCAGATTTTTCACCAGGCTGGTTTTTTCCTTGTAACTATGTAGTGATTTGCTTTAAACTACAAACAGTTTGAGCTATGATGGTTACATTATGCACAGACTGATTATCAAGTTATTCCCCATAAGTGCAGAGCTAAATATTGATCTATTTCATGCAAATGATCATTCATAACTCTGTGAATATCCATCAGATAAGCACCAAACTTAATTATGTGAAGTAGCCTTAATATGTCCTTGACATAAGTCAAATTTCAAGGTGGTCAAGCTGTGCATTATCTTTTATAATGGTTTTGTAAAGTGTGTGAAAAACAACAAAAAAAAATCTGAAACAAAGAAATTAAGCCAAACTGTGAAGACAATCTTGCTTAAATTTGGCATGTGGGATGCCGAGTGTGGAGGGAATTTGCAGTGTAAAAATCATTTCACATATAACACGATGTGTGACAATTACATTTTTTACTTCCTGTCTATATACCCATAGTGTGGTGCTTCTTTGCTGTTTGGCATGGTCAAACAAAGGAACACAATGATCATGAATTTGACTATATGTATATATATATATATCATACATAACAGCATTACTGTATAGCTAGTAGGTATATCATGAACGTTTGCCTTTTCTGCCTAGAATTATCACACAAAAAAACAGCCTTACTTTTTCTTCACTACAGCTTGGAAGTATTGGTTAGACATAATCAAATTCAAAAATGCATCCCAACAAACACTTCCAACAAGTTTTTTATGAAATTCAATAACTGACTAACTGATTGACTGAGTATAACATGACTATGGTTATGCTTACGCAATTTTTTTTTTTGCTTTCTTCGCTGTTCAACATCAGTTGTCCAAAATGTACCTTTTTGCCAACTGCAGCACCTACAATGTATGCATCATGGATTTACCTTTGTACTCCAAGGTGTCTCATTTTTCTCCTGTGATTTGTGCATAGCACATATCATGCATGGCTTCAGTGCTATCACAAGAATCCTGCATAATTTCTAATGAGTGGAGTACTTGCAGAAGTGCTTCTTGTACTGTTCTTATAGTTTGTAACGCTATAGCTATGATGGATGAAAATAAAGTGGAATGGCTGGCCAATTCAGTGGTTAATGTATTTATTAGTTTATTTATTTATTAATTAGCAATCATCCGACAGGGTTTTAATGCTAATGTACAAGTACACATAAGTGCTAAGGTGTTAAGTTACAATAGCGATAAGTACTAAGTGCTAAGTTACAATAGGTGCTAAGTTACAATAAGTGTTATGTTGCAATTACAAAGTAGGAGTTGTTAATTGTTTAAATGTTTCAAGATCAATGTTAGATAGATTAGAGATACATAGATGGGGAATAGTTCTGGGTAGGAATGAATAGAGATGAGTGTTTACTGAAGACTGCATGCATATGATTAAATTTCAGATCATGATGAGCTTGGGTAGCAGTTAGGTTTAATGATGGCAGACAGCGATTTGGGACAAATAATAAATGGTTTACTATCAGGGATCATAAAAGTAATGAAATAAGGGCGATTATCTACACTTGCAGCTGTAATCTTATTCCCTAGCTACTTCAGTCATGGTTATAATGCTGTTTAACCATAGATTACAGAAGACTCATCTATAATCTATATGACTGAAGTAACTGAAAGTCCACTAGTATAACCGTAGGTATATAGGCAACCTTCTTTGTTTCTTTACTTTTATTTTCTCTGAACATGTAAAATATTTCATTTTCTTTGCACTTTTACTTGCACATGTACAATTATGTATAGAATCCCCAGTAAATATTTTTTACCTTCAGACACTTGGAATTGTAAGCATTTTTTTCCTAGAGAAGTTCCTTTAAAGTTGCTCTACTTACAATTCTTTGATTTAGTTGAGAAGGTCACCAACCAACTATATTAACCCCTTATCATCATGTTACAAAATGACCCGAAACTGCTTCTTCAGGAATTTCATACATACTGTACTAAGCACCTCTAAAATTATTCTTACTGAAGTTGAGATTTAACTGACTTCAAATCCTTATAAAATGGTAAGATTTAACACTGATAACAGTATTGAGAAATAAATTTCACTACAAAAGACTAACTATAGGGTGTAGGTTGGTTGCTACTATAGTAACCATGTTTCAAGGTGATATTGGATCCCAGTATGTACACTTGAAATGCATTAGCATGGGCCTATGTAGTATGCTGTGCCCTTATAAGGGATGCAAAAACATAATTTCTTTTTACTTGTCATTAGTCATGAATATAATGGAACCTTCCCTTTTTAAATAGTCAACTTCTAGCTATAGCTGTTGGTGCAAGTAGATGATTGAGACACAGAGGTTACTAAATATATCCAATCACTAATTTCATGTCGTAGGTATATTATGTGAATACGTGTGTTTTTATAATGATGAGTGCAATTGTGATTTTCTAGTAATACAAAGCATTGTGATAAGCCACCATGCCTCTACTACTAAATCCCCCTCTGATATCAGTTTAGCTAGTAAATGTAATCATATTATTATGTGTGGGGTAAATAGTTGTAACCATACACATAATGATATGATTATAATAAGGATATCTGCTCACCACCAATACCTGGATAACTCATATCTGTTGACCGAATGTTGTAAGAAATTGTATTCATGAGTAAGGGGATAACTAGCTATTGGATTAATGTCATGTAGTGGTATGTATTTACCACCCAAGTAGCCACATGCTGTAACAATACTTTCTAAGAATAGAAGTGTTATAACAAATGCTGTCAGTTTTTATTGTGTATTATATAGGACCAAAACAATGCATAGCTTAAATAGTTGACATCAAAAGTGTTGTTTTTCTTCATAACAATTAGCAGTGTAGTTGTATTTGCATACAGTGTAAGTACAATTAATTGTGGTAGCTATATAGGAGGTAATGGAATTTTGGATCCAATCTGTTTTGACTCATGGTACTAAATTAAAGGCTTGGCCACCTATACTTCACCATGAATAAGACAATAAGATTCATCACATATTTTAGCTTTAGTATACGTAGCTAGCTATACCAGTGTGTTCAAGCCAGCCAATTAGATAACAATATTAATGTTAATGTACATAGCTACATACATGTCCATTGAGTAACTATGTATAATAAGCTAAACTATAAGCATGTATAGCCTACTATCACACCTTATACATACTCCATACATTACTCTCTCCTTCAACTGCTTATTTTTCTGAACACATTTGAAGGTCAGACAATACTGTGATATTGGACTGGATAGTTGGCTATTTTGCCAGACTGGTGATTCTTTTTCTAAAGAATTTTAGGATACTTTTCTTCTTTTCTTTCTTTTGTGCTAGCTTTTCAGTCATAGACATCGATTGTATCCTGCTTTTCAGTTTCCATCAATTTTGATGTTGGTAACTTGCTCAATCTCAGATTTAGCCTCATGATTTTTACCAGCCTCCCCAAGGTTTTCCTAAAATACTTCTACTGTTGAGTGTTCACCAAACTACTTTTAGATGTGTTAATTCTTGCTGACACGAAAACATCAGTTTTTTGTTTAGAACTGTATACCTCTTTGATGTCGAATGAAAATCAGTTTCCTGAAACTTGCTGATGTCAATGACAAAAAACAACAAGATACAATATTAATTTTTGTACTCATGAATACCCTATACTTATAGACAAAACAACTATGCAGTCAAAACCATTAATTTTGTGCAATTAGTACAAAATAATGGTATTCACTATAAAGCTTTGTTGTATATATGTTCTGTTACTGGCTATGAACCTTGTAAGTGATTGTTATCACCAATTCAGGGTGGTAATAAGAAACTTACTGAGGTAACCATGCTTAAATCAACTACATGCATCACCATTACAAAGACATTAAGATACAATGGCTCATCAGTTTCTTCTGTCAGTATAATATAGATCTAATCAAAAACAGCCAAGCTGTAAAAAAAGGTGCGGCCCCCATAAAGGCCATGGTGAAAAAAGATGTGAAATCCAAGGTTGGCGGCCAAGAAATGGCTGTGATGGTAGGTTAATGGTTACATTTTAATAACAACAATTCAGGTGAATTTGGTGCCAAGACCAAGCGGCACAAAATTCACCTGAATTGCCGTTATTAAAATGTAACCATTAACCTACCATCACAGCCATTTCTTGGCCGCCAACCTTGGATTTCACATCTTTTTTCACCATGGCCTTTATGGGGGCCGCACCTTTTTTTACAGCTTGGCTGTTTTTGATTAGATATCACTTCTTTTTGTATTTGTATACTGCAAAGCCGGCCTATGGCTGGCTTTGGGGCTTTTTTAACCCATGTGTTTTTTTCTTTCCCACAGGAAGAAGAAAAGAACTTAAAGAAGAATTTTAGTACTTCAATTATTTTTGATTTGTATAGGTAATCACACACATTTGAGTACAATTATTCCATAATTGCACGAAAATGCGTGTGATTGCCTACTAATCACATAGTGACCACCCTTCGTGGTTTGTAGTACACATCTATCCAGTTCTATGTGGCCATTAACTTCTACCAGGTGATTGCATCATCCTTCTTTGTATTACATCATTTGTTGTTGCACTTAAAAGGCTTCACGTGTCAGCAATTCTGATTGGCTACTCAAAATGACTACATATGTTGCACTTAATAAGATTCTATTGTCAGCTTATTTGATTGGCTATTCATTATATCACTTTCTTGTTGCACTTAAAAGGCTTCTGTTATTCCGCTATTTTATTGGCTACTTTACAGTGCAATTACAGAAACAAGGCCATGCGATTTGGGATTAATTGCACTCCTACTATTGGGACTAATGTATGGCAAATTAAATCACTATGTGATTATATTAGTAATTATACAAATTATATACATATATTTATTACATGCTTATTATTCCCCACAGGATTTTTTTTACAGCTGATCTCTCTACTGGGTGACTTGAAATGTAGCTGAACTATATACAGGATGGTTTCTTTGTAGCTGAACTCTCTACAAGGTAACCTCTTCTAACTGGTCTCTCTACAGGGTATTTTGTTTCTAGCTGAACTCTCTACAGGTGGTTTGTTTGCAGCTAAACTCTCTACATGGTGGTGTCTTTGTAGCCGAACTCTCTACATGATGGTTTCTTTGTAGCTGAACTCTCTATAAGGTGACTTCGTCTAGCTGAACTCTCTACAGGGTGATTGTTTTGTAGCTGAACTCTCTGCAGGGTGATTTGTTTGCAGTTGAACTCTCTACATGATGGTTTCTTTGTAGCTGAACTCTCTACAAGGTGACTTCGTCCAGTTGATCTCTCTATGGGGTGATTTGTTTCTAGCTGAACTCTCTACAAGGTAACTTCTTCTCTACAGGGTGATTTGTTGTAATTGAATTCTCTACTAGGTGGTTTGTATGAGGCTGAACTCTCTACATGGCGGTTTCTTTGTAGCTGAACTCTCTACAGAGTGATTTGTTTGCAGCTGAACTCTCTACATGATGGTTTCTTTGTAACTGAACACTCTACAAGGTGACTTCTTCTAGCTGATCTCTCTACAGGGTGATTTGTTTGTAGTTGAATTCTGTACAGGTGGTTTCTTTGTAGCTGAACTCTGTACATGATGGTTTCTTTGTAGCTAAACTCTTTACAAGGTGACTTCTCCTAGCTGAACTCTCTACGGGGTAATTTCTTTGTAGCTGAACTCTCTATATGTGACCGGATTTGCGAAAAGGTACCTTTTCCACACATTTCACATACCAGCAAACAAAATAATGTAACACTTGACTCCTTATACCAATTAACTTGCTCTTAGTATCAAAATGTAGCCAGATACTGTGGCTACATTCATTGAAAATTTCAAGCAATTATATGCTATGATCAAAAAGTTATGAAGCTTTTAAGTCCATAAAATGGGTCAATTTTTGTGTGTGAAAAAGGTACCTTTTCGCAAATCCGGTCACATATGATGGTTTCTTTGTAAATGAACTCTCTACAAGGTGAATTCTTCTACCTGATCTCTCTACAGGGTGATTTGTTTGTAACTGAACTCTGTACAAGTGCATTTTTGTGGGTGATCTCACTGCAGGTTGATTTGTTTGTAGCTGAACTCACTAAAGGGTGATTTTGCTTGTAGCTAAACTCCTTGCATTGTATCTAGTTTCTAGCTGATCTCTCTACAGGGTGATTTGTTTGTAGCTGATCTCTCTACAAGTTGATTTGTGTGTAGCTGATCTCTCTGCAGGTTGATTAATTTGCAGCCGATCTCTCTACAAGGTAATTTGTTTGTAGCTGAACTGTCTATAAAGTGATTTATTTGTAGCTGATCTCTCTGCAGGTTGATTTCTTTTAGCTGAACTCTCTACAGGGTGATTTACTTGTAGCTGAACTCCTTACATTGTGACTAGTTTCTAGCTGATCTCTCTACAGGGTGATTTGTTTGTAGCTGATCTCTCTACAAGTTGATTTGTGTGTAGCTGATCTTTCTACAGGTTGATTTGTTTGTAGCCCATCTCTCTACAGGGTAATTTGTTTGTAGCTGAACTCTGTACAAGGTGCTTTTTTGTAGGTGATCTCACTGCAGGTTGATTTGTTTGTAGCTGAACTCACTAAAGGGTGATTTGCTTGTAGCTGAACTCCTTACATTGTGTCCAGTTTCTAGCTGATCTCTCTACAGAGTGATTTGTTTGTAGCTGAACTCTCTATAAGGTGATTTATTTGTAGCTGAACTCCTTACATTGTGTGTAGTTTCTAGCTGATCTCTCTACAGGGTGATTTGTTTGTAATTGATCTCTCTACAAGTTGATTTGTGTGTAGCTGATCTCTCTGCAGGTTGATTTGTTTGTAGCCGATCTCTCTATAGGGTAATTTGTTTGTAGCTGAACTCTCTATAAGGTGATTTGTTTTGTAGTTGATCTCTCTGCAGGTTGATTTGTTTTAGCTGAACTCTCTACAGGCTGATTTGTTTGTAGCCGATCTCTCTACAGGGTAATTTGTTTGTAGCTGAACTCTCTACAAGTTGATTTGTGTGTAGCTGATCTCTCTGCAGGTTGATTTGTTTGTAGCCGATCTCTCTACAGGGCAATTTGTTTGTAGCTGATCTCTCTACAGGGTGATTTTTTTGTAGCTGACCTCTCTTCAGGGTGATTTGTTTCTAGCTGATCTCTCTACAGGGTGATTTTTTGTAGCTGACTTCTCTTCAGGGTGATTTGTTTCTAGCTGATTGCTCTACAGGTTAATTTGTTTGTAGATGAACTCTCTACAGGGTAATTTGCTTGTAGCTGAACTCCTTACTTTGTGTCTAGTTTGTAGCTGATCTCTCTACAAGGTGATTTGTTTGTAGCTGAACTCCTTACATTGTGTGTAGTTTCTAGCTGATCTCTCTACAGGGTGATTTGTTTGTAGCTGATCTCTCTACAAGTTGATTTGTGTGTATATAGCTGATCTCTCTGCAGGTTAATTTGTTTGTAGCCGATCTCTCTACAGGTAATCTGTTTGTAGCTGAACTCTCTATAAGGTGATTTGTTTGTAGCTGATCTCTCTGCAGGTTGATTTGTTTTAGCTGAACTCTCTACAGGGTGATTGCTTGTAGCTGAACTCCTTACATTGTGTCTAGTTTCTAGCTGATGTCTCTACAGGGCGATTTTTTGTAGATGAACTCTCTTCAGGGTGGTTTGTTTCTAGCTGATCTCTCTACAGGTAGATTTGTGTTGATTTGTTCATTGCTGATCGCTCTAAAGGTAATTGATTTGTTGCAGTTGAACACCCTGCAAAGTGTTTTGTTTGTAGCTGATCACTCTAAAGGGTAATTTGTTTGTAGCTGAACTCTCTCCACAGTGACTTGTGTGTAGCAGAATTCTGTGTAACTGAATTCTCTAGAGAGTGACTTAATTGTAGCTGAATTCTCTACACAGTGCATGACTTGTTTATAGCTGAACTTTCTTCAGTGTGACTTGTAATGTTCTGAATCTCTATAGTGATATATTTGCTTAACTCTCCACATGGTGACTGTCTTCTTGCTGAACTGTCTATAAGATTAACTGTTTGCAGCTGAACTCCCTACAGAATAACTTGTGATGTAATAAAATTCTATAATGGAGTAAATAAATTAGCCGAATGCTCTATTAGGGTGACTGTTCTATTAGAGTATCTCGATCTCGCATTTGCTACACGGAGTTGGCTTTCGAATCATAACTCAGTGGTTTGTAATCCGATTCTTCTGTACTACTGCAAGGACTTTCTATGAAGATTATTCCAGCTATACACCGATTTTCAGCTCATTGCTCTAAGCGGTTTGCCTAGTAGGCGTGAAAACTAATACTTTTTTATTCATAAAAATCGATCGCGTAATTGTGACACAGGTTGGGTTTTGTGTCATATCTCCGTGGTCTTTATCTCGATTCCTTTCAAACCACCAAAAGGCACTCCTACGATGGTTACTCCATCTACATAGCAATTTTCAACTCATTCCATGAAGCGGTTTACCCTGTAGGCGTGACAACAAATCGATCTTGTTTTACGCGAATAATCGGTCATAACTCCTGAACCATTCATTGGATTTGTACCAAATTTGATGCTAGGATTCGCCTTTGGACTCCCTTTCTGTGTGCCAACTTTTAAAGCGATCGGAGTAGGCGTTTGCTTGTTATAGCAATTTTTGCAAGTGTGCGAAAAGACGAAGAAGAAGAAGAAGAAGAAAAAAAAAACGAAGAAAAAAAAAACGAAACTTTGGAAGCTCGTATCTCGGAAATGGCTGGAGCGATTTCCTTCAAATTTGGAATGTAGACTCCCTTGGCTGGCGGGCAACTGTGTAGCAAATTTGGTTCCAATCAGATAAGTGATCACCGAGATACAAAGGTGTGAAAATGACGTTTTCGTTCTTCCTGTCAATATACTCACGGTGTGGCGCGCCGGCTTCTTGGGCCGCACGACACACTACCGTGTGTCTTGATGTATGTACCTTTGTACATGAATTTTCTAAAATTGTTTTTATACTCCAAGCTTAACCTCTATAACTATTGCATTGTCCCATATCAGTTCTACTGCATTGCATTCCTAGAGCAGTAATTACTAATACTTTAACACATTTTAATCTACACATTTAAAATTAATGTATTGTGGGTAACAAACATTAGGGTGAGTATATATATATAAGTGCATTAAAATGAAGATAAGTTAGATAACAATAAGGGTGAGTACCTGTACACTGATATGCCATGCAGATTTGCCTGTTTGCTATGTATGGAATAGATCTGTGCGGTGTAAGCATATACGTAGGTAGGTTTATCAACTCCAGGAAAACTGTGGTCATGCATGACATACCTTCATCTAGTAATTTTATTCACATTTGAATGGTGTACTATTGGAATTTTATGCATAAACAAATGAATACTGTGGTTGTGTATACTCAACAGAATGGCTAACAGCTGGAGCCATTCAAATTTTGAATGTCTTTAGCTCTAGTCTCATTATCAATTGAGTAAGGTAGTTCATAATGTATGTAAGATTTTAAATGTGCAGACTGCTGTGGCTTAGCTACATAGCCCATAGTACTACAGCCTAATGCTATGTATTATAATGCTAAAACAATGCTAAGGTTTTGGGCTCTTCATGCACCCTCACTCAGAAGATGATTGGTTGCAGGGTTGCCCAATTGGGGAGGATAGTCATCTAGAGGATTTGTCCAAAGATGTTGTCAAGGGAGATTCGAGCTTCCATGTGGCTTCCAGTTGGCAGCAGCTTCTAGCTTCCATGTGGACAATGCTTCAACTACAGTCAGTGTCTGATGATAGTTTTCACTTTGCAGTTCCCATCAACAATAATTATATGTACACTTCACTTGCAGTTGAATGTATTCTTTTGCATCCTGGAGACGCTGATTCTCATGAAGTTATTAAGGACAGTTCATACACACGGTTGAACTCTATGTCCTGGGCGGTTGTTGTGAGGCAGAAGCAAAGGCCAACTGATTTATGAGGCTGAGAATCAGACAGTTGGACCAATACCGAGAAGATTGTTACTGGCACAATGGATGACTACACCATTCAGGAAACTCTAGTTATCATGAAGTTCACTATGCATTGAATTGATCGTATCCCCCCCTGCTTGGCTATACATTACTCTGCACAAAAGCATCCTTTTCCTTTCACCTAGACTCATCCAACCCAATTTGCGCACCTCCAGGGTCTTCAACATTATCAACTAATTCCTTCAGTTCTAGAGATAAATGTAATAATACTATCCCTCAGCCATTTAGGAACTAGCTAGCTAAACACAACGACTGAAATAATGATTTCATTCAATCATCAAACTGTACCTCCAGTGGCTACCAGTTCCACTCCTTCTTGACCACCCTGTATCTGCACCTCTGAGCCCTCCACACCCATTGTTCCACTTCCTGCTTGACTTTATTTATGATAATAATATTTTAGTCTATTGTTATGTAATATGTACATTTAAACAATCCAATAATAAATTAGCAATTGTTTGCTTTATCTGAATGGTCAGTCTGTGTGAAAATGTACAAAAACAACTTGACAAAAAGAAGCATCTTCCTATATGTGACTGGGCCTGTGAAAACAGGGCATGTGGGAACATAAAAGTTTCCTACTTTTTGAAAATAGTTCGTCGCCCATGCCACTGTGCTATGGTCATACAATTTTATCATATTAACCTTGTAATTGACTTTATAATACAAGTTACAGAATATGAAATTAATATTTTATTCCAGCACTGAGATATGACATGTTATGTGACTGGGTGTGGTATGTGCCCACATGCCCTGTTTTCAGTCGCAGGCCCATGCCAGTCACATGAGTCATCTATTTTGAGTGGAAACCCTACCCACGCAGTTAACCTATAGAATGTACTAGTAACATGTTTAAGTGGATTGACTAACTATACCACTGTAGAGTACGAACGTTGCCGCTTGAAAGTGAGTGATTCAGATTGGGATTCCTCGGAGTGATCGGTTGGGACTCCCGCGTGGAATCTGATCGAGGTAGAATCCGGTGAGTCTACAATCAGAGTTTCTGTACTAGCTAGTACGTCACTACTGTATGCCATTGTCCCTAAAGTAATGTAGCTATACCGGCGTTTTGTTTCTATCTGCACTGTACGCCTACGGAATGACGAGTCGACGAATGTAAGGCGAGTAAGGCTGTCACGTATTTCGTCACGAGTAACGCTGTCGATCGTTTAAGACCCGGAGATGGCACACAGTGAGTTGAGTAGCTAGCGAGTTCTCAGTGACGACTAACAAGTAGCTACCGTATCCACTCCAGCTCGAGGTTACTTGAAAATCCGATAAGCAATCAATTATCGACCTTGTTGTACGGGAATCTACTTTTTATTCCCAGCTATTCTTATTATTCTTTATTCTTATTCTCTTTACCAGTTAGGCACTGGAGGGCGTACACAGAAGGCAGAGCCTGAGCGATAGCAAGTGTAATATTCTAGGTGTCCACAGCGTACCGGCTTCCCAGGCAGTAGTTTTCTACAGTAGCATCAGGCCAAGCGTCATCAATTGTCCTGGGCATTTTATTTGTTTTAGTTATTTTGATTAGCAAAACCCAGGTAAAACGATACATAGTGGATTTGTGCCGGTACTGGTTAACAAACATGAACGACTACTGTGCCGGCATAGTAGTATGCCCCGAGTATTCGACTTTAGGGCACGCGACCAGTAGTTTGCCTGGAATTTTGTACTTTAAGGGTGCTCGCTGATATTTGAAGCCGTTTAAATGCCAGCCCAGAAACCACATGCGGCTATTGCATCATAATTGGCATTACTACGCATACTTGTAGTATCAGTATCGCATACTTGTAGTATCAGTATCGGTGTTAAGCGGACATGTTTTGCGCCAGAGAACACGAGGAAGAATAGCATGTTTTTTCGCTTCAGAATTGTCACTGAAGTGTTAGCAAATGATTGTCTGATGGATCAACAGTTACACTAACATGAATGAATCTAAAAGTAAGTGTTATTTAAGGCAACAAGTGTGAACGCACTTTTCGCTTGTAGACGACATGCGTTTGTGCCTTGTTTTCTCGAGTGACAGGGTATGCTGGTAGTTAGTATTGTAATTGTAAGCTGCTTATGTAGGGAACAACGTTACCAGCTGGAATCACAAGGCGTTACAAGCTGCTGATGATGGCATGCCTAGCACAACCTATCCAAGAGCGACTTGGAGACTCCAGGCGGAGCAAGAAGCTGTTCCTGTATGTGAAGAAGAGAAAACAGAGGTGAATTCGAAGTGTTTCTGTGAAAGAAGTAGGGCCATAGCTATAGCTACGTTTCCGCTATGCTAGCCAGAATGTAGCTATCAGGCAGTTAGGAAGGCAGTCAGTATTAAATGTGACTGAATTTAGGAAAAACGCACATTAGAAGTTTCAAGATAAATGGTAGTAAAGATTTTAAGTCAGTATAACTCGCTAAGAATAGCAAGCACGCATATGAAATTTACTCAAGATGTGCATTAATCTATTACCTATCAGACCTCTTCCTGTACTTGTAACTGCTTGTGGAGTTTCCTGCCAAATAAGAGCAGTTGGATGAGCAAAATGGAGGCAGACCACAATTGAAGTCCAGACACAAGATTTACAGAGCTGTGCTGGCTTCTTATATAGTAAAATCAACAGAAAAATTGTTTGACCAACATTATCAGGCCATCCACCGGTAATCCACTAATTCTTGCCAAGCAAGACCCTTCACAAGATCTGAAACTGCCATTCAAGCTCTCCACATCACCCAGAAAATACGTCTATTAAAACTAGTCTCGATTAGTTTGAGTAGTACTGAGGGTCAAAATTAGTAGTACGAGTGTAGCTATCCACTGGTGGTGTTAGTTTGATTTTGCCTGATGTGCAATTTGGAACAGTTTTGTAAAATCCGGTTGCAAATAAATTTTTTTGATAATTCTGTAGCAACTTGATGAAAACATTTCGAGTCGATCTGAAGACACTTTTTGGCTAAATTTTACCTAACCAATACTGTCATGTCATCAAGGCAGATTTTTGGGTGATATTTTATTGCAGGCTACACCCACACCTTCATCGTACATACTGTACAGTACTATTATCCACTCAAAAACAGCCAAGCTATAAAAAAAGAGTGTGGCCCTCAAAATCCTGGGTGAAAAAAGTTGTGAAATCAAAGGTGGCGGCCAAGAAAATGGCTGCAATGATGTTAATGCTAATAAATTTTAATAATGCACAGCCATTATTAAATTTTTTAGCATTAACATCATTGCAGCCATTTCTTGGCTGCCACCTTTGATTTCACAACTTTTTTCACCCAGGCTTTTGAGGGTCGCACTATTTTTTTACAGTTTGGCTGTTTTTGAGTGGATTTCACTTCTTTGTGTATTTTCAAAAACCAAATCCTGTACCTTTTTACTGGGATATGATTTCCAGGCTGTTGTATCACAAGTTTTGCTAGCATATAGCACTTATTATGATGATGATTGGCGTGAGTCGGTCATATTAGTCTGCTTGCACACCACCTGGGGGCGAAACTAAGTTAATATACCACTGATCGATATGAAAATGGCTCTCATAACTCCATGGATATTTATCAGATGCATAGCAGACTTGGTAGGTGAATGTACCTTTATACGCTCTTTAATTGTGTCAAATATTGATACAATGGAGTCATAAGTTTGTGTTTTATAGCAATTTTTGCAAAGTGTGTGAAAAGAAATCGAAGCCCCAGTAGCCCCCTGCAGCACAAAAAACAACAAAAAACGAAGAAATTAAAACGAAACTTTGGCCACTCATATCTCAGAAACGGGTAGGGAGATTTCCTTCAAATTTGGTATGTGGCATGGCATACCTGGCGGGCATCTCTATAGTGAAACTAGTTCCAATCCGTTATGGGATCATGGAGCTACGAAGGTGTGAAAATCGCGTTTTCTTTCTTCCTGTAAATATACTCACGGTGTGGCGTGCTGGCTTCTTGGGCTGCACGACACACTACCGTGTGTCTTGATACTGTATGATAATTTTTTCATGATATGAAACACAGTAATAATGCACTGCATTCTTGTTTTGCTCTATTTTTTTGGCACGTGCATTGCACACTTTAATTTAAAATCTTGAAAATGTCGTACTATGCTGGAATAATGCATGCTTTGTATTATGCTTAAAATTACAGTGGCATATACACGTAATTGGCACAAGCTAATTATATGCCTATGCTACAACTTTGATTATTGAGCTATATCCCTTCAAAGTTTGTCTCATTTTCTACTTAGTTTTCTTCCAATGTGTGTGAATATTTTCTTATTTTTCCTTTCTCACACTTAAACAAAACTGTCATAACACACATAAGATTTGCTATAAAATTAATTTGAAAGGTGACAAGAGCATAATGCACCATATTGATATACCTTCGAATCAATGAACTACTAAATTCTGAGGTATAGTGTCAAAATTAGTGTAATGTTGACATTTTACACCTACATTATAGGTAAGCAAACAAGTTGACATAGAAAAACCCATCCACTGTCAGTTCATAGTTAATGAATACAGAACGATTTAGTTATTGACTCATTTGTTTAGCAGCTATACATTAGTGATGACAGGCAGGTTTTGCACCTGTATTATTAATGGGAAAGTAGAAATCAAATTAAATGATATGTGACTTTATTGCTGAAGTATTGTGCAAAATAATGTTAAAAGTCATGGTAGGGACAGTTTGTTTTATTATTGTTGGAGCAAGGTGCTTGTGTTTTCTCAATTTTGACTCACTACCTTGAGTTGCAATAAATGGTTTACTGGTTGTCCAGAATGATAATGACCAATATATACTTGTATAGGAATGATGAAGGTGTTGTTATCCTCATGGGTGCTGTTATTACTCCATGTTGAAGTCAGTATTCAAGAAGGTTAGTCATTTTGCATGCATGAATAATTACATATTTGTACCCTGTATTTATAATCTAATCCAAAACAACCAAGCTGTAAAAAAACAGTGCGGCCCTCAAAAAGGCTATGGTGAAAAAAGATGTGAAATCCAAGGTAGCAGCCAAGAAATGGCTGTGATGGTAGGTTAATGGTAAAAATTTTAATAACAACAATTCAGGTGTATTTTTGTGCCGCTTGGTCTTGGCAAAAAATTCACCTAAATTTCCGTTATTAAAATTTTTACCATTAACCTACCATCACAGCCATTTCTTGGCTGCCACCTTGGATTTCACATCTTTCTTCACCATAGCCTTTTTGAGGGTCGCACTGTTTTTTTACAGCTTGGCTGTTTTGGATTAGATTTCATTTTTTTTTGTATTTGTATACCCCTATGGCTGGCTTTGGGACTTTTTTAACCTGTCTTTTTTTTCTTTACCACAGGAAGAAAAGATGAAGCAGATGTACTTTAAATATTTCTGATTTTATCAGTAAATGTACAAATTATATATATATAATACATATCAAGACACACGGTAGTGTGTCGTGCGGCCCAAGAAGCCGGCGCGTAACACCCGTGAGTATATTGACAGGAAGAAAGAAAACGCAATTTTCGCACCTCCGTAGCTCTGTGCTTCCTTGATGAAACAAGACGATTTTTGCTGTGGACATGCCCCCCAACTGCAGCACTCCACATTCCAAATTTGAGCGAAATCGCTTCGCGCGTTCCCGAGATATGCGACTTCAAAAATTGGCTCAGTTTCTTCGTTTTTTTCTTCTTCTTCTTATTTTTCTTTTTCTTGTCGCACACTTACAAAAACTGCTATAAAACTCGCATGCCATATCCGATTGCCTTGAAATTTGGCACACAGAAGGGGGATATAAAGGCGCATCTCGGTACCAACTTTGGCTGGAATACGATAAACAGGCAAAGAGTTATGAGCGATTATTCACAAAAAATAACACCAATATGTTGTCACGCCTGCAGGGTAAACCGCGTATGGGAAGAAGCTGAAAAACGGTGGGTGAATAGGTTAACTATTGAACCTCAAACCTTTTGTGGTTTGAAAGAAATCGAGCTAAAAACCAGGAAGATACAACGAAAAAACCAACAGTGTGTAACAATTACGCAATCGAGATTAGCTAATAAAAAACGACTGCTTGCCACGCCTACCAGGTAAACCGCTTGGGGTAATGCTTTGAAAATCGCTGTACAGATGGAGTTATCATCTTAGAAAGGCTCTTCAATGGTGTAGAAGAATCAGACTTAAAACCACGGAGTTATAACACGAAATCCAACTTAGTGTAGCAAGTGCGAGATCGAGATACTCTAATAGAGCAGTCATCCTAATAGAGCAGTCATCCTAATAGAGCAGTCACCCGAAGAGAATTCAAGAGATCAGCTAGAAACAAGTAACCTGTTTAGAGATCAGCTACAAACAAGTCACCCTGTAGAGAGATCAGCCACAAACAATTCACCTTGTAGAGAGATCAGCTAGAAGAAGTTACCTTGTAGGGAATTCATGCAACTATAGAAAGAGATAATTCAGCTAGAAAAAATCACCTTGTAGAGTTCAGCTACAAAGAAACCACAATGTAGAGAGTTCAGCTACAAAGAAACCACCATGTAGAGAATTCGTTTACAAACAAGTCACCCTATAGAAAGATCAGCTAGAAGAAGTCACCTCGTAGAGAGTTCAGTTACAAAGAAACCACCATGTAGAGAATTCATTTACAAACTAGTGACCCTGTAGAGACATCAGCTAGAAGAAGTTACCTTGTAAAGAGTTCAGCTACATAGAAACCATTCTGTAAAGAGCTCAGCTGCAAACAAATCACCTGTACAGAATTCAGCTACAAACAAATCACCCTGTAGAGAGATCAGCTAGAAGAAGTTACCTTGTTGATAGTTCAGCTACAAAGAAACCATCATGTAGAGAGTTCAGCTACAAACAAATTGCCCTGTAGAGAGATCAGCTAGAAGAAGTTACCTTGTAGAGAGTTCAGCTTCAGACAAATCACCCTGTAGAAAGATCAGCTACAAACAAATCTCCCTGTAGAGAGATTAGCTAGAAGAAGTTACCTTGTAGAGAGTTCAGCTACAAAGAAACCATCATGTAGAGAGTTCAGCTACAAACAAATCTCCCTGTAGAGAGATCAGCTAGAAGAAATTACCTTGTAGAGAGTTCAGCTTCAAACAAATCACCCTGTAGAAAGATCAGCTAGAAGAGGTCACCTTGTAGAGAGTTCAGTTACAAAAAAACCACCATGTAGAGAGCTCAGCTACAAACTAGTGACCTTGTAGAGACATCAGCTAGAAGAAGTTACCTTGTAGATAGTTCAGCTACAAAGAAACCATTCTTTAAAGAGCTCAGCTGCAAACAAATCACCTGTAAAGAATTCAGCTACAAATAAATCACCCTGTAGAAAGATGAGCTAGAAAAAGTTACCTTGTAGAGAGTTCAGTTACAAAGAAACCACCATGTAGAGAATTCAGCTACAAACTAGTGACCCTGTAAAGACATCAGCTAGAAGAAGTTACCTTGAGAGAGTTCAGCTACAAAGAAACCATTATTTAAAGAGCTCAGCTGCAAACAAATCACCTATATAGAATTCAGCTACAAACAAATCACCATGTAGAGAGATCAGCTAGAAGAAGTTAACTTGTAGATCGTTCAGCTACAAACAAATCACCCTGTAGAGAGATCAGCTAGAAGAAATTACTTTGTAGAGAGTTCAGCTACAAAGAAACCACCATGTAGAGAGTTCAGCTGCAAAGAAATTACCCTGTATAAAATTCTGCCACAAGCAAATTGCCCTGTAGAAAGATCAGTTAGAAGAAGTTACCTTGTAGATAGTTCAGCTACAAACAGATCTCCCTGTAGAGAGATCAGCTAGAAGAAATTACCTTGTAGAGAGTTCAGCTACAAAGAAACCACCATGTAGAGAGTTCAGCTGCAAAGAAATCACCTGTAGAAAATGCAGCCACAAACAAATTTCCCTGTAGAAAGATCAGTTAGAAGAAGTTACCTTGTAGATAGTTCAGCTACAAAGAAACCATTTTGTAAAGAGCTCAGCTGCAAACAAATCACCTGTACAGAATTCAGCTATGAACAAATCACCCTGTAGAGAGATCAGCTAGAAGAAGTTACCTTGTAGATAGTTCAGCTACAAACAAATCTCCCTGTAGAGAGATCAGCTAGAAGAAGTTACCTTGTAGAGAGTTCAGCTACAAAGAAACCATCGTTTAGAAAGTTCAGCTACAAACAAATCATCCTGTAGAGAGATCAGCTAGAAGAAGTTACCTTGTAGATAGTTCAGCTACAAACAAATCTCCCTGTAGAGAGATCAGCTAGAAGAAATTACCTTGTAGAGAGTTCAGCTACAAAGAAACCATCATTTAGAAAGTTCAGCTTCAAACAAATCACCTGTAGAGAGTTCAGCTACAAACAAATCTCCCTGTAGAGAGATCAGCTAGAAGAAGTTACCTTGTAGATAGTTCAGCAACAAACAAATCTCCCTGTAGAGAGATCAGCTAGAAGAAATTACCTTGTAGAGAGTTCAGCTACAAAGAAACCATCATTTAGAAAGTTCAGCTTCAAACAAATCTCCCTGTAGAGAGATCAGCTAGAAGAAGTTACCTTGTAGAGAGTGAAGCTACAAACAAATCAACCTATTGAAAGATCAGATAGAAGAAGTCACCTTGTAGAAAGTTCAGTTACAAAGAAACCACCATGTAGAGAGTTCAGCTACAAACTAGCCACCTTGTAGAGACATCAGCTAGAAAAGTTACCTTGTAGAGAGTTCAGCTACAAACAAATCTCCCTGTAGAGAGATCAGCTAGAAGAAATTACCTTGTAGAGAGTTCAGCTACAAAGAAACCATTCTGTAAAGAGCTCAGCTGCAAACAAATCACCTGTACAGAATTCAGCTTCAAACAAATCACCCTGTACAGAGATCAGCTAGAAGATATTACCTTGTAGATAGTTCAGCTACAAACAAATCACCCTGTAGAAAGATCAGTTAGAAGAAGTTACCTTTTAGAGAGTTCGGCTACAAAGAAACCATTCTGTAAAGAGCTCAGCTGCAAACAAATCACCTGTACAGAATTCAGCTACAAACAAATCACCTGTAGAGAGTTCAGCTACAAACAAATCACCCTATTGAAAGATCAGCTAGAAGAAGTCACCTTGTAGAAAGTTCAGTTACAAAGAAACCACCATGTAGAGAGTTCAGCTACAAACTAGCCACCTTGTAGAGACATCAGCTAGATAAGTTACCTTGTAGAGAGTTCAGCTACAAAGAAACCATTCTGTAAAGAGCTCAGCTGCAAACAAATCACCTGTACAGAATTCAGCTACAAACAAATCACCCTGTAGAGAGATCAGCTAGAAGAAATTTCCTTGTAGATAGTTCAGCTACAAACAAATCACCTTGTAGAAAGATCAGTTAGAAAAATTTACTTTGTAGAGAGTTCAGCTACAAAGAAACCATTTTGTAAAGAGCTCAGCTGCAAACAAATCACCTGTACAGAATTCAGCTATGAACAAATCACCCTGTAGAGAGATCAGCTAGAAGAAGTTACCTTGTAGAGAGTTCAGCTACAAACAAATCTCCCTGTAAAGAGATCAGCTACCTTGTAGAGAGTTCAGCTACAAAGAAACCATCATGTAGAGAGTTCAGCTGCAAAGAAATCACCACTGCCCAAATTTCAAGGCAATAGCTCTTTCCAATCTGAAGTTATCAATTGTCAAAGTTGGCAAATTGGATGTGTGGAAGGCCCCTTTTCGCAAATCCGGTCACATATATATTATATATATAATTGTACATTTACTGATAAAATATTTAAAGTGCGTACATCTACTTCATCTTTTCTTCTTCCTGTAGTAAAGAAAAAAAACATAGGTTTAAAAAGTCCCAAAGCTGGCCATAGGCTGGCTTTGGGGTATACAAATACAAAAAGAAATGAAATCTAATCTAAAACAGCCAAGCTGTAAAAAAAGTGTGCGGCCCTCAGAAAGGCTATGGTGAAAAAAGATGTGAAATCCAAGGTGGCGGCCAAGAAATGGCTGTGATGGTAGGTTAATGGTAAAAATTTTAATAACGACAATTCAGGTGAATTTTTGTGCCGCTTCACAAAATTTACCTGAATTGTCATTATTAAAATTTTTACCATTAACCTACCATCACAGCCATTTCTTGGCCGCCACCTTGGATTTCACATCTTTTTTCACCATAGCCTTTCTGAGGGCCGCACACTTTTTTTACAGCTTGGCTGTTTTGGATTAGATATTTATTACAGAACTCTCTATGGTGGTTTCTTTGTAACTGAACACTCTACAAGGTGACTTCTTGCTGCTCTCTCTACAGGGTGAATTGTTTGTAGCTGAACAATCTACAAGCTAACTTCTTCTAGCTAATCTCTCTACAGGGTGATTTGTTTGTAGCTGAACTATCTACAAGGTAACTTTTTGTAGCTGATCTCTCTACAGGGTGATTTGTTTGTAGCTGAATTCTGTGCAGGTGATTTCTTTGCAGCTGAACTCTCTACATGGTGGTTTCTTTGTAACTGAACTCTCTACAAGGTAATTTTTTCTAGCTGATCTCTCTACAGGGAGGTTTGTTTGTAGTTGAACTCTCTACAGGTGATTTGTTTGTAGCTGAACTCTTTACATGATGGTTTCTTTGTAGCTGAACTCTCCACAAGGTCACTTCTTCTAGCTGATCTTTCTACAGGGTGATTTGTTTGTAGCTGAACTCTCTACAAGGAAACTTCTTCTAGCTGATCTCTCTACAGTGAGATTGGTTTGTAGCTGAACTCTCTACAGGTGATTTGTTTGCAGCTGAACTCTCCACATGATGGTTTCTTTGTAGCTGAACTCTCTACAAGGTAACTTCTTCTAGCTGATCTCTCTACAGGGTGATTTGCTTGTAGCTGAACTATCTACAAGGAAACTTCTACATGGTGGTTTCTTTGTAACTGAACTCTCTACAAGGTAACTTCTTCTAGCTGATCTTTCTACAGGGTGATTTGTTTGGAGTTGAATTCTGTACAGGTGAATTGTTTGCAGCTGAGCTCTTTACAGAATGGTTTCTTTGTAGCTGAACTCTCTATAAGGTAACTTCTTCTAGCTGATGTCTCTACAAGGTGACTAGTTTGTAGCTGAACTCTCTACATGGTGGTTTCTTTGTAACTGAACTCTCTACAAGGTAACTTCTTCTAGCTGATCTTTCTACAGGGTGATTTGTTTGTAGCTGAACTCTCTTCAAGGAAACTTCTTCTAGCTGATCTCTCTACAGTGAGATTGGTTTGTAGCTGAACTCTCTACAGGTGATTTGTTTGCAGCTGAACTCTCCACATGATGGTTTCTTTGTAGCTGAACTCTCTACAAGGTAACTTCTTCTAGCTGATCTCTCTACAGGGTGATTTGCTTGTAGATGAACTATCTACAAGATAACTTCTTCTAGCTGATCTCTCTACGGGGTGATTTGTTTGTAGCTGAATTCTGTATAAGTGATTTGTTTGTAGCTGAGCTCTTTACAGAATGGTTTCTTTGTAGCTGAACTCTCTGCAAGGTAGCTTCTTCTAGCTGATGTCTCTACAAGGTCACTAGTTTGTAGCTGAACTCTCTACATGATGGTTTCTTTGTAACTGAACTCTCCACAAGGTGACTTCTTCTAGCTGATCTTTCTACAGGGTGATTTGTTTGTAGCTGAACTCTCTACAAGGAAACTTCTTCTAGCTGATCTCTCTACAGGTAATTTGTTTGCAGCTGAACTCTATACATGATGGTTTCTTTGTAGCTGAACTCTCTACAAGGAAACTTCTTCTAGCTGATCTCTCTACAGGGTGATTTGCTTGTAGATGAACTATCTACAAGATAACTTCTTCTAGCTGATCTCTCTACAGGGTGATTTGTTTGTAGCTGAATTCTGTATAAGTGATTTGTTTGCAGCTGAGCTCTTTACAGAATGGTTTCTTTGTAGTTGAACTCTCTGCAAGGTAGCTTCTTCTAGCTGATGTCTCTACAAGGTCACTAGTTTGTAGCTGAACTCTCTACATGATGGTTTCTTTGTAACTGAACTCTCCACAAGGTGACTTCTTCTAGCTGATCTTTCTACAGGGTGATTTGTTTGTAGCTGAACTCTCTACAAGGAAACTTCTTCTAGCTGATCTCTCTACAGGTAATTTGTTTGCAGCTGAACTCTATACATGATGGTTTCTTTGTAGTTGAACTCTCTACAAGGAAACTTCTTCTAGCTGATCTCTCTACAGGTAATTTGTTTGCAGCTTAACTCTATACATGATGGTTTCTTTGTAGCTGAACTCTCTACAAGGTAACTTCTTCTAGCTGATCTCTCTACAATGCGATTTGTTTGTAGCTGAACTCTGGTTTCTTTGTAGCTGAACTCTCTGCAAGGTAACTTCTTTTATTGATCTCTCTACAGGGCGATTTGTTTGTAGCTGAACTCTCTACATGGTGGTTTCTTTGTAGCTGAACTCTACAAGGTGATTTCTTCTAGCTGAACTATCTCTTTCTATAGTTGTATGAACTCCCTACAAGATAACTTCTTCTAGCTGATCTCTCTACAGGGTGAATTGTTTGTAGGGTGACTTGTTTGTAGTTGATCTCTATACAGGTTACTTGTTTCTAGCTGATCTCTTGAATTCTCTTCAGGGTTACTGCTCTATTAGAGTATCTTGATCTCGCACTTGCTACACCAAGTTGGATTTCGTGTTATAACTCCGTGGCTTTAAGTCTGATTCTTCTACACCATTGAAGAGCCTTTCTAAGATGATAACTCCATCTGTACAGCAATTTTCAAAGCATTACCCCAAGCGGTTTATCTGGTAGGCGTGGCAAGCAGTCGTTTTTTATTAGCTAATCTCGATTGCATAATTGTTATACACTGTTGGTTTTTTCGTTGTATCTTCCTGGTTTTTAGCTCGATTTCTTTCAAACCACAAAAGGTTTGAGGTTCAATAGTTAACCTATTCACCCACCGATTTTCAGCTTCTTCCCATACGCGGTTTACCCTGTAGGCGTGACAACATATTGGTGTTATTTTTCGTGAATAATAGCTCATAACTCTTTGCCTGTTTATCGTATTCCAGCCAACGTTGGTACAGAGATTCGTCTTAATACCCTCCTTCTGTGTGCCAAATTTCAAGGTGATCGGATATGACGTTCGCGTTTTGTAGCTGTTTTTGTAAGTGTGCAAAAAGAGGAAGAAAATTAAGAAGAAAAACGAAGAAACTAAGCCAATTTTTGAAGTCACATATCTCGGTAACGCTTGAAGCGATGTCGCTCAAATTTGGAATGTGGAGTGCTGAAGGTGGAGGGATTGTCCACAGCAAAAATCGTCTTGTTTCATCAAGGCAGCACAGAGCTACGGTAGTGCGAAAATTACGTTTTCTTTCTTCCTGTCAATATACTCACGGGTGTTGCGTGCCGGCTTCTTGGGCCGCACGACACACTACCGTGTGTCTTGATACAGTATCTATTATAATGTTTGGATAACAAATGATTGAGGTATCTGATTAATTGTGACCAGATCTGTAGAAAGAGGTCTTATAGCCTTTCCAATTGCATGTACTTGGCAATCCATAACTTGACCTGTGAGTATGGTACCAGTCTTAAATTTGGTCACTTTACACTCCTAACATAGTACCCTTTCTGGATGTACTTTTACGACAATAGAGTAAACACATGATGAGTTATGACTCGTCAAACTTAGAAATTTGGAAAGGCTATAAGACCCTTATTCATAGATCCGGTCACAATTATGAATGTACCTGGTGAGGAATTAATTTAGTTTGAATTTTCTTCCAACTTTTTTCCTGTGACACTTTACAAGATTCAAAATTTTGCACAGCCGAAAGAGTAATTATGCTTCAACATTATAAGTTGTTTAGTGTGTATTTTTTCAAAGTATTGTATTTAGAATGATAGTTAAGTGAAAGTATTGTATCAATTAATGTAACTGTGGGGGAAGAAACCACATGCTACATTTTAATACACTCTGCGTTTTGTTAAATTTTAGTTTAATTGTTCTCAGATGTAATTGCAGTTTGCTCCAATTCCTAATTTGCTAGGATGTTGTTCTTTGGTTTTCATGTGAATACTTTAAAAATGCTTCATCTGTTGAAATCAGAATGGGCAGTGTTGGATGTAACGCATTACTTTTGTAATGTATTACTTTTGTAACACATTATGTAATATTGTGATAACTAAGATATACACCAAATTATGCTGTAAAAACTGGTTATATAACTGAGTTACAGTTACTTTACTTACAAATGTAATGCGTTACCTAAGTAATAAATTACTGTAATGACTTGAATATTTTACTAACAATGGTACTAATCTTGTTACTGATCCACTGAGTAACGCCTAACCACAATGAAGTAACGAAGTAGTAATGATGCCCACCTCAAATTAATGAATGTAGCTTACTGGCCAATTGCTTTCTCTTGAATCAAGACACTGTAGTGTGCCATGCGGCCAAGAAAGCCAGCACACCAGACCATGGGTATATTTGTGACCGGATCCACGAAAACCTGACATAATGGCGCAAGCCTAAATTTTCAGTATAGGCTATTGATTTTAATGCGTAAAATATTTGCATAAATGAAAAAAGAATTCATAAATTTTTTAATGCTTTGTTCTTTATGAAGAAAGGGTGCAATGATAAAACCATGAGTATCATCTTATTCACCTACTCAAGAGGTGTTCATAAATCTTAGTTTCTTAGAAGCAGCGTAAATGATACATGAGTTATGGGCGTTTGTTTACATCATGTCAACGCTGTTATACAAGATCAACTTTTCTTCAATGATTTCGTCTCTGTATGTAGTGAAGAAAGGTGGAAGGAGAGAAAACTCACCATGCAAATGACTCCCCTATTCATGGCAAATACGATGGTGCAAGTTGCAACTCTGTACTGCATTGCATATGTAAGTTACAGTTGGTTTTGTAAGCACCTGTAATTTATTTTCCCTGTACAAATTGATCTTTCTATTGCTGCTACTTTGTAGGGCTGTAACTCCAAAAATTGTTAGCATACAATGCTTAAACTTGGCCAGAGCATGCACTCGGCTATAAATATTCAATAATAAAGAATTTGAAAAATGCGCCATTATGTTGGGTTTTTGCAGATCTGATCACATTTATAGGAAGAAACAAAATACGGTTTTCACGCATACATAGTTCCATGCTCAAATGCCCTCCATCTTCTGCACTCCACATACCAAATTTGAGCCAATTCCCTGATGCAGTCATGAAATACAAGCCCTCAAAATTTGGCTCAATCTCTTCATCACTTGTTTCCTCATTTGGGGAGCTAAGGAGGATTAGATTATTCTATTCGCACACTTTATAAAACCATTATAAAATGGTTTTTATAAAGTGCGTATAGGCTAATGATCATAGCTAAAACCTTTTGTGGTTTAAAAGAAATTGCATTGACAGCTATAGAGCTATAAGGCAAAAACCAAATAACTGTAAATCGTGGTGTTAAAATACTCTAATAGAACAGTCACTGCAGTGTATCAATAGTGCATGAAAATGTTGATAAAACTTACCAGCGTTCGAATGTGGGACCTCCATACTGAACACCCAAATCCTTAACCAATGAGCCACTGTTATCATCTTTCTTAATTTCTACTTTACAAATGAAAATTATAGCTAAAATCTACTCAACAGTAAAAATTTCATAGATCTAGTTTTTTTCTAGAACATTTTATGTGTGTTCTATTAGAAATCCTCAAAAAAGAATGTACACTCTATTAGAGTATTACAAAAGTAATCGAATAAACTTTGCAATACAATACTGTTGTAACTTCTCTAGTATTCCATCGAATCGGAGCTGATATTATAGCCATTTTGGTACCAATCTGTGGGGTAGTATGCTATGATTAAGACCTACTCGTACTAATGTTCATCATCATAATCATTCTGATGATAGTAAAACTTGTGACAACAGGGTGGAAATCGTATTCTAGCATAATAGGTGCAGGATTTGCTTTGTTATTATTGAGCAACTGCAACTCATCACATTTTACAATCAAGCACACCTAACTTGTAAGGAATTTACTCTGTTATAAAACACTATTGCAAATAAATACAGGCACCACATAATGCAACTTCATATAGCCATAATATTATGGCCATGAACAAGCAAACATGAAATTAGAGAGCAATTATCAGTATCAAACAGCATAGCCCGTAACATAGATTGTTTGGCTTTGAAATTGGATTGGTAGGTATTTTTATGTATTGGTACAGCACTCAGTAGTCTGTCTTATGTCATAGTCTTGTATCTGCAGATAAGAAAAACAACAATTTGTGTAAAAACAAACCTCAAAGCCAGTTTGTGGTTGGCTTTAGGGTATTTAAATACAAAAAAGAGGTGAAATCCTTGCAAAAACAGCCAAGCAGGATGGAAAGGGTGTAGCCTTCAATAGTCTGGGTGCATCCTTTTTATACAGCTTGGCTGTTTTTGATTGGATACAATTAAAACCAAAATTTACACACTGTCCAGCAACATGACCATGTACTGTGATAAGATAGTAGTTGTGCACGTGACAGTTTAAGGCTGTGCACACAAAGTAATTTAATATGCAATATTATTATAGTTACTTTATTTTATGGGTAATACGTATGCTAATTATTTTTTTGTTGTCAATAATAGTAATAAGTAGCTATAGTGAATTACTTTTTAAAAAGTAACTACTCTAACACAAAGAATGAGCATATCAAAATTTGAGATTCTCAACTAGTCAGGAGCACCCAACATCTGTTGCAACTCCAGTATAGAGCTGTTTGTCTGATAATGAATTTAAATTCCCGAGATCATGATCATTTATCTCAGTATTAACAGCATTTTCAGTGGCTGCCATTTCAGTATTTCATTCAATTTTGTTTTGTCTGTGTAATGTTCCACCCGTACCACCATACCAGATGTATCCCCTTGGAGCCACCCATTCACTTTGGTAGCACACAAACTCATTATCATACAAGGCTTAATCCTTTTTTAGTATCTCCGTATCAATACATCTCTACCTTCCCATAGCAGTTCTTTAAATATAAAGCATCCCATTGGTGGAACAGTGTACCAGTTTCTCTCCACAATTCCATTACCAAATGCCATTTTAATAGTTTCTGTAATGATTATTTTGTGTATGTATTGTCCTGTTTGTAACTGTTGGACTTGTAACTGTAGCTGACTGTAGTGTTTGTTTTTGTATATATTTTGTACGTATATATTTTAATGTCTCCTGCAAGGAAGAACGGCTTTAGCTGATTGTGTGGAGTTTAAAATATCTTATCTATCTATCTATATATCTATCTTCTCAGTGTCTTGTAGTCAGCTTTAGGTTTGAGAATAATATTGTATGGTCAGAATTTTCAAAGATGTGTACTAGGCTTGTGGGAATTATGCTCAAAATTTTCATCATTATTCTATTCCGAATTTCTTTTAAAAACTTATCATTATGCCTTTTATTATTCCCAAAAATACTCATTATTCCCAAAATTATTCCTTCTTTTTATAACTTGTTCTTCTCTTTAGTAAGTAAATTGTACAGCAAGACTTTTAAGTACTAAATCTAGCTGTGTCAATTCGTCAGAAAAGCTTTTTTGCTAGCAAGATGCTCAGTTACTAGTATAATGGGTAACGAAATATTCCACGCCGATTGTTCTATTAGAGTAAGTGACTGCTCTATTAGAGTATCTCGATCTTAATTTATTTTTATGCCAATTATGCTCTAAAAATGCATCAAAATGCTGGAATAGTGCTCAATTCTTTTACCCCATCATTATTCCCGAAATTATTCAGGCATAATTCCCGCATCCCTAATGTGTACTCTTCTGTATTGATAAAAGTTATTGATGTAATTTAATAACAGGTTTTGCCAATTAAATTTGGCAATTGAATCATCACTTACACAAGTAAATTTGTTAAGTTTCAGATGAATTTTTCCAGTTGGAAATTGAATTTCTTACATCAGCATTATTACATGCAGCCATTTCATGGCTACCAACCCTTTTTTATAGTACATTAAAAATTATAAATTTAAAAATGAAGTACAGATCCAAGCGATAAAAAGTAGTGAAACAAGAGATGAACGATGGTAGCTATTACAGCATAGCTCAGTGGGAATCCCTACTTTGGCATGGTATAGCAATTATTTTGTGTTCAATTCCAAAGTAGGGATTTCCCACTGAGCTATGCTGTAATAGCTACCATCATTCATCTCTTGTTTCACTACTTTTTATCGCTTGAATCCCTACTTCATTTTAAGTTTATAATTTTTAATGTACTAGTTTGTTTAGTTTTTTTGTTAAGGCATACAACTAGCTATAAACATGTGACTGTTCTATTAGGGTGACTGCTGTATTAGAGTATCTCGAGTCAGCCTGCAAAAATGTGCGCTTGCCCAAAAGGGGCGTGGTCATCGTGGTTTTGATCGATTATTGGAGTATCTCGAGTCAGCCTTCCAACTTGAAGGTGTGTGGTCACTGAAATACAGCTAGCATTAAAGGGGTGTGTCCCAATCGATAGATCGATAGAGCGTAGACTAAAGAATGGGTGTAATCTTGTGACCTATCGTGAAAGCTATCTACCTCCATTCAGTAGCACGTAGTCTAAGTACCTTAAATAATCTTGTGGCATCTATTATGCTGCTTAGAGAAAGTGTTGATACGGAAAATTAACACCTTGATATGGCTTTGTTGGATGAAGAAGGCAAGCAGACTGATTGAAGATAAAAGAAAAGACAAGGCACAGAGGGCGCTCACTCGTCGGAACCCCAAAATGCGCATCCGACTGGTGAGTTTGTTATTGCGGCGTATAATGGTGACCGTGCACTACTTTGTTTGGCCTCTAGGCTTGCGACTGTGGTCAGTCAGTCAACAGTCAGGCAGGCAGTCAGGCAGGCAGTCAGTCTAAAATTGAAGTTGTGGCGATTTTTAAAAAAAATTCTATATCCGGCCACCTGTAAGTATTTTGTTGTGTTTAATGCTGTTTTATACGTTATATGGACTAATACTATTCTGTTAAGGTGATTTTCGTCTCGTAAAATATCTTTAGGATGCTTTTTAAGGGCAGAATTTTTGGCGGCATGCAAAAATTTCACCAGGATCCCTACTTAAACGGTACGACCGTACTGTTTGATACAGCTTGGCTGTTTTAGCATAAATAATGCATACTGGTAAACCAGTACATGCCACATCAATGGAAAGAATGGAGACAGACATAGTAGTAAACTTAATTATTCAACTGAACATGTGCCCTGACAATCAATTACCAAAAGGCAAAGTGCCCAGTTTGCTTCGTTTCAACTTTGTTCTACCTGTTATACAGCATTACAAATAAGTAACAGTACAAGAAATGCCTTTGCAATAAGTTTACTCACTACAGAAATTACAGACAACTCTTATGATAGTCTATGTAACTCATGCTATGTAGCTGCTGCAGTTGACAAAGCAGTGTTGAACAATGAAGAAATTAAGCTCGTACATAGCCTCAAGCATAGTCAATTATGTGTAGCTGAAGGAATCAGTCAGGAAGTCAGTCAGACGAATGTTGGAATATGTTTTTAAATAAGCTTGTCGGAAGTGTTTGGTGGGATTGCTGTGAAAGGTGTGTTTGGGTATGTGCCTAACCAATACATTGGCACACCTGGTATGTGATATTTTTAGCCCAAACCTTCATGATCCCTACTATACAGTAATACTGTACTGTATGATAATTTTTTGAAACAGAATTACACTTGTGATTCAAGGGTGTCACAAAGGTTATGTACATAAATATAGTTTTTAATTGAATTGTAGAAAGTACCAACAGGCAGAGGGATTTCTATTTTGGATTTTTCAGTAACCGTGATAGTAATCAAGATCCATTCATCATACTAACTACATCAGAATCACAACCAGTGAACTATTCAATTGAGGCTCCAGCAGTAGGATATTATATTAGTGATAGTGTCACAAGTGATAACAGGGTCATCATCCATCTAAACAACAGTTTCATAGCATCATCACATAATGATCAGGATAAAGGAATTCACCTGATGATCAGTAGTGATAGGGTGACTGTGATTGGTCAGAATTTAGGACGTCTTAGCAGTGGTACATTTCTTTGTTTACCCATTACAAACTTGTGTGTTGATGAATATGTGTATTATGGGATATCTGTACCAATTGGTAGAAGTGGCTCTTACAATAGTTCTATTTTAGTAGTTGGTACAGAGGATAGCACAATGATGAAGTTGATAGTCACACAACCAGTCACTATTAGTGTTAGTAACTCTACAGTTGATCTCACTACTGGTATGCAGTACTCTTTTGTGATCAACAGGCTTCAAACTGTGTTGGTTGGATCACGTGATGATTTGACTGGAACTAAAGTTGTTACAGACAAACCAGTATCTGTGTTGAGTGGTCATCAGTGTGGTACATTACCAGTTAATCTTAGTTATTGTGATCATCTCATAGAACAAATTCCACCCACCACATTATGGAGTAGAATGTTTTATACCATATCAACTGGAAGGCAATATACCCTCAAGGTATTAGCAGCTTACAACTCTACCACTGTTGATATAGTCTGTAACAATGTAAAAACGTCTAGAATGCTAAATGAAGGACAGTTTTGCAACCTCAGTTTACAATCTAATGATTACTGTGCTGTTTATTCTAATGAGGATGTGTTAGTTGTTCATTTTAGCCATGCATTTGGAGGTAGTAATAATGATGAGATAATGACACTAGTACCATGCAGCCACAAATCAGTATAGTAACAAATTTCAGTTTTCTACACTTCAAGGTCAATCAGGTTACAGACACTATATTAACATCATAGTGTTAGCAGAGTATTATCAACCTGACATGATCTACCTGATATCAGGAGGAGAGAACAGATCACTAGACACACACCAATGGGTACCAATTATAGTTAATGATGCTACTGAAGCTTATAGTGTACAAATGAACATATCAGAGGGTGTGGCTAAAATTATGCATAGTAATACTACTGCTCTGATGGCTGTAAATTTGTATGGATATAAGCGTTATGAAGGTTATGGAAATCCTGTAGGAATTTACCAGCTAAAAGGTAATTTTATTTGTCCAGATAATCTGATGCTATTAGTATCTAATCAAAAACAGCCAAGCTGTAAAAAAAGGTGCGGCCCCCAAAAAGGCCATGGTGAAAAAAGGTGTGAAATCCAAGGTGGCGGCCAAGAAATGGCTGTGATGGTAGGTTAATGGTTACATTTTAATAACGACAATTCAGGTGAATTTTGTGCCGCTTGGTCTTGGCACCAAATTCACCTGAATTGTTGTTATTAAAATGTAACCATTAACCTACCATCACAGCCATTTCTTGGCCGCCACCTTGGATTTCACATCTTTTTTCACCATGGACTTTTTGGGGGCCGCACCTTTTTTTACAGCTTGGCTGTTTTTGATTAGATATCACTTCTTTTTGTATTTGTATACTGCAAAGCCGGCCTATGGCTGGCTTTGGGGCTTTTTTAACCCATGTGTTTTTTTCTTTATTACAGAAAGAAGAAAAGAACTTAAAGAAGAATTTTAGTACTTCAATTATTTTTGATTTTATTAGTAATTATACAAATTATATACATATATTTATTACATGCCCATTATGCCCCACAGGATATTTTTTTGCGGCTGATCTCTCTACTGGGTGACTTGAAATGTAGCTGAACTATATACAGGATGGTTTCTTTGTAGCTGAACTCTCTACAAGGTAACCTCTTCTAGCTGGTCTCTCTACAGGGTATTTTGTTTCTAGCTGAACTCTCTACAGGTGATTTGTTTGCAGCTAAACTCTGTACATGGTGGTGTCTTTGTAGCCGAACTCTCTACATGATGGTTTCTTTGTAGCTGAACTCTCTATAAGGTGACTTCGTCTAGCTGAACTCTCTACAGGGTGATTTTTTTGTAGCTGAACTCTCTGCAGGGTGATTTGTTTGCAGCTGAACTGTCTACATGATGGTTTCTTTGTAGCTGAACTCCTTACATTGTGTCTAGTTTCTAGCTGATCTCTCTACAGGGTGATTTGTTTGTAGCTGATCTCTCTACAAGTTGATTTGTGTGTAGCTGATCTTTCTACAGGTTGATTTGTTTGTAGCCGATCTCTCTACAGGGTAATTTGTTTGTAGCTGAACTCTGTACAAGGTGCTTTTTTGTAGGTGATCTCACTGCAGGTTGATTTGTTTGTAGCTGAACTCACTAAAGGGTGATTTGCTTGTAGCTGAACTCCTTACATTGTGTCTAGTTTCCAGCTGATCTCTCTACAGGGTGATTTGTTTGTAGCTGAACTCTCTATAAGGTGATTTGTTTGCAGCTGAACTCTCTACATGGTGGTTTCTTTGTTGCTGAACTCTCTACAGGGTGTTTTGCTTGTAGCTGAACTCTCTACAGGGTGATTTGTTTCTA
Organism: Dysidea avara; assembly: GCF_963678975.1. Lineage (NCBI taxonomy): Eukaryota > Metazoa > Porifera > Demospongiae > Dictyoceratida > Dysideidae > Dysidea > Dysidea avara. Next base: position 28,320,162 of record NC_089275.1, read on the forward strand.
GTTTATCTCTCTACAGGTTGATTTGTGTGTAACTGATCTCTCTACAAGCTGATTTGTTTGTAGCTGAATTCTCTGCAAAGTGTTTTGTTTGTAGCTGACCTCTCTTCAGGGTGATTTGTTTCTAGCTGATCTCTCTACAGGGTGATTTTTTTGTAGCTGACCTCTCTTCAGGGTGATTTGTTTCTAGCTGATTGCTCTGTAGGTTGATTTGCTTGTAGATGAACTCTCTACAGGGTAACTTGTTTGTAGCTGAACTCCTTACTTTGTGTCTAGTTTGTAGCTGATCTCTCTACAGGGTGATTTGTTTGTAGCTGAACTCCTTACATTGTGTCTAGTTTCTAGCTGATCTCTCTACAGGGTGATTTGTTTGTAGCTGATCTCTATACAAGTTGATTTGTGTGTAGCTGATCTCTCTGCAGGGTGATTTGTTTGTAGCCGATCTCTCTACAAGGTAATTTGTTTGTAGATGAACTATCTATAAGGTGATTTGTATGTAGCTAATCTCTCTGCAGATTGATTTGTTTTAGCTGAACTCTGATTTGTTTTTAGCTTATCTCTGTACAGGTTGATTTGTGTGTAACTGATCTCTCTACAAGCTGATTTGTTTGTAGCTGATAACTCTGCAGGTTGATTTGTTTCTAGATGATCTCTCTACAGGTTGATTTGTTTGTTGCTTATCGCTCTAAAGGTTGATTTGTTTGTAGCTGAACTCTCTGCAAAATGTTTTGTTTGTAGTTGATCTCTCTACAAGGTGATTTTTTGTAGCTGACCTCTCTTCAGGGTGATTTGTTTCTAGCTGATATCTCTACAGGGTGATTTTTTGTAGCTGACCTCTCTTCAGGGTGATTTGTTTCTAGCTGATCGCTCTACAGGTTGGTTTGTTTGTAGCTGAATTCTCTACACGGTGATTTGCTTGTAGCTAAACTCCTTACATTGTGTCTAGTTTCTAGCTGATCTCTATACAGGGTGATTTGTTTGTAGCTGATCTCTCTACAAGTTGAATTGTGTGTAGCTGATCTCTCTGCAGGTTGATTTGTTTGTAGCCGATCTCTCTACAAGGTAATTTGTTTGTAGCTGAACTGTCTAAAAGGTGATTTGTTTGTAGCTGATATCTCTGCAGGTAGATTTGTTTTAGCTGAACTCTCTACAGGGTGATTTATTTGTAGCTGAACTCCTTACATTGTGTGTAGTTTCTAGCTGATCTCTCTACAGGGTGATTTGTTTGTAGCTGATCTCTCTACAAGTTGATTTGTGTGTAGCTGATCTCTCTGCAGGTTGATTTGTTTGTAGCCGATCTCTCTATAGGGTAATTTGTTTGTAGCTGAACTCTCTATAAGGTGATTTGTTTGTAGTTGATCTCTCTGCGGGTTGATTTGTTTTAGCTGAACTCTCTACAGGCTGATTTTTTTGTAGCCGATCTCTCTACAGGGTAATTTGTTTGTAGCTGAACTCTCTACAAGTTGATTTGTGTGTAGCTGATCTCTCTGCAGGTTGATTTGTTTGTAGTCGATCTCTCTACAGGGTGATTTTTTTGTAGCTGACCTCTCTTCAGGGTGATTTGTTTCTAGCTGATCTCTCTACAGGGTAATTTTTTGTAGCTGACCTCTCTTCAGGGTGATTTGTTTCTAGCTGATTGCTCTACAAGTTGATTTGTTTGTAGATGAACTCTCTACAGGGTAATTTGCTTGTAGCTGAACTCCTTACTTTGTGTCTAGTTTGTAGCTGTTCTCTCTGCAGGGTGATTTGTTTGTAGCCGATCTCTCTACAAGGTAATTTGTTTGTAGCTGAACTATCTATAATGTCATTTGTACGTAGCTGATCTCTCTGCAGATTGATTTGTTTTAGCTGAACTCTCTACAGGGTGATTTGTTTCTAGCTTATCTCTCTACAGGTTGATTTGTTTGTTGCTGATCGCTCTAAAGGTTGATTTGTTTGTAGCTGAACTCTCTGCAAAAATGTTTTGTTTGTAGTTGATTTCTGTACAAGGTAATTTTTTTGTAGCTGATCTCTCTACACGGTAATTTTTTGTAGCTGACCTCTCTTCAGGGTGATTTGTTTCTAGCTGATTGCTCTACAGGTTGATTTGTTTGTAGATGAACTCTCTACAGGGTAATCTGCTTATAGCTGAACTCCTTACTTTGTGTCTAGTTTGTAGCTGTTCTCTCTGCAGGGTGATTTGTTTGTAGCCGATCTCTCTACAAGGTAATTTGTTTGTAGCTGAACTATCTATAATGTCATTTGTACGTAGCTGATCTCTCTGCAGATTGATTTGTTTTAGCTGAACTCTCTACAGGGTGATTTGTTTCTAGCTTATCTCTCTACAGGTTGATTTGTTTGTTGCTGATCGCTCTAAAGGTTGATTTGTTTGTAGCTGAACTCTCTGCAAAAATGTTTTGTTTGTAGTTGATTTCTGTACAAGGTAATTTTTTTGTAGCTGATCTCTCTACACGGTAATTTTTTGTAGCTGACCTCTCTTCAGGGTGATTTGTTTCTAGCTGATTGCTCTACAGGTTGATTTGTTTGTAGATGAACTCTCTACAGGGTAATCTGCTTATAGCTGAACTCCTTACTTTGTGTCTAGTTTGTAGCTGTTCTCTCTGCAGGGTGATTTGTTTGTAGCCGATCTCTCTACAAGGTAATTTGTTTGTAGCTGAACTATCTATAAGGTCATTTGTACGTAGCTGATCTCTCTGCAGATTGATTTGTTTTAGCTGAACTCTCTACAGGGTGATTTGTTTCTAGCTTATCTCTCTACAGGTTGATTTGTTTGTTGCTGATCGCTCTAAAGGTTGATTTGTTTGTAGCTGAACTCTCTGCAAAAATGTTTTGTTTGTAGTTGATTTCTCTACAAGGTGATTTTTTGTAGCTGACCTCTCTTCAGGGTGATTTGTTTCTAGCTGATATCTCTACAGGGTGATTTTTTGTAGCTGACCTGTCTTCAGGGTGATTTGTTTCTAGCTGATCGCTCTACAGGTTGGTTTGTTTGTAGCTGAACTTTCTAAAGGGTGATTTGCTTGTAGCTGAACTCCTTACATTGTGTCTAGTTTCTAGCTGATCTCTCTACAGGGTGATTTGTTTGTAGCTGATCTCTACAAGTTGAATTGTGTGTAGCTGATCTCTCTGCAGGTTGATTTGTTTGTAGCCGATCTCTCTACAAGGTAATTTGTTTGTAGCTGAACTATCTATAAGGTGATTTGTTTGTAGCTGATCTCTCTGCAGGTTGATTTGTTTTAGCTGAACTCTCTACAGGGTGATTTGTTTTTAGCTGAACTCCTTACATTGTGTGTAGTTTCTAGCTGATCTCCCTACAGGGTGATTTGTTTGTAGCTGATCTCTCTACAAGTTGATTTGTGTGTAGCTGATCTCTCTGCAGGTTGATTTGTTTGTAGCCGATCTCTCTACATGTAATCTGTTTGTAGCGGAACTCTCTATAAGGTGATTTGTCTGTAGCTGATCTCTCTGCAGGTTGATTTGTTTTAGCTGAACTCTCTACAGGGTGATTGCTTGTAGCTGAACTCCTTACATTATGTCTAGTTTCTAGCTGATGTCTCTACAGGGTGATTTTTTGTAGCTGAACTCTCTACAGGGTGATTTGTTTCTATCTTATCTCTCTACAGGTATATTTGCGTTGATTTGTTCATTGCTGATCGCTCTAAAAGTTGATTTGTTGCAGCTGAACACCCTGCAAAGTGTTTTGTTTGTAGCTGATCACTCTAAAGGGTAATTTGTTTGTAGCTGAACTCTCTCCACAGAGACTTGTGTGTAGCTGAATTCTGTGTAACTGAATTCTCTAGAGAGTGACTTAATTGTAGCTGAATTCTCTACACAGTGCATGACTTGTTTATAGCTGAACTTTCTTCAGTATGACTTGTAATGTTCTGAATCTCTATAGTGATATATTTGCTTAACTCTCCACATGGTGACTGTCTTCTTGCTGAACTGTCTATAAGATTAACTGTTTGCAGCTGAACTCCCTACAGAATAACTTGTGATGTAATAAAATTCTATAATGGAATAAATAAATTATCCGAATGCTCTATTAGGGTGACTGTTCTATTAGAGTATCTCGATCTCGCATTTGCTACACGGAGTTGGCTTTCGAATCATAACTCAGTGGTTTGTAATCCGATTCTTCTGTACTACTGCAAGGACTTTCAATGAAGATTATTCCAGCTATACACCGATTTTCAGCTCATTGCTCTAAGCGGTTTGCCTAGTAGGCGTGAAAACTAATACTTTTTTATTCATAAAAATCGATCGCGTAATTGTGACACAGGTTGGGTTTTGTGTCATATCTCCGTGGTCTTTATCTCGATTCCTTTCAAACCACCAAAAGGCACTCCTACGATGGTTACTCCATCTACATAGCAATTTTCAACTCATTCCATGAAGCGGTTTACCCTGTAGGCGTGACAACAAATCGATCTTGTTTTACGCGAATAATCGATCATAACTCCTGAACCATTCATCGGATTTGTGCCAAATTTGATGCTAGGATTCGCCTTTGGACTCCCTTTCTTTGTGCCAAACTTCAAGGCGATCGGAGTACGCGTTTGCTTGTTACAGCAATTTTTGCAAGTGTGCGAAAAGACGAAGAAAAAAAAAAACGAAGAAAAAAAAACGAAACTTTGGCAGCTCGTATCTCGGAAATGGCTGGAGCGATTTCCTTCAAATTTGGAATGTAGACTCCCTTAGCTGGCGGGCAACTGTGTAGCAAATTTGGTTCCAATCAGATAAGTGATCACCGAGATACAAAGGTGTGAAAATGACGTTTTCGTTCTTCCTGTCAATATACTTACGGTGTGGCGCGCCGGCTTCTTGGGCCGCACGACACACTACCGTGTGTCTTGATCTAATCAAAAACAGCCAAGCTGTAAAAAAAGGAGTGCGGCCCTTGAAAAGGCTATGGTGAAAAAGATGTGAAATCCAAGGTAGCGGCCAAGAAATGGCTGTGATGGTAGGTTAATGGTAAAAATTTTAATAACGACAATTCAGGTGAATTTGGTGCCGCTTGGTCAATTGGCACAAAATTCACCTGAATTGTCATTATTGAAATTATTACCATTAACCTACCATCACAGCCATTTCTTGGTCGCTACCTTGGATTTCACATCTTTTTTCACCATAGCCTTTTCAAGGGCCGCACTCCCTTTTTTTACAGCTTAGCTGTTTTAGATTAGATTTCACTTCTTTTTGTATTTGTATACCCCAAAGCCGGCCTATGGCCAGCTTTGGGGCTTTTTAACCTATATATTTTTCTTTACCACAGGAAAAAGAAAAAGATGAAGCAGATTTTATAAATACTTTACCTCATTCTGATTTTATCACTAAATGTACAAATTATATATATAATGCATATATCAAGAGTTCATAATATAAAAAGAGAGCATATATTTATTACATGTCAATTAATCCCCACAGGATAATTTGCAGCTGATCTCTCAACTGGGTGACTTGAAATGTAGCTGAACACTCTACAGGGTGATCTGCTTGTACGTAGATGAACTCTTTACAGGATTCTCTCTACAGGGTGACTTGACTCTAGCTGAACTCTCTACAGGGTTATCTGTTTGTAGTTGAATTCTCCACAGGGTGATTTGTTTGCAGCTGAACTCTCTACAAGGTAACTTCTTCTAGCTGATCTGTCTACAGGGTGACTTGTTTCTAGCTGGTCTCTCTACAGGGCGATTTGTTTGTAGCTGAATTCTCTACAGGGTGATTTGTTTGCAGCTGAACTCTCTACATGGTGGTTGCTTTGTAGCTGAACTCTCTGAAAGGTGACTTCTTCTAGCTGAACTCTCTACAGGGTGATCTTTTCATAGCTGAACTCTCTACAGGATGATTTGTTTGCAGCTGAACTCTCTACATGATGATTTCTTTGTAGCTGAATTCTCTACAGGGTGATTTGTTTGTAGCTGAAATCCCTATAAGGTAACTTCTTCTAGCTGATCTTTCTACAGGGCGATTTGTTTGTAGCTGAGTTCACTGCAGGGTGTTTGTTTGCAGCTGAACTCTCTACATGATGGTTTCTTTGTAGCTGAACTCTCTACAAGGTGACTTCTTCTAGCTGATCTCTCTACAGGGTGATTTGCTTGTAGCTGAACTCTCTACAGGTGATTTGTTTGTAGCTGAACTCTCTACAAGGTGATACTTCTAGGTGATCTCTCTACAGGATGACTTAATTGTTTCTAACTGAACTCTCAACAGGGTGATCTGTTCATAGCTGAACTATCTACTGGGTGATTTTTGCAGCTGAACTCTCTACATGGTGGTTTCTTTGTAGCTGAACTCTCTACAAGGTAATTTCTTCTAGCTGAACTCTCTACAGGGTGCCTTTTTTTCTAGCTGATCTCTCTACAGGGTGATTTGTTTGCAGCTGAACTCTCTACATGGTAGTTTCTTTGTAGCTGAACTCTCTACAATGTGACTTCTTCTAGCTGAACTCTCTACAAGGTGACTTGTTTCTAGCTGATCTCTCTACAGGGTGACTTGTTTCTAGTTAGCTAATCTCTCTACAGGGTGACTTGTTTCTAGCTGAACTCTCTACAGGTTATTTGTTTGTAGCTGAACTCTCTACAAGGTGATACTCCTAGGTGATCTCTTTACAGGATGACTTGTTTCTAACTGAACTCTCAACAGGGTGATCTGTTCATAGCTGAACTTTCTACTGGGTGATTTGTTTGCAGCTTAACTGTCTACATGGTGGTTTCTTTGTAGCTGAACTCTCTACAAGGTAATTTCTTCTAGCTGAACTCTCTACAGGGTGACTTGTTTCTAGCTGATCTCTCTACAGGGTGATCTGTTCATAGCTGAACTTTTTACAGGGTGATTTGTTTGCAGCTGAACTCTCTACATGGTAGTTTCTTTGTAGCTGAACTCTCTACAATGTGACTTCTTCTAGCTGAACTCTCTACAAGGTGTGACTTGTTTCTAGCTGATCTCTCTACAGGGTGACTTGTTTCTAGCTGAACTCTCTACAGGTTATTTGTTTGTAGCTGAACTCTCTACAAGGTGGTTTCGTTGCAGCTGAACTCTCTACAAGGTAACTTCTTCTAGCTGATCTTTTTACAGGACATATTTGTTTGTAGCTGAGTTCTCTACAGGGTGATTTGTTTGCAGCTGAACTCTCTACATGGGAGTTTCATTGTAGCTGAACTCTCTACAATGTGACTTCTTCTAGCTGAACTCTCTACAGGGTGACTTGTTTCTAGCTGATCTCTCTACAGTGTGACTTGTTTCTAGCTGAACTCTCTACAGGTGATTTGTTTGCAGCTGAAATCTCTACATGGTGGTTTCTTTGTAACTGAACTCTCTACAAGGTAACTTCTTCTAGCTGATCTTTCTACAGGGTGATTTGTTTGTAGCTGAATTCTCTACAGGGTGATTTATTTGTAGTTGAACTCTCTACAAGGTAACTTCTTCTAGCTGATCTTTCTACAGGGTGATTTGTTTGTAGCTGAATTCTCTACAGGGTGATTTATTTGCAGCTGAACTCTCTACAAGGTGACTTCTTCTAGCTGAACTCTCTACAGAATGATTGATTTTTTTGCAGCTGAACTCTGTGGTTTCTTTGTAACTGAACTCTCTACAGGGTGATTTGTTTGTAGTTGAACTCTCTACAGGGTGATCTGTTCGTAGCTGAACTCCCTACAAGGTAACTTCTTCTAGCTGATCTTTCTACCTGGTGATTTGTTTGTAGCTGAGTTCTCTACAGGGTGATTTGTTTGCAGCTGAACTCTCTACATGGTAGTTTCTTTGTAGCTGAACTCTCTACAATGTGACTTCTTCTAGCTGAACTCTCTACAGGGTGACTTGTTTCTAGCTGATCTCTCTACAGGGGATTTGTTTGCAGCTGAACTCTCTACATGGTGGTTTCTTTATAGCTGAACTCTCTACAAGGTGACTTCTTCTAGCTGATCTCTTTACAGGGTGATTTGTTTGTATCTGAACTCTCTACAGGTGATTTGTTTGTAGCTGAACTTTCTACAAGGTGATACTTCTAGCTGATTTCTCTACAGGATGACTTGTTTCTAACTGAACTCTCAACAGGGTGATCTGTTCATAGCTGAACTTTCTACTGGGTGATTTGTTTGCAGCTTAACTCTCTACATGGTGGTTTCTTTGTAGCTGAACTCTCTACAAGGTAACTTCTTCTAGCTGATCTTTTTACAGGGCATGTTTGTTTGTAGTTGAGTTCTCTACAGGGTGATTTGTTTGCAGCTGAACTCTCTACATGGTGGTTTCTTTGTAGCTGAACTCTCTACAAGGTGACTTCTTCTAGCTGATCTCTCTACAGGGCAATTTGTTTGAGCTGAACTCTCTACAGTGTAATCTGTTCATAGCAGAACTTTCTACTGGGTGATTTGTTTGCAGCTGAACTCTTTGCATGATTGTTTCTTTGTAACTGAACTCTCTACAAGGTAACTTCTTCTAGCTGATCTCTCTACAGGGCAATTTGTTTGAACTGAACTTTCTACATGATGGTTTCTTTGTAGCTGAACTCTCTATTAGGTACCTTCTTCTAGCTGATCTGACTACAGGGTGACTTGTTTGTAGCTGAATTCCCTACAGAATAACTTGCAATATAATATAATTGAGTAAATTATAAATGCAGCTGAATGCTTTATTAGGGTGACTGTTCTATTAGAGTATCTCGATCTCGCATTTGCTACACGTAGTTGCCTTTCGAATCATAACTCAGTGGTTTGTAATCCGATTCTTCTGTACTACTGCAAGGACTTTCTATGATGATTATTCCAGCTACAGACTGAGTTTCAGCTCATTGCTCCAAGCGGTTTGCCTGATAGACACGAAAACTAATAGTTTTTTATTCATAAAAATCGATCGCGTAATTTTGACACAGGTCGGGTTTTGTGTCATATCTCCGTGGTCTTTGTCCCAATTCTTTTCAAACCACAAAAAGGCACTCCTGTAATGGTTGCTCCATCCATATAGCAATTTTCAACTGATTCCTCAAAGGAGTTTACCCTGTAGGCGTGACAGACCTTCAACCTTATTTTACGCAAATAATCGGTCATAACTCCGTGAATGTTCATCGGATTCCTACCAAAGTTGGTACAGAGATCCGCCTTAATGAGCCCTTTAAGTGTGCCAAATTTCAGCCCGATCCGAACACGCTTTCGTGTTTTAAGGCATTTTGCGAAGTGTGCGAAAGGAAGAAGTAGAAGAAGAAGAAAACGAAGAAATTAAAATGAAATTTTGTTCGCTCGTATCTCAGAAATGGCTGGAGCGATTTTCTTCAAATTTGTTGTGTAGACTCCCCTTGCTGGCCGGCACCTCTCTAGCAAATTTGGTTCCAATCGGATAAGGAATCACAGAGCTACATAGGTGTGAAAATTGCGTTTTCTTTCTTCCTGTTAATATACTCACGGGTGGCATGCCGGCTTCTTGGGCCGCACGACACACTACCGTGTGTCTTGATGTATGCATTTTGTACACATCAAGTGAAACTTTGGATGCGGTGAAAGCTCTGTATGACAGAAATTTGAAGACCAAGAATTTTTAGAATCCTTTATGTTATAGTTAAAGCACTGCCACATGTGTGTAGGGAAAATGCAGCACGAGGGGTGTGTTGAGAGACTAATACAGGACAAGGTGAAGCCTAGTGCTGTATTTGCCTCGAGACACCCCTCAATGCAAGTGCTTTATTTTTTGTACACACAAGCATAGGTGGTGCTTTAAGTGTTTTATTGTACTTCCTGGTCATCTTGCTTGACACTATTTTGTTGGGTAGTGTCTAATCACTGGACTGGACTACTGGACTGGAATACTGGAATGGACTACTGGACTGACATTTTTTTGGTTTTACACATTTTTAAGGGTGGGGTTACTATACATTTGGGTGACGTGTGACAACATTTCAGCACTGAGTGGTCCTAAATAGTAGCTGTGATAAGCCAAATGGGTTCAGTTAAATGTATTCTATTCACTGCTTGACAGTATCTACTCTACTGTATAGACTGACATGTGTGTATGCCCAAAAATGTTTCTCTCACTCTTAGGTACACGTGCTTATTGTGTGATTCAACTTTATATGGTGTGCATGAACACACGAACTAGATCCCATCGCATGACTGGTTATATTTCATTACTGGAATGAAATGTCAGCATTATGTTAATTGTATTACAATGCATGCCATTTAGCTGTTAGTAGGAGTAGAAATTGCATGGACATAGCACAACGGTATACAGTGTGTACAAGCTTAAAAGTAGGTTAATTTAATGTGCCACCATTACACAGTGTTACATATCACGGACTCCAGTGACTAGTCACCAGTTCATATAAAGTTGTATCACAATAATCATGTGTGCCTAAGAGTGAGAGAAACACTTTTGGGTATACCTACATGTCAGTGTCTGCTATATGGTAGAGTAGATACTGTCAAGCAGTGAATAGAATACATTTAATTGAACCCATTTGGCTTATCACAGCTACTTTTTAGGACCATATTCACCACTCAGTGCTGAAATGTCGTCACAAGTCACCCAAATGTACAGTAACTCCACCCTTAAAAATGTGTAAAACCAAAAAACTGTCAGTCCAGTAGTCCATTTCAGTATTCCATTCCAGTAGTCCAGTCCAGTGATTAGACACTACTATTTTCTTGAATACCCGAATCGCTTCAATTTTCATCAGTAATCAAACTATCAGTGAGTTGTCATATAATCCATTTGTAGTCACTTGTAGAATTAGTTTGGCTATAGTTTTAGTATTTGACAGTGTCATGCACGTGATCCATTTTGTCGTCTGTATGTGGTTGTTGCCTTAATGTTTTATTTTCCATGTCAGACTATCAGTAAGTGTTATGTAAGCTATTCTAGTCATAGTTTTAGCAATTTACAATGTCGTGCACGTGATCAATCATGCTGTCTGAGTTGAGTTGTTTTCGTAACGTTGATAACTGTTCTACATAACTGTACTGTATTTTCCCAAGCATACTGTATTTGCCCAAATATCCACATAGCTGTACTGTATTTGCCCAATTAGCAACATAACTGTACTGTACGACTCATACAGTACAGTTATGCAGCTAATCAGTATAATATGGAAAATACAGCATGCAGCGGCACCTTGATTCTCCCACGCAAAGTACAAAAAAGCAACTAAAGACATTTTTTTCCTTTGAATTAAGACTGCGTACTCAAATCTACCCATCAATATAGCATACGATAGTAACTGCATAGCAAGCGTCATGAAAGTTTGGGCTTTCCTGTCCAAAATATCACTCAGAAACCAGCCTCTTTTTTCGTTCACAACAGCCTGGCAGTATTGGTAAACAAACAACTGTACATCCAGAGCAACCCCAACCATATCCAATAACTTTGTATAAAATTTTTATTTATATAACTGAATTTTCCATTAATTGGCTAATGCCTTCAGCCCAACAGCATAACTGGATTATGGTTAATGGTACAGGCTTGATTTCTTCACTGTTCGACATAGCCTAATATAAATCAGGAAAATGTTGGTATAGAAAATTTTTGTGTATTGAAAATTTTTGTGTATTGAAATTTCGACGCAACATATTTTCATCACTGGTGTAATCAACAAAAAAAAATTGATGGAATAACTATACATTAAGATTTGTATGTACAAATTATTCATATAGTTATTCATTGCTTTAGTTTGATACAGCCAGTGACGAAAATTTTTGACAACTAATTTTTCCTGACTTATGATAAGTCCAAGATTCACCTTTTCACCACAATGCAGCATCTACTGTAACAGTGGATGCATCAACTTACTCCTTCGTGTTCCATTTATTTCTCCCTACTCTAGGGTAGGTATTGATTAGTGGGTAGCACATAAGTGCTTCTTTGTGCTGACTAAATGAAAATCATCCATGACTTCTGTAGTAACTGGTTTTGATTGCAGAAGTGCTTCTTGTACCATTGTTCTTCATTTTTAGCACTGTGAAACAAATGATTAAAACAATAACAAAGAGAAATAGCCATTTCATTATAGTTGGGGCACACATTTTAGCAGCAAATTATATACCTAACGCCATTCTTTCCTTTAATGCGGTTTTGGAAGGCTCACCAATCACAATTATGTTACAAAAAACTAAACAAACAGGTCTGTATTGTATTTGTACAAGTATAAGAAAAAATTTGGAATTTTAAATTAGATTAGGGACAGTGTATAATGCTGTAATAAAAACTACTGAAACAAGGTGGATCGGAGTAGTACATAATGTACAAATACTGTAAAACAATAACAAGTGAATATCCCTACTGTGCTATGGCAGAAGTTGTAGGTAAGTGCTGTACAAGGTGTTACATATCAAGTATAGTTCATATCGTAAGTTGTTAGGTATTAGCTACTTCTGTTGTACTTTAATGGCAGTCTGTGTATTTTTATGACAAGTACATGCCACACAGTAGGGATATTCACTTCTTATTGTTTTACAGTATTTAGACATTACGTACTACTCCAATCTAGCTTGTTTCAGTAGTTTTTATTGCAGCATTATACACTGTCCCTAATCTAATTTAAAATTCCAAATTTTTTCTTATACTTGTTTGTGAAGTTGTTTTGCAAGCTCATGACCACTAAATATCTGCTGAGTTACTCACAGCACTATTATACTAGATTATGACTCATAAAACAACAACTGATCAGTGGGCGTGGCTCTACATAAGTCTGCAGACAATAATGGACGTGAATTCATGCATACCTATGGACTGATGAATGGGCGTGGCTACCATATGTCTATAGACAGTAATTTACGTAAGTGGGCATGGATTTGTGCATACCTACACACTGATGAATGGACGTGGCTACCATATGTCTACAGACTGTAATTAATGTAAGTAGGCGTGGCTCACGAAAGAAGCAGAGCTACACTATGACATGTAGTAACACATCCACACTTAATTTAGCATGTAGGGTCAGACCCGAATAATCTGTAAAGCAGGACCCGACTCGGTTTAACATTGTTACTAAATAAACTATATTTATTAACTTACACATTGCTATATAGTTCGCTGTGAGTTGCTCTCTCTGATCAATATCAACAGCGAGTCACATACGCGTGTGTTTTTGGTGCAACCGGCAACCATGTGTATTCGAATAGTTTGATGCAATATACACTGGTATGGAAGCCGTACTGTAATCTATTAACACCTAGCGGTAGAACCTTGACTGATGGCCATGGTAAAGAAGGATAAAAGGTAAGACAATAGCGCAAGCATTGTATGCTTATCAATATACCAAAGGTTTTTTCTTATTTCTTAAACAAACTAGAAACATTTCTGTGAAAAAAAATAGGGCTGTAGCTGTATCCACTTTTCCACTACGCTTGATTGAAGGCATCAGGCAGGCAGGCAGGCAAGCAGTAGAAAATTCTGTTGAATAATTTTTTTTTCTAAATTCTGTAGCAACTTGACGCAAACGTTTCGGGTCGATCTGAAGACACTTTTGGGCTTGGTTTTACCCAACCAATACTGTCATGTCATTGTGAGGAAAAATCATGGCAGGTTTTTTGTGTTATATTATATCACGGATCGCCCCCACACCTTCGATGTCCCTAATATACAGTACTATCGTACTGTATGATTACAAGCTATCTCATCCTCATAATCACAGAATCTGCATGCATAATTCTTCTAACTATTTATGTTGGAATAAGGAATAAGTAATTTCATTGTATGGTGACTGTTCTATTAGATTATCTTATCCAAAACAGCCAAGCTGTAAAAAAAGAGTGTGGCCCTCAAAAAGGCTATGGCAAAAAAAGACGTGAAATCCAAGGTGGTGGCCAAGAAATGGCTGTGATGGTAGGTTAATGGTAAAAATTTTAATAATGTGAATTTTGTGCCAAGAGCAAGCGGCACCAAATTCACCTGAATTGTAATTATTAAATTTTTTACCATTAACCTACCATCACAGCCATTTCTTGGCTGCCACCTTGGATATCACATCTTTTTTCACCATAGCCTTTTTGAGGGCTGCACTCTTTTTTTAAGCTTGGCTGTTTTGGGTTAGATTATTTCTAGCTGATCTGGGTGACTTGTTTCTAGCTGATCTAACAGGGTGATTTGTTTGTAGCTGAACTCTCCACATGGAGACTTGATGCTACCTGATCTTTCTGCATGCAGGGTGAATTATTTTAAGTGAATTTCTGTACAGGATGACTTGTGTCTAGCTGATCTATCTATAGGGTGATTTGTTTGTACCTGAATTGTCTACAGGGTAATTTGTTTGTAGCTGAACTCTTTACAGGGTAACTTGTTTGTAGCTGATCTCTCTACAGGGTGACATTTTTTCTAGCTGAACTCTCTTCTCAATCGATTGAGTGATTTATTTGTAGTTGCATGGTAACTGTTCTATTAGGCAGCCGAATGCTCTATTAGGGTGACTATTCTATTAGAGTATGTCTCGCTTTTGCTACACCTAGTTTGCTTTCGAATCATAACTAAGTGGTTTGTACTCCTATTCTTCTGTATTACTGCAATGACTTTCTATGATTATTGTTACAATTACATACCAATTTTCAGCTCATTGCTCTAAGCAGTTTGCCTGGTAGGCGTGAAAACTAATAATTTTTAAACCAGGTGCGCGCCGACAGCTGGCCGAAGGCCGGCTGTGGCCGCACCTGGTTTACTGAAATTGTTTTCGTAAAAGTGTGTGTGTACCTACCTATCTACCTATCTACATATCTACTTATGTTTGTCTGTACGTACCCACATGAGCAAAATTGTTAAATGGAAAAGCAGTTTTTACGTAAGAAGTAAAAGTTAAATGAAGTCTGTATTAAACTTCCAACTTTGCTTTGAGGTGGTTTCTTTTCGGCGGTCTGAAATACGGGTGTGGCGACTCTTCTCCGACTTCGTAGGATTACCTTCTCTTTGGGTTTTACAGGCATTTAATAACTGAAAAACAACTGTGCAGGCCTCGTAGACTACCAGGAATAGCCTATCCCTTTGAGTTGGAAAGGGGGCGTATCCCATACGTACGCGAACAAAAATGAAAAGCAGCTTTGAGGCTTTTTCGAGAGAATTTGTGGAAAACGATACAATAGTCAAACTATAAAACAGTTTAGAAGATACTTCTATGCGTAATGTGTTGATAAAGGCGGTTTGTTTAACAAGCGCTTCCTTAGCAGCGCATAGCAACGTAATTTAAGAATTACAAAAATTTTGTGAATTACAAAATACGAGAATTACAATAAATTAATTATGTATTATTGCACAACCAAAAACCTATGTAATACATACGCCTAATACATATAGTTGGTTAATAACTTCATTTCAGATGAGTTAACTAGCTGCATGGCGCCTGGTTTTTAGAAGTAGCACAACATCAACTTGTTTATAAATAAAATTCGATCACGTAATTGTGACACAGGTTGGGTTTTGTGTCATATCTCCATGGTCTTTATCTCGATTCCTTTCAAACCACAAAAAGGCACTCCTACGATGGTTACTCCATCTACATAACAATTTTCAACTCATTCCTTCAAGGGGTTTACCCTGTGGGTGTGACAGAAGTTCGACCTTATTTTACACAAATAATTGGTTATAACTCTGATGTTCATCAGATTCCTACCAAAGGTGGTACTGAGATCCGCATTAATGAGTCCTTTATGTGTGTGCCAAATTTCAGCCTGATTAGAGCATGCATTGGTGTTTTATGGCAGATTTGGCGAAGTGTGTGAAATGAAGAAGAAAATGAAGCAATTAAAACAAAATTGTGGTTGCTCATATCTTGGGAATGGCTGGAGCAATTTTCTCCAAATTTGGCATGTAGACTCCCCTACCTGGCTGACACGTCTAGCAAATTTGGTTCCAATCAGATAAGGGATCATGGAGCTACATAGGTGTGAAAATTGCATTTTCTGTCTTCCTGTCAATATACTCATGGTGTGGCGTGCTGGCTTCTTTGGCCACATGACACACTGCTGTGTGTCTTGATTTCATATTCCTATTTCAGCAAGAAGTGCTAATAATGTAATTGTGATTTTGTCTTGTTCTCTCCTGGCCTCAGTTGTCCATACTCTTTTCATGTTTTTGGGTATCTTTCTCCAGGTGAGGCAATTTGCTTTCTCATTATGCATGTGCATGTATTTTGGAATGTTTCCTTCTGTACAGTGATTGTCATTTGGCACTTTCAACCTTCAATTTCCTGTGTGTAATTGTTGACATACTCTCCATTGTTGTTGTCACTTTGCATTGAATGACTGCAGCTCCCTCTTGTCTATGTGGTAAACGTGGAAACTTAAAATTTGTTCTTTGGATGTACTGCTCCGGCCATCGATGACCTTCTCTTACCTCTATTGTGAATCATTGCATTTCGGTAGTTGAGAAAGCTGATTAATGGTTAATAGTGGTTAACCATCACTATCACATTCACTGCAGCATTATTACTACAGGTAAGGAGTAGCAAGTGCTGTAGACATAATAAATAGAAGGAAATTTATTGATGATATTTTTCACTCGGTTATATCACTGCATGTGTTTTTCTGTTCTATGAACCTTTCCCTGTAGTTTACAACTATTTTTTCCTACTTGTTCCACCTGATTATTATCCAGTGACTCTGCTCCCATCATGGAGCAGAAGGCAAACTTTTGGATATTGATGAGGCTACTGGTGCTGTGTGCCTACAAAGTTTAGCTAGCTCCAACTATACTATGGTCATATTTTAGGCATGGTATTTAGACATCACCTGTTTCTGACTTGGACATCCTTGAACCACCTGATGACTCTTCAGAGTTTCGTTACTGTGGTAAGTATACCTCCACCAATTATGCCTGCATTATTTGGAGCATAATAGGTAGGCAAAGGCATTGAGCATAATGCCAGCATAAAAAGACATGCATTGACTATCAGAGAAGCTGAAACTCTGCATAATTACATGTATATAGCATGATTCACAATGATATATATTATGTAGTAGTTGTAACATGGACACAAGTGATTTGCCTGAAATATATGCACAAGCACGAGGGCGCAGCCCGAGTGCAAGTGCATATATTTCATGCAAATCACTAGTGCTTGTGTTACAACTAATCTATTCCACTTGGATGACTCACCTACAAGCGTGGGGAAACTGCAGGAATGCTTTGCGAGTGTATTTATATGGGACCATGTGAATTTCGATTGTGGATAACATCGTAAGAGCAACGATAATGTGCTGCTGAGAGGCTCAACGTAAGTGTATCGACACAAGCATGCAGATTGCTTTGATTGTGGGTACACAATTAAACACAGGAAGCCCAAATGTGAGCTGAACATCTAATAATGAAGCTTAAGTGCACTATAAAGTACTTACTATTCTAGCCATGAATAAACTAAAGCAGTGAATATGTTTACAGCACTATAATGGCCTAGTCAATTAAGCACCATGCCCAGTTACTACGCGTGTTTGACATCACTCCAGGTGTCAAAATAGCAATATTAATGAATAATATTATGCTAACATCAATGGCCAAATCAATTAAGCGCTGTGCCTAGTGTCTGGGCATCACCACGTGACTATACAATCAAAACAGCAATATAAACTAACCTGTGACCTTCTCCATTCAGTAAAACAACAAACTATCTTCTTCCCCAAGTCCATGATCTATGCTTTGGCTCACTTTACAAAACTAAAACCCACTATTGATCCTGTGAAGTGTCACTATATTAAAGCAGAGGAGATCACAGAGTTTCATCAAAGAAATCAGATTATTTCTGAGAATGTTTGGGATGCATTAATGAGAATAGGAGGTAGTATTATCTAAACCAAAACATCCAAGCTGTAAAAAAAGAGTGCGGCCCCCAAGGTGAAAACAGATGTGAAATCCAAGGTGGCGGCCAAAAAATGGCTGTGATATAGGTTAATGGCAAAAATTTTAATTACGACAATTCAGGTGAATTTGTGTTGCCTCCTCCACTAGGATTCAGCACCAAATTCACCTGAATTGTTGTAATTTAAAATTTTTGCCATTAACCTACCATCACAGCCATTTCTTGACCGCCACCTTGGATTTCACATCTTTTTTCACCTTGGGGGCCGCACTCTTTTTTTACAGCTTAGCTTTTTTGGTTTAGATATCACTTCTTTTTGTATTGCAACTCACAAAGCTGGCCATATGGCTTTGATGCTGCTTCCTTTTAACTTGTAAGGAATTGGGAAGTAATTGCACAGGAAAAACAGTTTGAAAGAACGGGGCTGCATTATCGACGGTATCACTCGGTTTACCTCACTGATTCACCGATAGACGTTCCACCATTTCGCTGAAATTACTTCAACCGTCGAGCGACCGTAGTGAGACAATTATCACACAGAGTGTAAGTAGGACTGGCAGAATATCTTCGTTGCATCTCAGGTTTACTGGAGAAGACACTGGCGTGATCTGGTGTTTCACACTGTCATGCGTGACTAAGTGTAACGGAAAGAATCTGTACGTATGATTTGTCCAGAATCGTTTCATATAAAAATATCGCTTTAAATATTAATAGTTAGGAGCTGAAAAATTATCAATGCAACAAAATAAAACAACATTCTCAGTATAATTTTCTATGTAAGCCAACTGTTTCTATTCTCCCTCAGGTGATAACATCAGATTTGCTGATAGCTTAGCAACGTCTCTGATACGTAGCTCACCGGCTAGCGCTAAGAACATAAAGGTAGAACAAAGAAAGTACAGTAAAGACTTTACCTATTTCCCTTGAATGACGTCTCTCATCTAAACTTGGAGGGTGAACATGAAGGTTTCCAAGCAACGTGTGATAGCTCACTGGCTAGCGCTAAGAACAAAAAGGTAGAACAAAAGAAACTACAAAATAATGAGTCTTTACCTTGTTGTCAACTATTCTCCCATGAATGACGCCTCACTTGCTGATCAAATATGAAGTTTGTTGAGTGACGTCTCATTGCTTGCTGCCTATCCTAAGAACAGAGAAAGATAGAATTAAATAAATTACAATTGAGTCTCTACCTTAATTGTTCTCAAGTGTTTCTATTCTCCCGTGAATGATGCCTCACTTGCAGATCAAATATGAAGTTTGTTGAGTAAGATCTCCTAGCTCACTGCCTGTCCTAAGAACAGGGAAAGGTAGAATTAAATAAATTACAAATGAATCTTTACCTTGTTGTCAACTATTCTCCCGTGTGAATACCACCTCACTTGCAGATCAAATATGGAGTTCCTTGAGTGAGGTCTCATAGCTCACTGCCTGTCCTAAGAACAGAGAAAGGTAGAATTAAATAAATTACAAATGAATCTTTACCTTGTTGTCAACTATTCTCCCGTGTGAATACCACCTCACTTGCAGGTCAAATATGAAGTTTGTTGAGTGAGATCTCCTAGCTCACTGCCTGTCCTAAGAACAGAGAAAGGTAGAATCAAATAAATTACAATTGAGTCTTTACCTTGTTGTCAACTATTCTCCTGTGAATGACGCCTCACTTGCAGATCAAATATGAAGTTTGTTGAGTGAGATCTCCTAGCTCACTGCTTGTCCTAAGAACAGAGAAAGGTAGAATCAAATAAATTACAAATGAATCTTTACCTTGTTGTCAACTATTCTCCTGTGAATGACGCCTCACTTGCAAATCAAATATGAAGTTTGTTGAGTTAGATCTCCTAGCTCACTGCCTGTCCTAAGAACAGAGAAAGGTAGAATTAAATTAATTACAATTGAGTCTTTACCTTGTTGTCAACCATTCCCCCGTGAATGACGCCTCACTTGCTGATCAAATATGAAGTTTGTTGAGTGAGGTCTCATAGCTCGCTGCCTGTCCTAAGAACAGAGAAAGGTAGAATCAAATAAATTGCAATTGAGTATTTACCTTGTTGTCAACTATTCTCCTGTGAATGATGTCTCACTTGCAGATCAAATATGAAGTTTGTTGAGTGAGGTCTCATAGCTCACTGCCTGTCCTAAGAACAGAGATAGATTATTATTATTATTATTAGGCCCGGGGCACATATAACCAAGTACAACCACCAATGGGGCAATCTCCAAAGGGGCATGTACAACAGTGCATAACCAGCATAGTGAATAATGATAGTCACACGTTTAGCGATAAAAATAATTATTTTGCAAAAAAATTCTTGCAGGCTACATAAGTACAAGGATAAGAAAAATAGGATTTTATAACTACACTGTAGAGTAGGGACAATGTACATGTATATGTGTATATACAAGTAGTCAGCAAACTTTTGCCGATTAGGTAACAGTATAACGCACCACATATTGCTAAACTGTACTCACTTAGAAGTTTATCAAGTTATCTATATATCTTAACACAAGGTTCACTCTCTAACTTTGTCTACATGGCACTACATGTATAGCTATATTATGTGGTTTGCTTGACACATCATGTGAAGAAACACAAAGAAAGTCATGAAGGAAAGAATGCTACCAGTCCAGATATGATGAAGCAAACAAGAGAAGTGTGCTTGACTTTATCCAACCAATAATGTCATGTCGTTGTGAAAAAAAATCAAGGCAAGTTTTTGGGTGATGTTTTATCACCAGCCATGCCCACACTGTCATCATCCTTACTATGCAGTACTATCAGACTGTATGATAAATGTGCCCTTGGGTTGGTGCTACTGATTCAAGTTTTCGTACTCAATGGAGGATTTTAATAGTGTTACATATGGTGACTGTTTTATTAAAGTATTTGACAAGACTACAAAATATTGTGCACAGAATTAGTGCGTCTGTGTAAGTGTGTGGGGGGGATGGAGACTGTTGTTTGAGTGGTTTCCACAGCCTCAGCCTGCGCATGGAGCTAAGGTTTGTTGGAGAGACAAGGTGAGGCAGGAGCCGTAGGACCTGATTCAAGAGATTCAGTACTGCCTTGCCGAAGACAAAAACATGTAGAGAGATGTGTACCAAGAAAAACTGAAGAAGGTGCAGAACACTACTCTTTCTGCACAGGAACTTCTCATCATGAATTTCAAAGTAGACAGGGCATTGCCAGACAAGTATTAAATGACATGTCCACAAGGGAGGAAGAGGTAACCATAGTTTGGTCCACTACCAATAGTTTGAGGCATCATCCAGTGGATGGCTTCACTTTAATGGTCAATGGTATGTGTGCGCTTGTGTGTGTGCGTGTGTGTGTGCGAAAGGGAAGGGGCATGTGCCCTGTACCCCCTCCTACCACTGACAGTAGGATTGTACACTTTCGCTTTTAATACATGTACTGTATATATGTGTGGTGATAAACAAAAGCTAAATAGAGCCTACATTATTGAGGTAACTTTCGACTTCTCTATTAGCGTATCATGATGTGCTTGACATTAGTGCTGCCACAATATGTGACTAGATATAGCAAAATCAACCATATGGGCGCAAGAGCCAAAAATGAGATAACACCAGCATGAAGTTGCTGCACTATTAGGCTAACAATTTCCATATCAAACTCTCCTTCAACTTGTCAGGTCTGCTTTTGGTAGACTGTTTACTGGCGGCCTGTATAACCATGCCAGATGTCTATACAGGTTTGTGAACAGCAGGGAAATGCTTTTGGGGTTTATATATAAACTCTGGACAGACGATGAGGGAGCTGAATGTGTGATGTGTGTCTGTTTTGTGAGATTACAGTCTATTCCTGTGCTGTTTTGTGGTCTGGTTCCTTCAACTACCATCCTCATCCATTTTGTAGTCTATCTCTTACCCACTCTGCCACCCCCACACTCAGCCTCTTTTTGAGGACTTGTGAGACAGCAACAATGGTGAAAAATCTATGTAAAATGATGGGAAACTCTACAAGAATTATCTTGGCCACCAGGTGTTCTTAAAGGTTGGAAATTGCTCCATCTTTGGTGAAAAATCCGAACGTGTAGTTGCCAAGGGTGGTGAGTAACAATGCATTAAATTATTAAATACCTTTTTCTCTGAATCAACAATGCACCCATAAGGTGATTTTCCAAAATCCAGCGACACATAGAAAAACTCCATATCATATATCACTAGAGGTGTACCGATATAAGAAAACTAAACCGATTCGATACCGATCCGATATAGATTAATCATTTTGAAACCGATACGATACCGATCCGATATACCGATACAACTAAGTATAGCTATTTATATTTGAGGAACCACATATGCCATGTTCAACTTTATTTCAACTACTGAAGACAGTTTTAAGATTATTGGCTAAGCTTGGTTACTCATGGTGGTGTGGCCACTATTAACAGCTCAGACTACAAGGCACCCACAAATATTTTAATACATTCCCCTGCCAAGATTAGTCCAGATTACTCCGCATTTTAATGGCTTGTAGAGATGGCTGGTTGTTTTATGCTATGCTCTTGGTTCATCTTTTTGCTGTTTCCCTAGGCCCACCACTGTGAGTGTTTGTTGTATGATTGGTAAGCTTTGTGACAACAAAACAGTAACTATCCACTCACTTAGATGGCTTCACATAGTGTACTGCTTTTAGACAAGGAAGATAACTACTGTTTCCCACCCTTGTTAGCTAAATAATAGGGTTTATAATGTGGCTTGATCATTGGACAGTGTCCTCAAGATAGTTCAGTTGTATATTGGTGTATCGTATTGGTTTTTAGTAACAATATCGGCTCCCACCAATATAGTAGAAATGTCTATATCAGCCACCAATACGATATGTATTGGTATATCGGTGCACCTCTTATATCACCAAGTTTTATGTCACGATAAAAACATATAATCAACTATAACATGACAAACTCCTCCTTGTAAGTTAAAATATTTAAGTTGGACATTACACCTCAAGTTAAAGTTACTCAGGTTAAAAGCATATTTTAGAAAAGTAGTTAGCACTCTACAGAAACCTTAAAGCCTCAGTTACTTTGGCGTTGAATTGTGCCCACCACTATAAACCATCAATGCATAACTCCAATTAAATAACAAATACCATATGCCTGGCCTCCCCACATCATTATACAAGGTACTAAGTGGTTCTACTATCATGAAAGCGTCGATATAATTGATTGGCTATGTCATCACCTTGTTATCTTGATACCACCATGGCAACACTACTACACTGTATTTGACATCTTCTTAGTGCCAGTGGCGTAGCAAGACTTTTCAGAAATAGGTATATAAACCATATAACTAACATGCCAATCTGAGGGAATGCACCAAAGTAATGTTGTTTTGAAAATCAGACCCACTGAAATGAACCTGACAGTGATTTCAATAATTTATTCGACTGTTGCATTAGGGTGACTGCTCTATTAGGCTATCACAATATTTTATAGCATAAGCTTTCTACAAAATACATAACACCAAGACATTTTTAAACTTTAGACCCTCTGAAATTGAATGTGAGAAGGATTTCAGCAGTTTAATAGAATATCTACTACTGAATACTCTGATTTTCCTGACTGCTACATCAGCGTGACTGTTCTATTAGTATCTCGATCTCTTTAGTTATGCTTGGACCTGGTCCTCGATTCCCGCTACGCCTCTGTCAGCCTGGTGCTACCTTTCAGTCCTACCCCTACTTAAATTACAGAAACTTACAACACTTCTAGCCAGTTTAGTTGTAAATCTTTCAGCTCAGTTGTTTCACCCTTTCAGTGCCACTCAGCCGTCCTTGTGGTTGAGCAGCTAGTCTATCCCAAACACTAAATTTCTATGTAGTGTGACGGTACCAGTGTAGCAATCTAGCCAACGACGGTTCATCCTAATCCACTGAGTTTGTCTTGAAAAAGTTGGAAGAAGTATCTAATGCCTAGTTAAACGCGCAGCGCATAGCTATGAACTGGTTGCTATAAGCTAAAACCGGTTCTGACCAGTTCTCAAACTGGTTATACAAGTTTAATGTTTACTGTTGCCCGTCGTGCATATAAACTGGTTGCCGTACACTCAAACCAGTTATACGAGTGGAATGTATTGTAACTAACACGTACTGCGTTTGAACTAGTTGCCAGGTACTGAAGAGATGTTACTATGGATAGCGTTATATAGAAAACCTAACTTTGTAATGAAGAGTTGCAGAAACAAACCTGTCGTTTTATTTAATGTTCGGATATCGCTTCATCCAATACCGGTTAGTGTTCTGTTCTATACCTTGTAGTTTTGTCTGTGAATTAATTATTTATGATGTCACGTTTGTATTATTATTAGTTTATTATTAGTACTTGGTTATATAATTAGGACCGCATCACATACAACCAAGTACATACACCAACGTGACAGCCCCCCTGGTGAGGCTATTAGGTGGTGAAGGCACGATCCCCAAATCATCTCAATAAGTCACAGTAGTGACAGATATAACACAATAGTGGCATCGTAACTAAAGGCCACCAGTAGCTAAGTGCCAGTACATCATTGGTGTGGTAATGGCACAGTGATGTGTACAAAGTATATGTATACAAAACTTACAGGAGAGAACTATACATTGTTGCAGTATTGTATGCAGCAATGCATTATAGGCAACATCACCAGATAAAAATTATTGTACCAGGAGGGTAAGTGGGGATGGTTATACACGAGGGAGGTGTCTATCCTAGTCATTAGCTTGCTCTCAAAGGCTAATGTAAATGGATTCTGGACTATTCGTGTTCCCAGGTGTGTATATACCTTGCTGTTTATATTTCTCAAGGGCTTATACATTGCTTATGCTATTCTGGGAGCCGGTGTTTCTACCAGTCATGAGAACTGTGTAAAAAATTGAACACAATGATCATTAACATGAAGGGACACATGCACTTAGCAGGCGGACATTCAAAAGAGATCAATCTAAGAACTAGTTGATGTGACTTAACATAACTGCAAATGACAGTCAAAACACTTTACCTTATGATGTGTGGTGATAAACAAAAGCTAAATAGAGCCTACATTATTGAGGTAACTTTCAACTGCTCTATTAGCGTATCATGATGTGCTTGACATTAGTGCTGCCACAATATATGACTAGATATAGCAAAATCAACCATATGGGTGCAAGAGCCAAAAATGAGATAACACCAGCATAAAATTGCTGCACTATCAGGCTAACAATTTCCATATCAAACTCCTCCTGAACTTGTCAGGTCTAGACTGTTTTCTGGCAACCTGTATAACCGTGCCAGATGTCTGTGCAAGTTTGTGAACAGCAGGGAAGTGCTTTTTCGGGTCCATGTATACACTCTGGACAGACGATCAGTGAGCTGAATGTGTGATGTATGCTAGTTTTGTGAAATTTCAGTCTATTCCTGCCTCTGATGGGCTGTTTTGTGGTCTGGTGCCTTCAATTACCATCCTCACCCATTTTGTAGTCTATCTCTTACCCCACCCTGCCACCCCCACACTCAGCCCCTTTTCGAGTACCCATGATATAGCAACACTGGAGAAAAAAGCTACCTAAAATGGGGTGGGAAACTCTGCAAGAATTATCTTGGCCACCAGGTGTTCTTAAATGTTATGAATTGCTCCATCTTCGGTGAAAAATCCATACGTGTAGTTGCCAAGGCTGGTGAGTAACAGTGCATTAAATTATTAAAATACATTTTCTCTGAATCAACAATGCACCCACAAGGTGATTTTCCAAAATCCAGTCACACATAGAAAACCTCCATACCATATGTCGCCAAGATTTATGTCATGATACAAACATATATCATGATAACTAACTATAACATGACAAACTCCTCTAAAATATTTAAGTTGGACATATACGTTAAAGTTACTCATGGTAATCAGCATATTTTACTACAGCTGAGAAAAGTGGTTAGCACTCTATAGAAACCTTAAAACCTCAGTTTACTTTGGGGTTGAATTGTGCCCACCACTATAAACCATCAACTTAATTAAATAACAAATACCATATGTCTGGCCTCCCCACATCATTGTACAGGGTATAAAGTGGTGCTAATATCGTGAAAACGTTGATATAATTGATTGGCTATATCACCACCTTGTTATCTTGATACTACCAATATATTGTGGCAACACTAGTATTTTACATTTTCCTGGTGCCAGTGGCGTAGCAAGACTTTTCAGGGCATAGCTATACAAACCATATAACTAGCATACCAATCTGAGGGAATGCACCCAAGTAATGTTGTTTTGGAAATTAGACTCACTGAAATTGAACCTGACAGTGATTTCAACAATTTATTTAACTGTTGCATTAGGGTAACTGCTCTATTAGGATATCACAATATTTTATAGCATAAGCTTTCTACTAAAAACATAACACCAAGAGATTTTTAAACTTTAGACCGTCTGAAATTGAATGTGAGACGGATTTCAGCAGTTTAATAGAATAGCTACTACTGAATACTCTGACTGCTACATTAGCATGACTGTTCTATTAGAGTATCTCGATCTTTTAGTTATGCTTGGACCTGGGCCTCGATTCCTTCTACGCCTCTGTCAGCCTGGTGCTATCTTTCATTCCTACCCCTACTTAAATTACAGAAACTTACAACACTTCTAGCCAGTTTAGTTGTAAATCTTCGGCTCAGTTGTTTCAGTGCCGCTCAGCAGTAGCCGTCCTTGTGGTTGAGCAGTTAGTCTATCCCAAACACCAACTTTCTATGTAGTATGACGGTACCAGTATGGTACTCTAGCCAACGGCAGTTCATCCTAATCCGCTTAGTTTGTCTTGAAAAAGGATGAAGTAGTATCTAACGCCTAGTTAAACGCGCAGCACATAGCTATGAACTGGTTGCTATAAGCTAAAACCGGTTCCGACCAGTTCTCAAACCAGTTATACAAGTTCAATGTTTACTGCTACACGTAGTGCATATAAACTGGTTTCCGTACGCTCAAACTGGTTATACGAGTGGAATGCGTTGTAACTAATGCATACTGCGTTTGAACTAGTTGCCAGGTACTGAAGAGATGTTACTATGGATAGCATTATATAGAAAACCTAACTTGGTAAAGAAGAGTTGCAGAAACAAACCTGTCGTTTTATTTAATGTTCGGATATCGCTTCATCCAATACCGGTTAGTGTTCTGTTCTATACCTTGTAGTTTTGTCTGTGAATTAATTATTTATGACATCAGGTTTGTATTATTATTAGTACTTTGTTATATAATTACAGGTAATTTATAAGGCTAAACAGCCTGTTACACCTGATCAACAGGTAAAAAAAAGTACAAGTAGACTAATTACATACATTTATACATAGTGTTAGATAAACACTGGTCAATCAATTTCTTAAAATCATCAACTGATGCTACACATACTACTTCTTGGGGTAAGTTATTCCATGGTTCAACGACTCTTCTTGTAAAAAAAATATTTCCTGGCATCTGTTCTTGAAAAATATTTAAATAGCTTAAATGTATGACCTCTGGTATGGGTAATGGGTGAAAAAGTAAAAAAATCAGAATAGTCTACATCATACTTATCATGTAGCATATTGTAGACAGCAATCATGTCACCTCTATAACGTGTATAATGTAATGATGGCAAGTTAAGTACTTTCAATCGTTCCTCGTAGTCAAGATTTCTTATACAGATTTGATCATTCTAGTTGCTTTCCGCTGGGTTTTTTCTAATTTTTGGATGTCTGTTTTATAGTAAGGTCCCCAAACCAAGTTACCATATTCTAAAATAGGACCAGGGGCGGATACAGGGGGGGTCAAAGGAGTATACCAAGATCAAGATACTCTAATAGAGCAGTCACTCTAATAAAGCAGTCACAGTATTAGAACAGTGTGTAGTGAGCTATTTAAAGATTTTTATGTACTTTATCAGCTATAAATAGGGATGTCAAATGGATTTTTAAAAGTTTGACAAATGCATGTTTTAGCTACAGCATCTTGTAGAGCTTGAAAAATGCTGCAGATTGATATATTGGTTTGCCACATTTGCTTTTGTGGCAGCCAGTAATTGTTAAATAAACAAATAGGCGGTTCTCCAGACTTCTCTATTGAGCACCATTGGTAGCCATGGCACAAAACAAAAACAAGTGACGTATGAGTGATGACATAACTTTGTATTATCAATTGCGTAGAATTGCCAGGAAACTAATACAGTCATTCAAGTTACATCTTGTACTGACTGAAAACCAACCTATCGATTAGCTGGAACGCTGTGGTGCATGACGATCGACAAAACTAGCATGCTGTCATCTTCCATACATTTTCTAGGCAGGGAACTAACATTGGGGCTTACACACACACCTAGCTACGAGGAAACTCACCAGAAGAGCACACTACCTTGACCAGCTCATCACTATGAAGCAAAAAATTCTAGTGCCTAAACTGTCTGAAAGACGCGTAGTTCATTGTGCCACTTTTTAATGAAATTAACGGGAGAAGAAATTTCATAATTTTGCGGGGTTTTGACATCCCTACTATAAATGCGTAGTTGGTGAGGTGGGCAGCTATTGTCAGCAGGCTGTGACCTTTTTTTTGTCTCACCTTATCAAACCAGAGACAATGTAGTGCCTCAGTTCAGTTTTGACCTCCCCTTTCTATAAGTCTGGATCCGCCCCCGAATAGGACGTACTATTGATTTGTATAAACATGTAAATGAATCTACAGAAATATCCGAAAAGGTCTGTTTAATAAGGCCAAGAATCTATTAGCTTTGTTAACCACTGCCGAACACTGACTATGAAACTTGAGATTGCAATCAATCAACACCCCAAATCCTTTTCCTCATTTACCTTAACAATGTCCATCCCATCCATCTTATAATAACAATATCTTGGATTAAACTGACCTACAGTACAGCTCACGGGTAACGTCACATGTACACGCATGACGCACGTGATGTGCGCTCGAGTGACCCATGTGGATGCGGCAAGGCTACAGTAATGCTCCACGATAGCTAACTTTACTCGAGAGCGTCTCGCAAGACCAGATAACAGGTCTCACCTATGGTCTTGGGAGGCGGAAATGGATCAGTTCTGCCAGCAGTGAAGTCGATCTCTTATTGCAATTCCTGTGTTGTAGCTACCGAATACTTGGTAACTTAGCTACTGACTTGACCTCGACTCTCGGTCACAGACTACAGTCAGTACTGTAGCTAGCAGCAGCTACCGTAAACCTAGATGGATTGGTCACCAAGTAATGCCACAGAACCCCAGTTAGTGCATTTTTCTAATTTGTATCTTCTTTATCTAGATAGTTAAAGGAATAGTCAACCGAAGTTTCAACTCTAGAAGCCAAGAAATTTCGAAGTTACAGCGCTATGAATTGCTAACAGCAAAAAAATGATTTGTACATGCAGTGACAATAGACTACACAGGCATTTAATAAAACGATCATAACATACGGATGCAGTCCTCTACCAAGATGAAACTTGCACCATCGAATTCTCCATGAACAAGCAAATCCATTGCTGGGTAAGTTTTGTCTTCCAGGCCTTTCCTACGTCCACGAGGAACCGGGGAAGGCGAACGAACGTAAGAAAAAGTGATAGTGAACCGCTCATCCAACGCAAGGCACACTAATGCTGATATCTTCTGTCTCCTTGAGAGTACTGAAATGAAACAAAGATTTTAGAACTCCTCTTGCTTTTGGGACAAGGTTTTTAGTGTTATCACTTTCCTTCATTGTGAAACAAGCGCTTTAGAATTTACGAATTTTTTTCGTTTTCGTAAATATTCCACCCATTGCGATGTGCGGGCCCATGCATCGTGTGTTTATTGCATTCTACTGTATAATTAGCTAGCTAGGCTTGCACGAACATAATTATGGGACCGATCACAAATGTTTATGTGATTTAAGTGTTGTATGAAGTTACTAAACTCAGTAGCAAGTGTTCTCATGTGTGGCGAGTTTCTCGCACGGCTAGTGCATATCCACGCGATATTCCACAGGTATTGTACAGTACATTGCAAAAGAATGATCCCGCGAGAAGATGCAAGCATTACTCACATGTGTATACTCGTGACGTTACCTGTGAGCTGTACTGTATATGTAGTATTTTACATTTAGAAATGTTGAAAGGCAACTGCCACATTACTGACCATTCAATGCAAGCATTAATATCATCTTGCAGGGAGGATATTGGGTTAGCACAACTAATGCTGGAATATATTTTTGTGTCGTCTGCAAATAAAAGAACTTTATTCCTTAACAGTGATGGCAGATCATTGACAAAAATTGCAAAGAAAAGAGGACCCAAGACTGATCCTTGAGGTATTCCACTTATTACATCACTCCAACCAGACATTGAACCATGCACAGAAACTCTTTGTCTGCGTCCTTTCAAAAAGTCTTGTATCCAATTAAACAGATCACCTCTAAAACCATATGTGACCTAATTTTAGAAAACCGTCAATATCCGCACAGTTTTCAAAATGGATTTTATTTGTTCTATGTCTTCTACAGGGACAGAGGAATGGACTAACTAAGTTTCAGCTTCCTAAGTTAAGCAGCATTGGAAATACAGCACTAGACAGCCGGACGAGCAAATAAATTGATATGTACAGTAGCTATCGAGAAAAGAATCTACAGACGCTTACATAAACCATCATAACTTACTGATACAATGACTTACGGAATTCAATCTTCACTCATTGTGTTCACCATGAATTTGTGCATCCACCAAGGTATAGTTTTTCCCCAGGCATGCTTTTGTATTTGAGAAGGAAGGCAAATTTACTGAAAAACGATTGGCGGTAAATTCTTTCGTCACCACAATCGTAAACAAACGTCTGTAACTTTGCAATCCTTTCGTGTATGGAGATGAAACAAAGAATTTTGTACTCCCTATGAACAGGCGAACACGATGATGTCCAGGATTTATCCATTGGAGGCTTAATTCGCCCACCAGTGAGGCTATAAAAACTTGCATAATTTTTTTATGGAGCTTGCATTTTTTACCCATAGTTTTTAAATGCGTTTTATTACAAAAGTACTATTGTGCGTATATCGACGGTTTTCCAAAATTCGGTCACATATGCATAAATCTTTTTGAGCAAATTTTCATGAGGAACAGAGTCAAAAACCTTCTTAAAGTCAAGGTACAAAACATCTACTGAATTACCACTGTCCAACGTCTCTGTCCAATCATCAAGTGCACACAGTAACTGTGTCATACAAGACTTGCGAGGGATGAATCCGTGTTGACATGGTGACATCAAATTGTTGCTAAACAAATGCTGTAACATTCCCTCACGAATAATAGATTTGAAAACTTTGGAAACAACAAATGTTAAACTTACAGGACGGTAATTACAGGGTGAAGATTTGTTTCCTTTCTTGAAGATTGGGATAATAGTTGCTACTTTCCAGTCTGGGGGTAGTCTACCCTCGCTTAATGACTTCTTAAAAATTATAGACAGAGGTATACTTATTTCAGCAGCAGCTTCCTTCAACACTCTGGGGGGGAGCTTATCAGGTCCAGTAGCTTTGCTAGAATTTAAATCACACAACTTTTCTCTTACAATGCCTGCATCAATTGATATGCCATCAAGACTAGTTACAAAGTCACGGTCTTGAAACTCAGGGATGTTATCCATGGATTCTCTGGTGAATGTGCCAGTAAAAAACTTGTTCAACATTTTCGCTTTACCTTCATCAGTTGCTGCTTCAGTATCATTAAGTGACTCATCAACCAGGGTAGGAATGAGGGGTTTAACTTTGACCTTAGAATTTACATATCGCCAAAAAGCTTTAGGGTTGGTCTTCACTTCCTTAGCTATTCTCATCTCAAACTTAGATCTCAAGTCACGTGTAAGGCGTCTAAGCGAATTTCTTACTTGAGTAAACCTAAGATGATCCAAATGATTGCCAGTTCTACAGAACTTTTTCCATAATGTTTCCTTCTTATGTTTAAGATCAATTACTTTATGATTAGTATATGGTAATTTTCTACATTGGGATTTATGGTACCTTGGGATAGAGCATTCCATAGCAAACTTAAAACGTTGCATAAAAAAATTCCAAGACTGACATACATTTAGATCTTGTAATTCCATCAAACAGGCGAAACTGCCTGTTGCGTTAAGGAGGCTTTTAAGCTTCATATAATCCCCTTTGTTAGAACTAAATAAATTACAATTGAGTCTTTACCTTGTTGTCAACTGTTTCTACCCTTCCAGAACCTTAAATGACGCCTACAAAAGCACTTATATTCTTGAATAGCTGTATCGGTTGATGAATTTCAAGTTACCGCGAAACACAGTTCTAGTTCTTATCTGCTTTACCAGTTAGGCACTGGAGGGTGGACACTGGAGGCAAAGCCTGTACGAGGTGTCTCGAGGTGTTTACCACAGGGTCCATCAGACAATATATATCCGTTTCTTCGGCATAACCAAACTCGGCCTCAACTTGTAATTCTTCTGCACCATAACGTCTTCCACTTTTGTACATAAGTCACGCACTGTGTACAGGTAAAAGGCATTTTACAAAGCATGGTCGGCATGGTCAGACAGTACTCACGCAACGATGCGCGATTATTGGAAAAGAGTATGTAGCTCTCCTACAGACTCGATGAGCTCCTGATATAATACTACTGTTTCGCCCCTCGTGGAGTGGTAATAGAACTTGCGGCCGGAATGTGATAAGTTACTGGACGTCCAGAGGTTAGTACAGTGTCCACATCATAGATCTATGGTCCACATCGAGTGCTGTGGGTGGTGGCAAACCCCCGAGTATGGCTGCCTATTCAGCTTACTCATTTAGTAATATGGAATTAAGCGTATTAAATGATTGCTAAACGGTTAGGCCACTCCAAATAAATTCTCTGTTTCCCGTCCTGGGCTTAGGCATATTTACATGCGGGCGGGTGGTCCATTTCCATTATTCCATTATAAAATTGGCAGCCTTTTAAGCCATTATTTGCCTAGCACAACTATAAAAATCTGCATTAAAACATGCTTAAGCTTGTGCCTTCCTTTTAAGTTGCAAAATAACACAAACACGGCACTGCTGACACGTGAGCTAACACTGATACAAGATGGATTGTAATTACACTGTTGCATCTAATTTATGTATGTATATGTATGTAATTGAATGGGTGTACAGGCTTCTAAGCCTCAACCCAAATCACATCATAATCATAATCATGGCTTTCCTGAATCTGTACAGAATGCAAGAATAACCGGAAAATAGTGGAAGAATACAGAGTAATGGAATATTTAGAGCTGACAGTAATCAGATGCGGGCGGTGGACGGGAAACAAAGAATTTATTTGGAGTGGCCTTAGGCCTATTTGGTATCGACTTTTGTGACCTTATTTAAAAAGCTGTGAAAGCAGAAACCTGAGGAATTGTATGTAAACATTTTTTACCTGTATAGATATCTAATGTGCGAGCAAGAGGTAAGTGGAAAGATCAGGCTTTACAAGCTCCTGGAGCCTTCTTACCTGTACACCTAATTCCTACTGCTAATTCAGATATCACATCCATCTTTTAAGCTGGAAAACTTAACACAAAGGTGCAGTTGTGCTGACTTAGACACGTGAGTTGACATTCTTACAAGATTGATTTCTAAGCTTGTGCAGTATGCAACATTTATTGCTCGGGTGGTGGCCATGTACAGGAAACAGGAAATACATTTGGAGTGGCCTACAGCCAAGCAAACTTGATTAATGTGCACTGGCGATATGACTTGGCTGATAACCAATATAAAATATATAATGTTATTGAGCCGATATTCAAAGGCGACCGGATATGCTAGCACAGACCTTCTCTCTGGTAATTTGCACTCTGAATTCAGTTATCAGTAACATTTAATTATCAGTACACAGACAGTTGTTGCTGTGATACTATTCAAGTATAAGTACCCATTATGTTTGTGTATCTGCTGCTTTTTTTATTCATCTTGCCGATCCGATATAACGAGGCTGAACCAATCAGTACACCTCTACTTGTTTCTCATCCACGAAACTTGGGATTTGCATGACATAATTTTTATTATTATTAGCACTTTGTTGAGGAAAATGCTCCCAATCACAGCAGTAGCAGGCTATGTATTACTATAAACCTTAAGAATAAGTATTACTCATATGTATTTATTTACTGAGCTGAAAGAGATGTTTTCTGTGCTACAAACTGAAAGCCAGCCTTCTCAGCATCAAAATACATGTGCACATGATCAATAATAGCATTAATGAAATGTGAGGCGATAGGGTAAAAATTGATGTCGGCGGGGATGAGTAACAATTAATCTGGCATAATGCACCCTGTGAAGCACTGAAATGTGCCATTGTTGGGACAAGTTTCTGGAACAAATTAAATCCTCTTCACATTCCTTAATGGAGTTGATGGTGGTTGATATTGTACAGTGCACGTACTGTATAGCCAAGGAATGAAACTTTGCAAATTTTATGAGTGATCGCAGCTTTGTAAAAGTACAATCATGAGTAAGTTTGTAGATACTTAAGTACTGTGATGCTTAGCTCTTAGCTAAATGCTAAAATGTATTTCACAAATGTATCTTGACTTTCATGAATTAAAAAATGTGAAAATCACTTTTTACGCACTCCATGAAAGTTTCATGCCTTGCATACCAAATTTCCACCTATATAATATTATGGTATGTCAACTGCTTCAGTGGAAGTTACTGCATGTTTATAATACATATTTTTCTTGCAGGCCTTCATTCTCGAACCATGTGTTATACAAAGCCTGAAGAGTTATGTGATCATCCCATTTCTTATGCAAGACAATTACTTGGACAAGATGTTCTCATTTCACTAGGAGAGCATAAAATCTGCTATTGCTTACGTGATATGATTTTCTTGGTAAAACAACCACAATACCCAATTGCTATAAATTTCAATGGCATCATAAACGAATTATTGCTAAATCACAAACTGAAACTGTTGATTATTGTTTTCTCAAAACTGTCATCAATAATATTCATCACTTTCACTGGAATGGCGATCTGAGTCGACAATTTCATCTATTAAGGCAGAGGAACTTACCTGGCTAAAGAGTTTGTTTACATAAATAATGTAACATACATAGAACAAAACCAACCTGTTATAGCTGACTTGAGGTCTGAGATCACAGTCATTTTCCCCCCTGGTTTTTGGAATGAAGATTTCAAAGCTTGAGTGTTTATTACATACCTCATCCTTTGATGAGCATTGCGTGATCCACTACTTCCAAGTCCTTGCAATCCACTACCTCCTAGCAATCCATCATCTCCCTGAAATTCGCTACCGCCCAGCAGCCCAGCAGCACCTGTCTGCAATCTGCTACTTCCTTGTAGTACCCTGACAGCAAAAAACTGCATGCCACCTATAGACATGTCACACAATTATTACCTTCGCGGTATATTTACTCCGGATGGAACAGTTTTACCACTGTATGAAAAAATATAACATGCAAGTTGGTACCAATTTACTCAGCGTTTACTGATGATGCTGTGTAGTCTGACTGTAGCATCTCCGACTTTGTTGGCTAAGTAATGGCATTGCAAATAATTTAGTTTTGTGGATGTTAATACCTTGGAAAGCGTTCAGGTGTGGTAGTAGACAAAATGTTGTTGGCCACTGTCAGCACGTTGCGTCTGCCTCTAAAAGTGGTTGTCAATAAAATTTTGACCACACTATTATATAAATGAACTCACTGATTGTATTACAGTACTGATTGTGGGGTTGAAACACTGATAAACGCATTCAAATTTTAAATAAAAACCCATACAATATGCTACAAAATTACCTAGCGTTAGTTCCATCAGGAGTCACCTGGGACTGAGAATTACTATATAAAGATAAGTTTAACACTTGGTGTACACATGAACACACAGACTTACACAATGTGATTATCACCATTTCTCTCTGATGTGCTACAGACAGATAAGTGATAACATCTATTGACATTTTAATACACCAACCTAATCACTACCCATTTCACAGGATTCATTGGCATAGGCAAAGTGGAGGGTGTACTCTCCACTCTTGGTTTGGCAACATACCGACCAACAATCATATTTTGCTCTTGGAGTCTTTCATCTAAGTTAGCTTTCAGCCTTTGTAGTTCTGAGAATAAGAAGAAAAAAAAACGTTACACACACATTTCAGTACCGTTCAAAGGCAAAATAAACACTCGGGTATCTCCTGTACT
Source organism: Dysidea avara (assembly GCF_963678975.1). Taxonomy (NCBI): domain Eukaryota; kingdom Metazoa; phylum Porifera; class Demospongiae; order Dictyoceratida; family Dysideidae; genus Dysidea; species Dysidea avara. The sequence goes on from NC_089275.1 coordinate 28,356,093, forward strand.
CAAAGCTGGAATGGAACCAATTGGGATAAGCACTTGATAAAAAGTTGCTCTAAGCAGATCAGCCTATAAAAAAGTCTGTGCACTGTTTGGAGATATAAATGGCATAGCCTTTCTTACTGTGACCCTCTCCATGTTCATGACCTAAGTATAAATATTGTACTGAAAATTGAAGTTCTGTTTTGTTCTTGTAGGTTCATGTAGCCATTAACCTGAGTAGAACAGTGCAACAGATGACAACAAAGTATATGTTACAGGGCTCCCGATAATTTTTTTAGTGTACTGTCAAACTGCCAGTGCAACACAAATTAATGTACTGGTACCCAGTTTTAGTCAAAATGTAGTCAAAAGTAATGTAACCATGCCATAAAATTATGTAACACACTGTTTTTAGTCAAGCACAACAGCTTTAAGCTATTAGATGAAACTTCATGCATCCCACAAGTCAAAGGTAACACTGGATAACATGGTTTTGAATACATTTTGCACATTCGTATATCATAGTATAGTAGGGACCACAAAGGAGTAGGTATGGCCCACAAAATAACATCACCCAAAAACCAGCCTCAATTTTCCCTGATGACAATGAGGCAGTATTGGTTAGGTAAAACTAAACCCAAACAAGGTTTCAGATCGACCCGAAATGCTTTCAACAAGTTGCTACAGAATTTAAAAAACAAAGTTATTTAACGAAATTTTCTAGTGACTGACTGACTGACTGACTGATGCCTTCAGACAAGTGTAACTTGATAACAGCTAAGGCTACAGGCTTGATTTTTTCACTGTTCAACATCACTTTGGCCCGAGAGATGCATTCTTCATGGACTTACCAGTGTCCATCTTTGTGTCCCATTCATCTTTGCTGACAGCAAAAAGTGTTGATTTGGTAGTAGCACATGATAGCTTCCCTTCGTAATGGAAATTGTCTGCATTTTTCATAGTGGTTATTTTGATTGCAGAGGTGCTTTTCAAACAGTTCTTGATTCATACCGCTGTGTAACACGTTGAACATAGCCGACAATGAAGTGTAATGGATACTTCACTTTTCAGACAATAATTGATATAGCTGGGGTACGCAGCGCCATTTCAGATGTGGTATGCATGGGTTCACCAGTCATAATAATTATTTACAAAAGAAATTATAAACAAGTACACAGGGAATTTTCAACAAGAGTAGGGACCATAGTACACCGATAAAAAGAACTGGAGCAGTGCATGATATTAAATCACAGTAAAACAATAAGAAGTGTTATATCCCTACTGTGCATTTCCATTATTGTATCTTGAGCACAGTGGGGATATAACACTTATTGTTTTTTTACTGTGATTTAATATTGTGCACTACTCCAGCTTATTTCAGTACTTTTTATCGATGTGCTATGGTCCCTACTCTAGTTGAAAATTCCATTTTTTTTGTGTACAGCTGTACTTGTATATATATATGATAGCTGACAAGTACAAGTAGGCTTGTGTTCAAACCTCATTGTCTTGGCTTGAGGTAAAGCTTTTGGCCACAAGCCACTAAGAAACAGCTTAATTGAATATTACTGCCTTTGTAAGGCTTCTCTATGGCAGTAGTGTATACAGTATTCTGATTTATCCACCCATAATGTCTGGACAGCAATAAAATTAATCAGTCAATATGCAATATTGACCAGAAATTGGCTAATTGGCGAACATTCCCTGTGTTTAATGATTCTCCAATCTAGTCAAATTTAATGTTCATGCAGAAATCCTATTAAAACTTATATCAAGACACACGGTAGTGTGTCGTGCGGCCCAAGAAGCTGGCGCGCCACACCGTGAGTATATTTACAGGAAGAAAGAAAACGTCATTTTCGCACTTTTGTATCTCGGTGATCCCTTATCCGATTGGAACCAAATTAGCTACAGAGTTGCCCGCCAGCCATGGGAGTCTACATTCCAAATTAGAAGGAAATCACTCCAACCGTTTCCAAGATACGAGCTGCCAAAGTTTTAATTTTTTTTCTTCTTCGTGTTTTCACACACTTGCAAAAATTGCTATAAAACACAAACGCGTACTCCGATCGCCTTGAAATTTGGCACACAGAAAGGGAGTCCAAAGGCGAATCCTAACATTAAATTTGGTGCAAACCCGATTAATGGTTCAGGAGTTATGACCGATTATTCGCGTAAACAAGATCGATTTGTTGTCACGCCTACAGGGTAAACCGCTTCATGGAATGAGTTGAAAATTGCTATGCAGATGTAAACCATCGTAGGAGTGCCTTTTGGTAGTTTGAAAGGAATCGAGATAAAGACCACGGAGATATGACACAAAACCCAACCTGTGTCACAATTACGCGATCGATTTTTATAAATAAAAAAAGTATTAGTTTTTACGGCTACTAGGCAAACCGCTTAGAACAATGAGCTGAAAATCGGTGTATAGCTGGAATACTCTTCATAGAAAGTCCTTGCAGTAGTATAGAAGAATTGGATTACAAACCACTGAGTTATGATTCGAAAGCCAACTCCGTGTAGCAAATGCAAGATCGAGATACTCTAATAGAACAGTCACCCTAATAGAGCATTCAGCTAATTTATTTACTCCATTATAGAATTCTGTTACATTACAACTACAAGTTATTCTGTAGGGAGTTCAGCTGCAAACAGTTATCTTATAGACAGTTCAGCATGAAGCAAGTCACCCTGTGGAGAATTAAGCTACAAATATATCACTGTAGAGATTCAGAACATTACAAGTCACACTGAAGAGAGTTCAGCTATAAACAAGTCATGCACCCTGTAGAGAATTCAGCTACAATTAAGTCACACTCTAGAGAATTCAGCTACACACAAATCACCTTATAGAGAGTTCAGCTACAAACAAATTACCCTGTAGAGAGATCAGCTAGAAACAAATCAACCTGCAGAGAGATCAGCTACAAACAAATCAGCTTGTAGAGAGAACAGTTACACACAAATCAACCTGTAGAGAGATAAGCTAGAAACAAATAACCCTGTAGAGAGTTCAGCTACACAAAAATCACCCTGTAGAGACATCAGCTAGAAACTAGACACAATGCAAGGAGTTTAGCTACAAGCAAATCATCCTTTAGAGAGTTAAGCTAAAACAAATCAACCTGTGGAGAGATCAGCTGCAAACAAATTTATAGAGTTCAGCTACAAACAAATTACACTGTAGAGAGATCGGCTACAAACAAATCAGCCTGCAGAAAGATCAGCTACACACAAATCAACTTGTAGAGAGATCAGCTACAAACAAATCACCCTGTAGAGAGATCAGCTAGAAACTAGACACAATGCAAGGAGTTCAGCTACAAGCAAATCACCCTTTAGTGAGTTCAGCTACAAACAAATCAACCTGCAGTGAGATCACCTACAAACAAATCACCTTATAGATAGTTCAGCTACAAACAAATTACCCTGTAGAGAGATCGGCTACAAATAAATCAACCTGCAGAGAGATCAGCTACACACAAATCAACTTGTAGAGAGGTCAGCTACAAACAAATCACCCTGTAGAGAGATCAGCTAGAAACTAGACACAATGCAAGGAGTTCAGCTACAAGCAAATCACCCTTTAGTGAGTTCAGCTACAAACAAATCAACCTGCAGTGAGATCACCTACAAACAAATCACCTTATAGATAGTTCAGCTACAAACAAATTACCCTGTAGAGAGATCGGCTACAAATAAATCAACCTGCAGAGAGATCAGCTACACACAAATCAACTTGTAGAGAGATCAGCTACAAACAAATCACCCTATAGAGAGATCAGCTAGAAACTAGACACAATGCAAAGAGTTCAGCTACAAGCAAATCACCCTTTAGTGAGTTCAGCTACAAACAAATCAACCTGCAGTGAGATCACCTACAAACAAATCACCTTATAGATAGTTCAGCTACAAACAAATTACCCTGTAGAGAGATCGGCTACAAATAAATCAACCTGCAGAGAGATCAGCTACACACAAATCGACTTGTAGAGAGATCAGCTACAAGCAAATCACCCTTTAGTGAGTTCAGCTACAAACAAATCTAATCAAAAACAGCCAAGCTGTAAAAAAAGGTGCGGCCCCCAAAAAGGCCATGGTAAAAAAAAAGTGAAATCCAAGGTGGCGGCCAAGAAATGGTTGTGATGGTAGGTTAATGATAAAAATTTTAATAGCGACAATTCAGGTGAATTTGGTGCCAAGACCAAGTGGCACAAAATTCACCTGAATTGTCGCTATTAAAATTTTTACCATTAACCTACCATCACAGCCATTTCTTGGCCGCCACCTTGGATTTCACATCTTTTTTCACCATGGCCTTTTTGGGGGCTGCACCTTTTTTTACAGCTTGGCTGTTTTTGATTAGATATCACTTCTTTTTGTATTTGTATACTGCATAGGCTGGCTTTGGGGCTTTTTTTAACCCATGTGTTTTTTATTTACCACAGGAAGAAGAAAAGAACTTATAGAAGATTTTTAATACTTCAATTATTTTTGATTTTATTAGTAATTATACAAATTATATACATATATTTATTACATGCCCATTATTCCCCACAGGATATTTTTTAGCAGCTGATCTCTCTACTGGGTGGCTTAAAATATAGCTGAACTATATACAGGATGGTTTCTTTGTAGCTGAACTCTCTACAAGATAAATTCTTCTAGCTGATTTCTCTACAGGGTGATTTGTTTCTAGCTGAACTCTCTACAGGTGATTTGTTTGCAGCTAAACTTTCTACATCCATGGTGGTTTCTTTGTAGCTGAACTCTCTACATGATGGTTTCTTTGTAGCTGAACTCTCTACAGGGTGACTTCTTCTAGCTGAACTCTCTACAGGGTGATTTGTTTCTAGCTGAACTTTCCACATGATGGTTTCTTTGTAGCTGAACTCTCTACAACGTGACCTCTTCTAGCTGATCTCTCTACAGGATGATTTGTTTCTAGCTGAACTCTCTACAGGTGATTTGTTTGCAGCTAAACTCTCTACATGGTGCTTTCTTTGTAGCTGAACTCTCTACATGATGGTTTCTTTGTAGCTGAACTCTCTACAAAGTGACTTCTTCTAGCTGAACTCTCTACAGGTGATTTGTTTGCAGCTAAACTCTCTACATCCATGGTAGTTTCTTTGTAGCTGAACTCTCTACATGATGGTTTCTTTGTAGCTGAACTCTCTACAAGGTGACTTCTTCTAGCTGAACTCTCTACAGGGTGATTTCTTTGTAGCTGAACTCTCCACCTGATGGTTTCTTTGTAGCTGAACTCTCTCCAAGGTGACCTCTTCTAGCTGATCTCTCTACAGGGTGATTTGTTTCTAGCTGAACTCTCTACAGGTGATTTGTTTGCAGCTAAACTCTCTACATGGTGCTTTCTTTGTAGCTGAACTCTCTACATGACGGTTTCTTTGTAGCTGAACTCTCTACAAGGTGACTTCTTCTAGCTGAACTCTCTACAGGTGATTTGTTTGTAGCTAAACTCTCTACATGGTGCTTTCTTTGTAGTTGAACTCTCTACATAACGGTTTCTTTGTAGCTGAACTCTCTACAAGGTGACCTCTTCTAGCTGATTTCTCTACAGGGTGATTTGTTTCTAGCTGAACTCTCTACAGGTTATTTGTTTGCAGCTAAACTCTCTACATCCACAGTGGTTTCTTTGTAACTGAACTCTCTACATGATGGTTTCTTTGTAGCTGAACTCTCTACAAGGTGACTTCTTCTAGCTGAACTCTCTACAGGGTGATTTCTTTGTAGCTGAACTCTCCACCTGATGGTTTCTTTGTAGCTGAACTCTCTCCAAGGTGACCTCTTCTAGCTGAACTCTCTACAGGGTGATTTCTTTGTAGCTGAACTCTCTACAAGGTAACTTCTTCTAGCTGATCCCTCTACAGGGCGATTTGTTTGTTGTTGAATTCTCTACACGGTAATTTGTTTGAGGCTGAACTCTCTACATGGCGGTTTCTTTGTAGCTGAACTCTCTACAAGGTGACTTTTTCTGGCTGAACTCTATACAGAGTGATTTGTTTGCAGCTGAACTCTCTACATGATGGTTTCTTTGTAGCTGAACTCTCTACAAGGTGACTTCTTCTAGCTGAACTCTCTACAGGGTGATTTCTTTGTAGCTGAACTCTTTAGGTGGTGATTTCTTTGTAGCTGAACTCTCTCCAAGGTGACCTCTTCTAGCTGATCTCTCTACAGGGTGATTTGTTTCTAGCTGAACTCTCTACAAGGTGATTTGTTTGCAGCTAAACTCTCTACATGGTGCTTTCTTTGTAGCTGAACTCTCTACATGATGGTTTCTTTGTAGCTGAACTCTCTACAAGGTAACTTCTTCTAGCTGATCCCTCTACAGGGCGATTTGTTTGTTGTTGAATTCTCTACACGGTAATTTGTTTGAGGCTGAACTCTCTACATGGCAGTTTCTTTGTAGCTGAACTCTCTACAAGGTGACTTTTTCTAGCTGAACTCTATACAGAGTAATTTGTTTTCAGCTGAACTCTCTACATGATGGTTTCTTTGTAGCTGAACTCTCTATAAGGTGACCTCTTCTATAGCTGAACTCTTTACATGGTGTCTAGTTTCTAGCTGATCTCTCTATAGGGTGATTTGTTTGTAGCTGAAATCTCTACAGGGCGATTTGCTTGTAGCTGAACTCCTTACATTGTGTCTAGTTTCTAGCTGATCTCCACAGTGTGATTTGTTTGTAGCTGATCTCTCTACAAGTTGATTTGTGTGTAGCTGATCTCTCTGCAGGTTGATTTGTTTGTAACTGATCTCTCTACAGGGCAATTTGTTTGTAGCTGAACTCTCCATAAAGTGATTTGATCTCTCTGCAGGTTGATTTGTTTGTAGCTGAACTCTCTAAAGGGTGATTTGCTTGTAGCTGAACTCCTTACATTGTGTCTAGTCTCTAGCTGATCTCTCTACAGGGTGATTTGTTTGTAGCTGATCTCTCTGCAGGTTGATTTATTTGTAGCTGAAGTCTCTACAGGGTGATTTGTTTCTAGCTGATCTCTCTACAGGGTGATTTTTTGTAGCTGATCTCTCTGCAAGTTGATTTGTTTGTAGTCGATCTCTCTACAGGGTAATCTGTTTGTAGCTGAACTGTCTATAAGATGATTTGTTTGTAGCTGATCTCTCTGCAGGTTGATTTGTTTTAGCTGAACTCTCTACAGGGTGATTTGTTTGTAGCTGATCTCTCTGCAGGTTGACTTGTTTGTAGCTGAAGTCTCTACAGGGTGATTTGTTTCTAGCTGATCTCTCTACAGGGTGATTTTTTGTAGCTGACCTCTCTTCAGGGTGATTTGTTTCTAGCTGATCGCTCTACAGGTTGATTTGTTTGTAGCTGAAATCTCAACAGGGTGTATTGCTTGTAGCTAAACTCCTTACATTGTGTCTAGTTCCTAGATGATCTCTCTACAGGGTGATTTGTTTGTAGTTGATCTCTCTGTACATTAATTTGTTTGTAGCTGAACTCTCTACAGGGTGATTTGTTTCTAGCTGATCTCTCTACAGGGTGATTTTTTGTAGCTGATCTCTCTGCAAGTTGATTTGTTTGTAGTCGATCTCTCTACAGGGTAATCTGTTTGTAGCTGAACTGTCTATAAGATGATTTGTTTGTAGCTGATCTCTCTGCAGGTTGATTTGTTTTAGCTGAACTCTCTACAGGGTGATTTGTTTGTAGCTGATCTCTCTGCAGGTTGACTTGTTTGTAGCTGAAGTCTCTACAGGGTGATTTGTTTCTAGCTGATCTCTCTACAGGGTGATTTTTTGTAGCTGACCTCTCTTCAGGGTGATTTGTTTCTAGCTGATCGCTCTACAGGTTGATTTGTTTGTAGCTGAAATCTCAACAGGGTGTATTGCTTGTAGCTAAACTCCTTACATTGTGTCTAGTTCCTAGATGATCTCTCTACAGGGTGATTTGTTTGTAGTTGATCTCTCTGTACATTAATTTGTTTGTAGCTGAACTCTCTACAGGGTGATTTGTTTCTAGCTGATCTCTCTACAAGTTGATTTGTGTGTAGCTGATCTCTCTGCAAGTTGATTTGTTTGTAGTCGATCTCTCTACAGGGTAATTTGTTTGTAGCTGATCTGTCTATAAGGTGATATGTTTGTAGCTGATCTCTCTGCAGGTTGATTTGTTTTAGCTGAACTCTCTACAGGGTGATTTGTTTCTAGCTGATCGCTCTACAGGTTGATTTGTTTGTAGCTGAAATCTCAGCAGGGTGTATTGCTTGTAGCTAAACTCCTTACATTGTGTCTAGTTCCTAGATGATCTCTCTACAGGGTGATTTGTTTGTAGTTGATCTCTCTGTACATTAATTTGTTTGTAGCTGAACTCTCTACAGGGTGATTTGTTTCTAGCTGATCTCTCTACAAGTTGATTTGTGTGTAGCTGATCTCTCTGCAAGTTGATTTGTTTGTAGTCGATCTCTCTACAGGGTAATTTGTTTGTAGCTGATCTGTCTATAAGGTGATATGTTTGTAGCTGATCTCTCTGCAGGTTGATTTGTTTTAGCTGAACTCTCTACAGGGTGATTTGTTTCTAGCTGATCTCTCTACAACTTGATCTGTGTGTAGCTGATCTCTCTGCAGGTTGATTTGTTTTAGCTGAACTCTCTACAGGGTGATTTGTTTCTAGCTTATCTCTCTACAGGTTGATTTGTGTGTAACTGATCTCTCTACAAGCTGATTTGTTTCTAGCTGATCTCTCTACAAGTTGATTTGTTTGTTGCTGATCACTCTAAAGATTGATTTGTTTGTAGCTGAACTCTCTGCAAAGTGTTTTGTTTGTAGCTGATCTCTCTACAGGATAATTTGTTTGTAGCTGAACTCTCTGCACAGTGATTTGTGTGTAGCTGAATTCTCTAGAGAGTGATTTAATTGTAGGTGAACTCTATACAGGGTGCATGACTTGTTTATAGCTGAACTCTCTACAAGTTGATTTGTTTGTTGCTGATCACTCTAAAGAGTGATTTGTTTGTAGCTGAACTCTCTGCAAAGTGTTTTGTTTGTAGCTGATCTCTCTACAGGATAATTTGTTTGTAGCTGAACTCTCTGCACAGTGATTTGTGTGTAGCTGAATTCTCTAGAGAGTGATTTAATTGTAGGTGAACTCTCTACAGGGTGCATGACTTGTTTATAGCTGAACTCTCTTCAGTGTGACTTGTAATGTTCTGAATCTCTACAGTGATATAATTGTAGCTTAATTCTCCACAGGGTTTCTTGCTGAACTGTCTATAAGATTAACTGTTTGCAGCTGAAGTCCCTACAGAATAACTTGTAATGTAATAGAATTCTATAATGGAGTAAATAAATTAGCTGAATGCTCTATTAGGGTGACTGTTCTATTAGAGTATCTCAATCTCGCATTTGCTACACAGAGTTGGCTTTCGAATCATAACTCAGTGGTTTGTAATTCAATTCTTCTATACTACTGCAAGGACTTTCTATGAAGATTATTCCAGCTATACACCGATTTTCAGCTCATTGCTCTTAGCGGTTTGCCTAGTAGGCGTAAAACTAATACTTTTTTATTACTAAAAATCGATCACGTAATTGTGACACAGGTTGGGTTTTGTGTCATATCTCCGTGGTCTTAATCTCGATTCCTTTCAAACCACCAAAAGGCATTCCTACGATGGTTACTCCATCTACATAGCAATTTTCAGCTCATTCCATGAAGCGGTTTACCCTGTAGGCGTGACAGCAAATCGATCTTGTTTTACGCGAATAATCGGTCATAACGCCTGAACCATTCATCGGATTTCACCAAATTTGATGTTAGGATGCGCCTTTGGACTCCCTTTCTGTGTGCCAAATTTCAAGGCGATTGGAGCACGCGTTTGCGTTTTATAGCAATTTTTGCAAGTGTGCGAAAAGACGAAGAAGAAGAAAAAAACGAAGAGAAAAAAATGAAACTTTGGCCGCTCATATCCCAGAAATGGCTTGAGTGATTTCCTTCAAATTTGGAATGTAGACTCCCCTAGCTGGCGGGCAACTCTGTAGTAAATTTGGTTTCAATCGGATAAGCTATCACCGAGATACAAAAGTGTGAAAATGACGTTTTCTTTCTTCCTGTCAATATACTCACGGTGTGGCGCGCCGGCTTCTTGGACTGCACGACACACTATCGTGTGTCTTGATCAACCTGCAGTGAGATCACCTACAAAAACGCACCTTGTACAGAGTTCAGTTACAAACAAATTACCCTGTAGAGAGATCAGGTAGAAGAGTTCACCTTGTAGAGGGTTCAGCAACAAAGAAACCACCATGTAGAGAGTTCAGCTGCAAACAAACCACTCAGTGGAAAGATCAGCTAGAAGAAGTTACCTTGTAGAGAGTTCAGCTACAAAGAAACCATCGAGTTCAGCTACAAAGAAATTTCCCCGTAGAGAGTTCAGCTAGAAGAAGTCAACTTGTAAAGAGTTCAGCTACAAAGAAACCATCATGTAGAGAGTTCAGCTACAAAGAAACCACCATGTAGAGTGTTTAGCTGCAAAAAATCACCTGTAGATAGTTCAGCTAGAAACAAATCACCCTGTAGAGAGATCAGCTAGAAGAGGTCACCTTGTAGAGAGTTCAGCTACAAAGAAACCACCACATAAAGAGTTCAGCTGCAAATAAATCACTTGTAGAGAGTTCAGCTACAAAAAAATCCCCCTGTAGAGGGATCAGCTAGAAGAAGTCACCTTGTAGAGAGTTCAGCTTCAAAGAAACCATCATGTAGAGAGTTCAGTTACAAACAAATCACTCTGTAGAGAGATCAGCTAGAAGAAGTTACCTTGTAGATAGTTCAGCTACAAACAATTTACCCTGTAGAAAGATCAGCTAGAAGAAGTCACCTTGTAGAGTGTTCAGTTACAAAGAAACCATCATGTAGAGAGTTCAGCTGCAAACAAATCACTCTGTAGAGAGTTTAGCTACAAAGAAACCGCCATTTAGAGAGTTCAGCCTCAAACAAACCACCCTATAGAGAATTCAACTACAACAAATCAACCTGTAGAGAAGAAGTTACCTTGTAGAGAGTTCAGCTACAAAGAAACCATCATTTAGAGAGTTCAGCTACAAAGAAACTACCATGTAGAGAGTTTAGCTGCAAAAAAATCACCTGTAGAAAGTTCAGCTAGAAACAAATCACCCTGTAGTGAGACCAGCTAGAAGAGGTCACCTTGTAGAGAGTTCAGCTACAAAGAAACCATCTGTATATAGTTCAGCTACATTTCAAGTCACCCAGTAGAGATATCAGCTGCAAAAAAATATCCTGTGGGGAATAATGGGCATGTAATAAATATATGTATATAATTTGTATAATTACTAATAAAATCAAAAATAATTGAAGCATTAAAAATCTTCTTTAAATTTTTTTTTTCTTTCTGTGGTAAAGAAAAAAACACATGGGTTAAAAAAGCCCCAAAGCCAGCCATAGGCCGGCTTTGCAGTATACAAATACAAAAAGAAGTGATATCTAATCAAAAACAGCCAAGCTGTAAAAAATGGTGCGGCCCCCAAAATGGCCATGGTGAAAATAAATGTGAAATCCAAGGTGGCGGCTAAGAAATGGCTGTAATGGTAGGTTAATGGTTAAATTTTAATAACAACAATTCAGGTGAATTTTGTGCCGCTTGGTCTTGGCACCAAATTCACCTGAATTGTTGTTATTAAAATTTAACCATTAACCTACCATCACAGCTATTTCTTGGCCGCCACCTTGGATTTCACATCTTTTTTTACCATGGCCTTTTTGGAGGCCGCACTTTTTTTTACAGCTTGGCTGTTTTTGATTAGATTCACAGTATACTTAGTTCATGCCAGAACTACACTGTTGTTGTCTATCACTAACTGCTTGACATTTTTTGATCACAAACATGCTTGTACGCATGTACGCACATACCTACACACTCGCGTGCACACACGCACACGCACGCATATACACACATGCACACCACACACATACAAACACAGCACATAGATCTCTATTCAGACTCAATGGATATGGTAGAGACTAAGGGGAAAATAGGTTTCATAAATTAGGAGCAGATAAGTATTGATAACGTTTCTGTATAAGTGTATGCCACTTTTAGGTTTTAGACTCGGCAAAAGCAACTGCATTATTCTTAGCAAGTACCTAACTAAATGGGGTTGACATGTGTAGCAAACAGTACTCTACTTATCTAATGATATGCGAATGGTTGTATTAATAAAAATGTTACTTCTCTTTGTATGGCAAGCCAATATCACAGACTTTTGGAGATACATAACATCAGTTCATCTGCTAGTGAAAAACTGCTTTTGTCCAGTCCGTTTGGCTTGGCCATCCATTCCATGATTAGTGAATTTAGGTCAATGTTGAATGTATGACGTCACTTTTATGTTTCAAGGCAAACCATTAGTGTATCTCCTTCTGTAGGGCTCTCTTGAACTTTACATTTGCTTACTTATTTATTAAGGCTTTACAGCACAAGTGCTGAGGGCCTGTAGGACACCTAGCCTGTTAAAAGTTGTTACAGAAAGTGTGTGAAAAGGTGGAGAAAGTTGATGTTATGCTACTTCTACAAACCAGGCAGTCATGCAGTTAATACTATCTTTTCTGAAACAGCCAAGCTGTAAAAAAAGAGTGTTGCCCCCAAAAAGGTTACGGTGAAGAAAGATGTGAAATCCAAGGTGGTGACAAAGAATTGGCTGTGATGGTAGGTTAATGGTAAAAAATTTAATAACTAAAATTCATGTGAATTTGGTGCTGCTTGGTCTTGGCACAAAATTCACCTTATTAAAATTTTTACCATTAACCCACTATCAAAGCCATTTCTTGGCCACTACCTTGGATTTCACATCTTTTTTCACCATAGCCTTTTTGGGGCTCACTCTTTTTTACAGCTTGGCTGTTTTGGATTAGAATTCACTTCTTTTGTATTTGTATACCACAAAGCCAGCCTATGGGGCCTTTTTAACTTATCTTTTTTCCTTTACCACAGAAGAAGAAAAAGAATTAATCATAACCATAATCAAAATTTAAAGCAGATTTTTAATACTTTAACTATTTTTGATTTTATCAGTAATAATTATACAAATTATATATATATTTATTACATGCCAATTATTTCCTTCGGGATAACTTGTTTGAAGCTGATTTCTCTGCTGGGTGACTTGAAATGTAGCTGAACTCTCTACAGGGTGATTTGTTTCTATCTGATCTCTCTATAAACTTGTTTGTAACTAAATTCTCTGTTTCTAGCTGATCTCTCTATAGAGTTATAACTTGTTTGTATAGCTGAAGTCTGTTTTTTTTTATTGGTTCTATGCGGTGACTTACAGAGTTAGTTGTTTGTAGCTGAACATTTGTATCAAGTAACTTGTTTGTAGCTGATCTATAGAGTAGCTAATTTGTTTATATCGATGAACTCTCTACTGGGTAGTTTCTTTGTAGCTGACCTCACTTGTTTGTAGCTGAATTCTCTAAAGAGTAACTTGTTGTAGCTGAACTCTCTACAGGGTGACTTGTTTATAGCTGAACTCTTTTCAGTGTGACTTGTAATGTTCTGAATCTCTACAGCGATATATTTGTAGCTGAACTCTCTACAGAGTGACTTGCTTGTAGCTGTATTGTCTATAAGTTTGTAGCTGAACTCCCTAACAGAATAACTTTCAATGTAATAAACGAAGCTGAATGTTCTATTAGGGTGACTGTTCTATTAGAGTATCTCGATCTTGCATTTACTACACATAGTTGGCTTTCGAATCATAACTCAGTAGTTTGTAATCCTATTCTTCTGCACTACTGCAAGGACTTTCTATGATGATTATTCCAGCTACACATAAATCTCATATCATTTCTCTAAGCTAGGGTTTCCACTCAAAATAGGAAGGTGCTTCATTTTGTTGTTTCTGAAGATTTTCTCACAGATTTATCTTTAAGATAAAGCAAACAAGTGCTAATTTGTTATTGGATTGTTTGCAGCATTTGATATCAGCATAATTTTAACATACATAAATATCTAAAAAGTGATTATGTGACCAAAATTCTCTTTATATAGGATTTCTGCTGCAAAATATGATGATGCCTCAACTCTTTTCATTGTTTCTGATGATTTTCACACAGACGACCTTAAGATAAAACAAACAAGTGCTAATATAATATTAAACTGTCTGTTGCTTTCAATATCAGTGCAGTTTTAACCATAAATATCCAAAAAGTGGTCGTGCAGCCAACAATCCCATTACAGCTATACATGATGTGTTATAGCTCTAAAAAATGTATAGAAATCTTCATTAAGGTGTGAAATGCACTAATTGTGACTTGGATCATCCTAGAATACAATTATTTGTGGATAAGCTGTCCAATGTAACTATTATGGAATTTTTGGTCACGTGACTACTTTTTGTATGTTTTTGCATGTTAAACTTGAGCTGATACCCAATGTTACAAGCAATCCAATAACAAACTAGCACTTGTTTGCTTTATCGTACAGGTCAGTGTGTGAAAATCTCCAGAAACAACAAAAGGAAGCAACTTCCTATTTTGAGTTGGAAACCCTATGTAAGGGGTTTGCCCTTTAGGCGTGAAAACTAATAGTTTTTTCATAAAAATCAATTGCATAATTGTGACACAGGTTGGGTTTTGTGTCATATCTCGATGGTCTTTATCTGGATTCTTTTCAAACCACAAAAAGGCACTCCTGCGATAGTCACTCCATCTACGTAGCAATTTTCAGCTCATTCCTTCAAGGGGTTTACCCTGTGGGCGTGACAGACCTTCAACCTTATTTTACATGAATATTCAGTCATACATCTGTTAATGTTCATTGGATTCCTACCAAACTTGGTACTGGGATCCGCTGTAATGAGCCCTTTACGTGTACCAATTTTCAGCTCAAACAGAGCATGCATTCATATTTTATGGCAGATTTTGCAAAGTATGCAAAATGAAGAAGAAAAGAAAAAAATGAAGAAATTAAAATGAAATTTTGATAGCTCATATCTAGGAAATGGCTGGAGCGAGTTTCTTCAAATTTGGTATGTTGACTCCCCTATTTGGATGGCACATCTGTAACAAATTTGGTTCCAATCAGACAAGGGATCACAGAGCTACATAGGTGTGAAAATTGCATTTCTTTCTTCCTTTTAATATACTCACAGTGTGATGTGCCGGCTTCTTGTGCCGCACGACACACTACCGTGTGTCTTGATCACATTCTAACTAAATAGATAATTAATCAACCATGTACATTTTATTCATGCTACTGCTATTATTAATTCAGCTATATAATTGTGGATCTGTAAATTACTGTAATTTAGCGTATTTTCTAATTCATGAATTATTTTATAATTCTGTAATTACATTGCTCTGTACTGCTAATGATGCGTAACTATAACAAACCACTTTAATCTGCAAATTATGCACAAAAGTATCTTCTCAACTGTTGTATAGTGTGTGCTGCCCTTCATTTTCATTTGTGTAAGTACAGGTAATGCCCCCCTTTCAATTTGAAGTATACGCTATCTCTGGTAACCTAGGAGGCCTTCAACATTGTTTTGAAGTTGTTAAACATCTATAAAACCAAAAGAGAAGACCATTCATGAAGACTTGTCATACCCATATTTCAGTCAACCACAAAGAAACCACCGCAGAGCAAAGTTTATGTGTGTGGAAGTGTAATACATACTTAATTTAGCTTTCTTTTAATTCTTGCATCCTGGCTGCTTTTTACCTTTAATTTTAATGATTTTGCTTACGTGGGTGCATACGGACAAACATAGATGTAGGTAGGTACACACACACACACACACACACGCACACGCACACGCACACACTTTTATGAAAAGAATTTCAATAAACCAGGTGCATGCCCAGAAAGGCCGGCTATGTGTGCACACCTAGTTTAAAATAATCCATGACTGGACCTGGGCAGCCTCAAACCTGCAGCCATCTGATTAACACTTGAACCCTTACAGGAGTCTGCCAGGTGGTAAGGGTGTTTTCTCCTTGTAAATTTCATGTTATGTATCTATAGGAACTCTAGAGAGTGACTTATTATCTCAAAGTACTCCATGTGGAACCAAATGGATATTAGTATATCTATTAAGATTTCACAGCACAATTACTGAAGGTCTGTAGGACATCTGGTCCCACAGTCTGTTTAAAGTTGTTACAGAAAGTTTGCTTGAAAAGGTGGAGAAAGGAGTAAAATATTCATGACTGGAGATTTCAGATGTATCTTCTCTCAAAGATGGTGTTGACCTTCTTGATCCTTGGAGGTCATTAATTTTTGTTGAGTTTTTCCAGTGCACTACATACCATCTAGTATTGAGTACTGTATGTATTGTTCAGCTGTATTTCCTGTCAAGTAATTTTATTTTCTATTCATGCTTCTACCTGTTTTCATCTTCATTTTGCCATTTCCAAGCTTCTATTCTACTTGTGCTTTCCTCAGAGTTTCTGGACTTTTAAATTTCTACCCTCTAGACTGTTTATTAGCATTTAAGTCAGTTTCTCCATGTGGGCTCAATGTAATCTTGTAGAGGCTTAGGGATTCATAGTACTGTGGATTTAACATTTCCCTGTTATATTTCTTCCCTTCATATGCCTTTTGGTTAATGGCACCAGCCATATCTCCATTGGGTATATCTCCTTCACAAAGCTATAGATCAATGGAGTGCTAAGTTCAATATACGGTATCTCCTGAGGACCATAGACATCTACAGCATTGGTGTTATGGATTACTGTGCAAACAATGTTATGTAGGTACTTTGAATTCTGTTTGTGATGTTACACACTGTCAGGATCCTTCTCAAAGTCTAGGGTGCTCTTCTTGTACTTTCTTTGGGCGATAACGATTCATGAGGATTGCTAATGGTTTACATCATTATGCTCCCTTGTTGTTGAATAGATTTGTATTAGGTTATATTGTAGTACTCACAGTTTGTCTTACAGGTCTGGTGGTGCTGTAGTAGCCACATACTCTGCCACATTTATATGGAGGTGTGTATACCTGCTGTTTTAGAGCCAGTTGTTGTAGTCGGTGTAATCTGTGATGGTAGAATAAGGACCACATAGTATTCCTTGATTCCTAACACCTTTACCCTTGGCCTATATAACATGTCCATTTTTTCTAGTAGTAGAAGTTTATCCAGAATTCTGGATGATAAGAAAGTGTGTAAGAACATTTTTTTGTTTACATTTCCCTCTGTTTCTCCCTACATTGACTGCTTACAGTCTCTTTCAAAAGTATTATACAGATTTCTTAATCTTGCAAAATGATATTCTTCCCACAAAAAAGATATTGATCAAACACAGCTTCACAATACCTTCATGGCACTTTGTCAGATTTGGTGTGGTAAGGGAATAATGTCCACTAGTATATCTGCAACAGCCTTTGTTTCACTACGTTTTATTTCTATGATTCCTCATCAAATTTCAGTTACTGATTTCCTTATACTTGTGATGCTATTACGTATTGTACTTAACTGATAAAAGTGTCTAATGTCAGCTACTGTATCTTTTAAATGACCAACACATACATGAAGGCAGTGGAATTAATTTTTCATTGACCAAAGCATTTCGGGTTGATTAATATCTAATCAAAAACAGCCAAGCTGTAAGAAAAGGTGCGGCCCCTAAAAAGGCCAAGGTGAAAAAGATGTGAAATCCAAGGTGGCGGCCAAGAAATGGCTGTGATGGTAGGTTAGTGGTAAAAATTTTAATAACGACAATTCAGGTGAATTTTGTGCCAAGACCAAGCGGCACCAAATTCACCTGAATTGTCGTTATTAAAATTTTTACCATTAACCTACCATCACAGCCATTTCTTGGCCGCCACCTTGGATTTCACATCTTTTCCACCTTGGCCTTTTTAGGGGCCGCACCTTTTTTTACAGCTTGGCTGTTTTTGATTAGATATCACTTCTTTTTGTATTTGTATACCCCAAAGCTGGCCATAGGCTGGCTTGGGGCTTTTTTAACCTATCCTATTTCTTTACCACAGGAAGAATAAAAAGATAGAGCAGATTGTTAATACTTCAACTGTTTTTGATTTTATCAGTAATTATATAAATATATTTATTACATGTCTATTATTCCCTACTGGATAACTTGTTCGCAGCTGATCTTTCTACTAAAGGACTTGAAATGTAGCTAAACTCTCTACAGGTTGATTTGTTTGTAGCTGCACTCTCTACAGAGTGATTTGTTTGCATCTGAACTCTCTACAGGGCGATTTGTTTGTAGAAGAACTCTCTACAGGATAGTTTCTTTGTCACTGAACTCTCTACAAGGTGACTTGTTTCTAGCTGGCTCTCTACAAGATGACTTCCTCTAGCTGATTTCTCTACAAGGTGACTTGTATCTAGCTGAACTATCTACAGGATGATCTGTTTGTAACTGAAATCTCTACAGGGTGACTTGTTTCTAGCTGATCTCTCTATAGGGTAACTTATTTCTAGCTGAACTCTCTACAGAGTGGGTTCTTTGTAGCTGAACTCTCTACAAGATCACTTCTTCTAGCTGATCTCTCTATAGGGTGACCCGATCTCCCTGTAGGGTGACTTTTATCTAGCTGAACACTCTACAGGGTGATTTGTTTGTAGCTGAACTCTCTACAGGGTAATTTATTTGCAGCTGAACTCTATACAGGATGATTTGTTTGTAGCTGAACTCTCTACAGGATGGTTTCTTTGTAGCTAAACTCTCTACAAGGTGACTTGCTTCTAGCTGATCTCTCTACAGGGTGGCTTGCATAGCTGAACTCTCTACAGGGTGATCTGTTCATAGCTGAACTCTCTGGGTGATTTGTTTGTAGCTGAACTCTCTACAGGATGGTTTCTTTGTAGCTGGTCTCTACAAGGTGACTTGTTTCTAGCTGATCTCTCTACAAGGTGACTTCTCCTACTACAGGGTGACTTGTATCTATAGCTGAACTATCTACAGGATGATGATCTGTTTGTAGCTGAAATCTCTACAGGGTGATCTGTTTGTAGCTGAATTCTCTACAGGATGACTTATTTCTACATATAGCTGATCTCTGTATAGGATAACTAGTTTCTAGTTGAACTCTCTACAGAGTGGGTTCTTTGTTGCTGAACTCTCTACAAGGTGACTTCTTCTAGCTGACCTCTCTATAGGGTAACCTGATGTCTCTGCAGGGTGACTGTTATCTTGCTGAACACTCTACAGGGTGATTTGTTTGTATCAAAACTATCTATAGGGTGATTATTTTATACCTGAACTTTGTACAGGGTGATTTGTTTGTAGCTGAACTCTCTACAGGGTGATCTGATCTCTCTACAAGGGGTGATTTGTTTGTAACTGATATCTCTACGGGTAGATTTGTTTGTAAGTGAACTCTCTACAAGGTGATTTGTTTGTAGCTGATTTCTCTACAGGGTAATTTGTTTGTAGCTTAACTCTCTACAAGGTGATTTGTTTGTAGCTGAACTCTCTACAGGGTGATGTGTTTCTAGCTGATCTCTCTACAGGGTGATTTTTTTTGTAGCTGAACTCTCTACAGGGTGATTTGTTTGTAGCTGATCTCTCTACAGGGTGATTTAGGTTGTAGCTGCTCTCTCTACAGTGGGTGATTTGTTTGTAACTGAAATCTCTACAGGTTGATTTGTTTCTAGCTGAAGTCTCTACAAGGTGTTTTGTTTGTAGCCCATCTCTCTACAGGGTAATTTGTTTGTAGCTGAACTCACTGCAAGGTGATTTGTTTGTAGCTGATCTCTCTACAGGATGATGTGTTTGTAGCTGAACTCTCTACAGGGTGATTTGCTTGTAACCGAATTCCCTATATTGTGTCTAGTGTCTATATAGCCGATTTCTCTACAGGTTGATTTGTTTGTAGTTGAACTCTCTACAGGGTGATTGGTTTGTAGCTGATCTCTCTACAGGGTGATTGTTTGTAGCTGATCTCTCTACAGGGTGATTTGTTTGTAGCTGATCTCTCTACAGGGTGATTTAGGTTGTAGCTGCTCTCTCTACAGTGGGTGATTTGTTTGTAACTGAAATCTCTACAGGTTGATTTGTTTCTAGCTGAAGTCTCTACAAGGTGTTTTGTTTGTAGCCCATCTCTCTACAGGGTAATTTGTTTGTAGCTGAACTCACTGCAAGGTGATTTGTTTGTAGCTGATCTCTCTACAGGATGATGTGTTTGTAGCTGAACTCTCTACAGGGTGATTTGCTTGTAACCGAATTCCCTATATTGTGTCTAGTGTCTATATAGCCGATTTCTCTACAGGTTGATTTGTTTGTAGTTGAACTCTCTACAGGGTGATTGGTTTGTAGCTGATCTCTCTACAGGGTGATTGTTTGTAGCTGATCTCTCTACAGGGTGATTTGGTTGTAGCTGATCTCTCTACAGTGGGTGATTTGTTTGTAACTGAAATCTCTACAGGTTGATTTGTTTGTAGCTGAAGTCTCTACACGGTGTTTTGTTTGTAGCTGATCTCTCTACAGGGTAATTTGTTTGTAGCTGAACTCACTGCAAGGTGATTTGTTTGTAGCTGATCTCTCTACAGGGTGATGTGTTTGTAACTGAACTCTCTACACGGTGATTTGTTTGTAGCTGATCTCTCTACAGGGTGATTGTTTGTAGCTGATCTCTCTACAGGGTGATTTGGTTGTAGCTGATCTCTCTACAGTGGGTGATTTGTTTGTAACTGAAATCTCTACAGGTTGATTTGTTTGTAGCTGAAGTCTCTACACGGTGTTTTGTTTGTAGCTGATTTCTCTACAGGGTAATTTGTTTGTAGCTGAACTCACTGCAAGGTGATTTGTTTGTAGCTGATCTCTTTACAGGGTGATTTATTTGTAGCTGAACTCTCTACAGGGTGATTGGTTTGTAGCTGAACTCTCTACAGGATTGTTTCTTTGTCACTGAACTCTCTACAAGGTGACTTGCTTCTACCTGATCTCTGTAGACGGTGACTTCTTCTAGCTGATCTCTATACAGGGTGACTTGTATAGCTGAACTCTCTACTGGGTGATCTGTTCATAGCTGAACTCTCTACAGCTTGATTTGTTTGTAGCTGAAATCTCTTGTCTCAAACTGATTTCACTGTAGGGTAACTTGTTTGTAGCTGAACTCCCTACAGGATGGTTTCTTTGTAGCTGAACTCTCTACAGAGTGATTTTTTTTGTAGCTGAACTCTATATAGGGTGATTTGTAGGTACCTGAACTTTCTACAGGGTGATTTGTTTATAGCTGAACACTCTGCAGGGTGATTTGTTTGTAGTTGATCTCTCTACAGGGTTTCTTTGCAACTGAGATCTCTACAGGGAAATTTCTTCTAACTGAGCTCTCTCTTGTTTCTAGCTGTTCTCTCTACAGAGTAACTTGTTTGTATAGCTGAACTCTTTACAGGTGGTTTTTTGGTTGCTGAACTCTCTACACTGTGACTTGTTTGTAGCAAAATTCTCTACAGAGTGACTTGTATGTAGTTGAATTCTCTACAGAGTGACTTACTTGTAGCTGAACATTGTATAAACTATAAAGTGACTTGTCTGTAGCTGAAATCTCTACAGGGTTACTTGTTTGCAGCTGGTCTCTATAGGTTAACTTGTTTGTATAGATGAACTCTCTACAGGGTAGTTTCTTTGTAGCTGAACTCTCTCCACAGTGACTTGTTTGTAGCTGAACTCTCTAGAGAGTGTAGCCAAACTCTCCACAGGGTGCATGACTTGTTTATAGCTGAACTCTCTTCAGTGTGACTTGTAATGTTCTGATTCTTCTGAATGACTACAGCGATATATCTGTAGCTGAACTCTCTATAGGGTGACTTGCTTCTTGCTGAACTGTCTATAAGATTAACCGTTTGCAGCTGAACTCCCTACAGAATAACTTGCAATGTAATAGAATTCTATAATAAATTAGCTGAATGCTCTATTAGGGTGACTGTTCTATTAGAGTATCTCGATTTTGCATATGTTACACGTAGTTGGCTTTGGAATCATAACTTAGTGGTTTGTAATCAGATTCTTCTGTACTACTGCAAGGACTTTCTATGATGATTATTCCAGCTACACACCAATTTTCAGCTCACTGCTCGAAGCGGTTTGCCTAGTAGGCGTGAAAACTAATAGTTTTTTTATTCATAAAAATCGATCGCATAATTGTGACACAGGTTGGGTTTTGTGTCATATCTCGATGGCCTTTAACTGGATTCCTTTCAAACCACAAAAAGGCACTCCTACGATAGTTACTCCATCTACATAGCAATTTTCAGCTCATTCCTTCAAGCGGTTTACCCTGTGGGCGTGACAGACCTTCGACCTTATTTTACGCAAATAATCAGTCATAACTCGGTGAATGTTCATCGGATTCCTACCAAACTTGGTACTGAGATTCGCCTCAATGAGCCCTTTAAGTGTGCCAAATTTCAGCCCGATTGGAGCACAAATTCGTGTTTTATGGCAGATTTTGCAAAGTGTGCGAAAAGAAGAAGTAGAAGAAGAAGAAAAAAACGAAGAAAAAAAACCCAAACTTTGGCCGATAGTATCTCGGAAATGGATGGAGCGAATTTCTTCAAAGTTGGAATGTGGACTCCTCTATCTAGCCGGCACTTCTGTAGCAACTTTGGTTTCAATCAGATAAGGAATCACGGAGCTACAAAGGTGTGAAAATCACGTTTGCTTTCTTCCTGTAAATATACTCACAGTGTGGCGCGCCGGCTTCTTGGGCCGCACGACACACTACCGTGTGTCTTGATCTAAGGGAACATAATGGAGTCATACACATACTGTTAGGTGTATCCTTATAATTTTCTTGAGTATGCGACTAACTACTATATCAACTATGCAGGTATGTTCAACAGCCAATTTTGGCAGGTTTTGATAAACCTGCTTTTTGCCAGTTTTGGCAACATTCAGTATCATATTTTTGCCAATTGTGGCAAAATTAGGTTTATCCCAGATGTTGGCAAATTCAGCATTGTCCATATTTTGCCAAATGTAGATCCAACATGTTGCCATTTTTGTCAATCTATTGGGTTCCATATTTTGCAGCTATTGGGTTATTGCCAAAGTTGGAACAGCCTTAAAAGCAAAGTCAAGAATTTTATTTTGCCATTGTTGGCAATTTACGAAATGCAACTTCAAAGTAGTGACAACAACAGAATTAATGTAAAAGTTACCGAGCTTCCAAAACTGGCTCTTTTAATCCCAAATTTGGCAGGACCTTTTTTTTGTCAAATTTGGCAATAATTTGTGACCCCCATTATTGCCAACATTGGCATTATGTGGGATCTGAATTATTGCAAAACAATAGAGCAACGTATTTTCCTTGGCAAGCTAAGGAGAGTATTCACCGCTTTGTCATGGAACCAGTAAGCGCTTCAATTTCTCTCACAAGCATCTTAACAGTTATTCCAAAATTGGAAGGTATCAGGTTTTACTTATATAGTGCTGTGTGTAACCATTGATTGTGGGTTTGAGTTTCCATTTTTGGTAAGAAATGAGATGTTTTTTATTACCAAGTTTGACATGCCTACTTCATGCCAATAATGGAATCTTGGAAATTCTAACTTACCAATTTTGGAAAATCAAACTTGCCAATTCTGGAAGTTCAAACTTGCCAATTTTGGAAATTCAAACTTGCCAATTTTGGTAATTATAAACTTACTAACATTGGATATTATGAAACTTGCCAATTTTGGTAATTACAGAACTTGCCCATTTTGGATATTTTATAAACTTACATTTATAATCTTGCCAACTTTGGTAGCTATAAAAGCTTCCAGTTTTGAAACCCCAAACTGAAATCCAATCCCACAATTAAAAAATACCTTTGCAACTATAAAAGGACATGGAATTTATGCAACTTTTGGAAATATCATAGAGCTGCTAGTGATACATTTTTGAAGCAGCTCTAAAAGTTGCCAGTTTTGGCAGCTTTTGAAGTTGCCACTTTTGGCAGCTTCTGAAGTTGCCAATTTTGGCAGCTTCTGAAGTTGCCAATTTTGGCAGCTTCTGAAGTTGCCAATTTTGGCAGCTTCTGAAGTTGCCAATTTTGGCAGCTTCTGAAGTCGCCAATTTTGGCAGCTTTGAAAGTTGCCAAAAATGGCAAAAAGTAGGTTTATCAAAACCTGCCAACAATGGTTCAGGAACATACCTCAACTATGACATACACAGCATGAATATTGCAAGTATTTACAATAATAGCAAGTAGTACTATGATAAAAGTTTTAAAAGTTTGTGATTAAAATATTGTAAACCTATTAATTTTAATGGATGTTTCCATCACAATTTCACATGTACTGTGATTGTGTAGATGGTTTTACTAAAAATACTTGTAAAGACATCATAGATAATTGTAATCCTAATCCTTGTATGAATGATGGAACTTGTACAGATGGAGTTAACTCTTTCACCTGTAATTGTGTGAATGGTTTCACTGGACAGAATTGTACAATTAACATAGATGATTGTGATTCTAATCCTTGTATGAATAATGGAACTTGTACAGATGGAGTTAACTCTTTCACCTGCAAATGTGTGGATGGTTTTACTGGAGAGAATTGTACAACTAACATAGATGATTGTGATTCTAATCCTTGTATGAATAGTGGAACTTGTACAGATGGAGTTAACTCTTTCACCTGTAATTGTGTGGATGGTTTTACTGGAGAGAATTGTACAACTAACATAGATGATTGTGATTCTAATCCTTGTATGAATAATGGAACTTGTACAGATGGAATTAACTCTTTCACCTGTAATTGTGTGGATGGTTTTACTGGAGAGAATTGTACAACTAACATAGATGATTGTGATTCTAATCCTTGTATGAATAGTGGAACTTGTATAGATGGAATTAACTCTTTCACCTGTAATTGTGTGGATGGTTTTACTGGACAGAATTGTACAACTAACATAGATGATTGTGATTCTAATCCTTGTATGAATAGTGGAACTTGTACAGATGGAGTTAACTCTTTCACCTGTAATTGTGTGGATGGTTTTATTGGAGAGAATTGTACAACTAACGTAGATGATTGTAATCCTAATCCTTGTATGAATAATGGAACTTGTACAGATGGAGTTAACTCTTTCACCTGTAATTGTGTGGATGGTTTTACTGGAGAGAATTGTACAACTAACATAGATGATTGTGATTCTAATCCTTGCATGAATAGTGGAACTTGTACAGATGGAATTAACTCTTTCACCTGCAAATGTGTGGATGGTTTTACTGGAGAGAATTGTACAACTAACATAGATGATTGTGATTCTAATCCTTGTATGAATAGTGGAACTTGTACAGATGGAGTTAACTCTTTCACCTGCAAATGTGTGGATGGTTTTACTGGAGAGAATTGTACAACTAACATAGATGATTGTGATTCTAATCCTTGTATGAATAGTGGAACTTGTACAGATGGAGTTAACTCTTTCACCTGTAATTGTGTGGATGGTTTTACTGGAGAGAATTGTACAACTAACATAGATGATTGTGATTCTAATCCTTGTATGAATAATGGAACTTGTACAGATGGAATTAACTCTTTCACCTGTAATTGTGTGGATGGTTTTACTGGAGAGAATTGTACAACTAACATAGATGATTGTGATTCTAATCCTTGTATGAATAGTGGAACTTGTATAGATGGAATTAACTCTTTCACCTGTAATTGTGTGGATGGTTTTACTGGACAGAATTGTACAACTAACATAGATGATTGTGATTCTAATCCTTGTATGAATAGTGGAACTTGTACAGATGGAGTTAACTCTTTCACCTGTAATTGTGTGGATGGTTTTATTGGAGAGAATTGTACAACTAACGTAGATGATTGTAATCCTAATCCTTGTATGAATAATGGAACTTGTACAGATGGAGTTAACTCTTTCACCTGTAATTGTGTGGATGGTTTTACTGGAGAGAATTGTACAACTAACATAGATGATTGTGATTCTAATCCTTGCATGAATAGTGGAACTTGTACAGATGGAATTAACTCTTTCACCTGCAAATGTGTGGATGGTTTTACTGGAGAGAATTGTACAACTAACATAGATGATTGTGATTCTAATCCTTGCATGAATAGTGGAACTTGTACAGATGGAGTTAACTCTTTCACCTGCAAATGTGTGGATGGTTTTACTGGAGAGAATTGTACAACTAACATAGATGATTGTGATTCTAATCCTTGTATGAATAGTGGAACTTGTACAGATGGAGTTAACTCTTTCACCTGTAATTGTGTGGATGGTTTTACTGGAGAGAATTGTACAACTAACATAGATGATTGTGATTCTAATCCTTGTATGAATAATGGAACTTGTACAGATGGAATTAACTCTTTCACCTGTAATTGTGTGGATGGTTTTACTGGAGAGAATTGTACAACTAACATAGATGATTGTGATTCTAATCCTTGTATGAATAGTGGAACTTGTACAGATGGAATTAACTCTTTCACCTGTAATTGTGTGGATGGTTTTACTGGACAGAATTGTACAGCTAACATAGATGAGTGTGATTCTAATCCTTGTATGAATAATGGAACTTGTACAGATGGAGTTAACTCTTTCACCTGCAAATGTGTGGATGGTTTTACTGGAGAGAATTGTACAACTAACATAGATGATTGTGATTCTAATCCTTGTATGAATAGTGGAACTTGTACAGATGGAATTAACTCTTTCACCTGTAATTGTGTGGATGGTTTTACTGGACAGAATTGTACAGCTAACATAGATGAGTGTGATTCTAATCCTTGTATGAATAATGGAACTTGTACAGATGGAGTTAACTCTTTCACCTGCAAATGTGTGGATGGTTTTACTGGAGAAAATTGTACAACTAACATAGATGATTGTGATTCTAATCCTTGTATGAATAGTGGAACTTGTACAGATGGAGTTAACTCTTTCACCTGTAATTGTGTGGATGGTTTTACTGGAGAGAATTGTACAACTAACATAGATGATTGTGATTCTAATCCTTGCATGAATAGTGGAACTTGTACAGATGGAATTAACTCTTTCACCTGCAAATGTGTGGATGGTTTTACTGGAGAGAATTGTACAACTAACATAGATGATTGTGATTCTAATCCTTGTATGAATAGTGGAACTTGTACAGATGGAGTTAACTCTTTCACCTGCAAATGTGTGGATGGTTTTACTGGAGAGAATTGTACAACTAACATAGATGATTGTGATTCTAATCCTTGTATGAATAATGGAACTTTTACAGATGGAATTAACTCTTTCACCTGTAATTGTGTGGATGGTTTTACTGGAGAGAATTGTACAGCTAACATAGATAATTGTGATCCTAATCCTTGTATGAATAATGGAACTTGTACAGATGGAATTAACTCTTTCACCTGTAATTGTGTGGATGGTTTTACTGGAGAGAATTGCACAACTAACATAGATGAGTGTGATTCTAATCCTTGTATGAATAATGGAACTTGTACAGATGGAATTAACTCTTTTACCTGTAATTGTGTGGATGGTTTTACTGTACAGAATTGTACAACTAACATAGATGATTGTGATCCTAATCCTTGTATGAATAATGGAACTTGTACAGATGGAGTTAATTCTTTCATGTGTGATTGTTTGGAAACTTTTACTGGATATAATTGTGAAAATGGTAAGTGGCTATAGTTCTGATATTGGTGTATATTGTGCATTGTGTAAATAAGCATTATAATTGCAAAATTGCATGCAAACAGGTTAGGTAATCAAAGTGCAAATCTATTGGGTGTATCAAGACACACTGTAGTGTGTCGTGCAGCCATGTGCAGCTAGTGCGGATGCACAACAGATAAGCGTGTATTTTGCAGGAACCAAGAAAACACTGTTTTCACACATTCGTACCTCAATAGTACCTAAATGAAAATTAACCAGTTTTGCTGTGGAAACACCCTTTGGGTAGGGTGCCTAATATTCCAAATTTGATCTGAATCCGCCCAGCCATCACTGATATGCGCCTTCAAAGTTCATTCAATTTTCTTTGTATTTTTCTTCCTAATCTTCTTACGTAAACTTTCTTTTTGCACACTTTATAAAATTGCAATAACTCATGCATACATTAGTCAATTTACATACTTCAAATTTGGAGGGCAGTAAGAGCATAATGCAGTACATTCTCAGCCCAATTTTCATACAGATCAAACTAAGAATAATGGAAATATGCAAGCTTTTGAAATTACAAAAAGCGATTTGTGACTGAATTTGACAAAACCAGGCTTCGACGCACAAAACTTTGTTAGGAGATATGGCGATTTTTAAGTAATCATTGTGTAATAACTTCCCAATGCCTACAGCTGTGCAAACAAAATTTGCACCAATTATTCATCTATTTACTAGCTATCACTGAGTGGGTGTATAAATTTCTAATACCCAAAATTTGCCCTGTTTTGTGCAGCTTTTTTCAAGTGGGTAATAATTTCACAGGTGGTAGTAATAGGGGTGGAGGGTGGGGGGTAGTGGGTGGGCTTAATATAGGGGTATAAAATGAAGTAAGAAGACGAATGGAATCCAGAGGCCAAGTTTGGGCTCTCCATGGCCCTCCATGGCCCTCAAATCACTCCAAAAATTGACTGAGAACACTATAGGCGAGCTCTCTGTGAAGTCCCAGCTCACTACACACCATTATCACAAAGCCATGGCCATTTAATGGTGCAAATCTTCCACTCGTGGCTTTGACAGGGTCAGAAGAAAGCTGTTACAGAAACTAGACTTGCCAGTCCTGAAGGAAGTACAGTGTGGAATATGATAGTTTATTAGACCAGCAATCCATTTCTGGTAAAAATGTAAGTTTGATTTTGTGTGTGTGGAAGCCTGATTATATGAAATCCGGTCACATTTATTGTCACATCTACATGGTAATCTGCTTGATAGAATCACTTGAAACTTGGTCTGTGCATGAAGCTACTATCATATTGCAAACATTTTGTGGTTTGCGAGTATTAGCTAAAGAGATATAAAACAAAACCAAACATGTGAAAAGAAGCACGATGGAGATACTCTTAATAGAACATTTACTTCTCAACGTGTACAAAAAATGTCAGAAAAAATTTCTATAGGCTTCAAACCAGGGCCTCAACACCTATATACTCAAGCCCTTTAGCTAATACTCTGCTGCTGCTGCTACTGTCAGTTGCTCACCTCACTAAATTTCTACCCTATAAATGGAAGTTCCAGTTTAGTACACTAGAATGATAACTTGTAGATCTATCAGTGGAAATTCTAGAACATTCTACAATGTGTTCTATTGAAGTGGTCAGAAATAATGTGTGTTCTATTAGAGTAATACAAAAATTATGAAAATGGCAAGCATTTCATGCGGTCAAGTACGGCCAGTATGGTGCTCATTTTATGGAACCAGAAAACACTGTTTTCATGTATCTGTTGCAGCCTCTTATAGTTAGGTTGCTTAAAGCCAAATTTAAAACTAATGTGTACACAAGTGACAGAAGCACTAAACTTTCTTCACATAGCTATGTAGTACAACCTTAACTTTAATTTTTTGATAGGATCCATCTAGGCCTGAGCCTAATATGCTAAAAAATTTACCTATTATTCTTTCCAGAATATCCCAAAATTTTCTCCTATTATTCTTTTTTTTTATTCTTGTATCTAACGTATTATTCCATAATAATGCTGATTTAGTTTCTGTGGCTATAGTCGCTTAGTTCTCAAGATGCTGATATAAGAAGTAGTTTTACCAGAATTAATTAATAGCTAGCCATAAACGAAGCATTCAACTTCACACATAATTGTTATAGCCATTACAACAGGCTTAAAATGCTATTGGGAGTAATAATTAAAGAGTTTTCAATTATCAGTGTTTTAACTACATGCTATATAAGTTTAGTGGATAATGATATTTATATGTTTGTTGAAAGACTTAAAGAAATACACTGGTATAAGATGTACAAGTTTCAGAATTGCAGATAATCCTGCAGTTAACCCCTTATGCTGTCTGCAGATCGTTAACATGAAACAATCTGACTGCTCTATTAGAGTATTTGAGCTTTTTATTAGAGTATATCGATGTTTTAGAGGCCTTCAGCCCCTTTCAACCAGCACTTGTATAATAATGCCAGCTATCTATCATTCTTAGTAGCTTAGTTCGTTCTTCTAGCTAATCAAGAAGAGGCACGCCCCTTAATTCCACTGATTATTCCCATGACTGTCGATAATTCTAAAATTATTCCTGTAAGCATCCTATTATTCCGGAATTATTCTCACGAAATTGGTGACCTATTATTCTCAAAAGTATGCCGGCATATTAGGCGCAGGCCTAGATCCATCTTGTTCTAAAAAGGGCCTTTCCATAGAAGCATATATAGTTGTGTACGTAACCAAAACATATTCAAACCTACAAGCCATATAAGTGCTAGTTTTGCTCTATCTCATGCAAGAGAACATTATGCAGGGTTGAACATTAAACCAAGACCTGATAAATAGTCATATTACTCTCTCACAAGCTTTATTCAATGCTGACAAATAATTTTTCGTTCATACTGACTGTGACCGGATTTGTGAAAAGGTATCTTTTCCACACACAAAACTTGACCCTTTTTTTGAACTATGAAGCTTCATAATATTTGATCATGACATATAATAGCCTGAATTCTGGTACTAAGAGCAAGTTAATCAGTATAAGGAATCAAGTATTACATCATTTTGTTTTCTGGTATGTGAAAAGGTACCATTTTGCAAATCTGGTCACCTATAGTTTACAGCATATACGCTTGTATGATCCACAAATTGTACAGAGAAATTTCTCTATAGTTGCTCACTATGGAAATGAATATACGCTGTAATATTTGTAGTAATTAGTTTGTATATAAATGAAATATCTCTTACATAATACTTTTATTTTATTTATTTATTAATGCTTTACAGCACAGGTGCTGAAGGTCTGCCTGTTCGAGCGTTAATTGGATGGCTGCAGGTTCAAGGCTGCCCAGGTCCAGTCATGGATTTTTTTTCCTTTCTTCGCCTTTTCAAACACACTGTCAGGCTGTAAGACCAGGTGTCCTACAGACCTTCAGCGCTTGAGCTGTAAAGCCTTAATAAATAAATAAGCAAATACTGTAGTCATTCAGATGTCACATCTTATGCAGAATTCATTTTGTGTCTGTTTGCGAAGTTGCTATAGCTTGATAACTTACCAGCTTATACTATACCAGCTTTTGTTATTTAGTATGAAAATATATGCATGTGATTGCTACATACATGATTTTGTGTTTATGCTGAAATCATATGTATGACCACAACAATAAGGTTCTTCATACCATTAATCCAGCAGTACAGCTGAATACCATGTAAGATAAAATTCCTTTACTCAAGTCTAAAAATGCTAAAAATACGTATTTGTAGTAGTGGATATAATGTGTAGGATTTCATCAGTGTTTGTGAGAGCAAAGTGTAGTTTAAGTACAGTATAACCGAGGAATGCAGTCACCATGGATTTTTTTCATGAATTTCCAAACAGCTTTCATTAAGCAACGGTAGAGTATAAATGACTAACTATGTACACGTAAATATAATTGCCTTGCTACCAGAGCCTGACTGGACGTTCAGGTATGTATATGTCAGGTGCTATAGTTTTAAAGATGTTTCAGACATATAATGGAATCTGATGAAGTATTGCAATTTTAAAATCAAATTGTAGCAGTGAAAAATAACTTTTAGTTTTGCATGTTTACATTCACCATTACCAGAACTTAGCAGCCAAAGATTACACATAGTTACATGCTAGGTTAGGATGTAAAGAACACAGAATTGCAACATTTCATCAATCAGTTAATCAACAGTGTAGAATTTCAACTATGACATGTTTGGCACAATTGTATGCATACAATTATATTGGGTAGGATAGCTGTGCTGAAACACAAGCAATGAAGAGTTCAACTAGCACAATGGTAGGGTCTGCAAACCGAAAAATCGATATCTTCAAATCGACTTACAAACTATAGTCATGTGTAGGGGTAGGTCTAATCAAGAAAACACTAGAGTGGCAGCAAATTTCGTCCATCTCTTCTAGTGAAAATAATGCGAAATATCTTGAATTCAATTGATATTTGGCCATCGTAATTTGCAATGTTATTCTTTTGGGCCAAAACTCTCTCTCAAGCTTTGAGAGGTTGTCCACTCTTACTATGGAGTATAGGTAGTGTAATATAATCAATTAATATTTGGTGGTGGCGTCGCGCACATCGCCGATTAGCGAGAAAAAAAAGACGTTTCGTGATCTGGAGCATAGTAGACTTGCAGGAAATACTGCAACATTTACTGCAGTGATCACCTCCAAGTCAAGTATCTGCGTGCAGAATATGGTGTGGATTAAAGTTTGTTGACCATCTGGCTGAGACCAGCCTCGTCCGATTTAGCAAAAAATTCCTCCACGATCCAACAAATTCTGCAGTCTCATTCAAATCAACACCTTTAGGTGTGTTGAAGTATGGAAATGATTGCTCAGAGTAAGTATAAACTTACAGAGATGGCTTGATTACTGACAGTAAATTTTACAGTTAGCTAGCCAATAATGAAATTTATTGTGCAAAACTAAAATTCTTGTAATGAAAGTTTTACGGCACTCAGCATAATATTGCTGACTTGTTATGATTATAAAACACTGTGAGCACAGTAAAATGATCATTTCTGTAGCAAGGATGGAGTCCAGAGGTCTTGAGTACATGGCCAGATATAGCTATAGCTATAGATAGCTATGTACATGCAGGTCATGCAGCATAGTTATAATCATGCACACCTTTGATAGTTAAATCAGAGCTTATAATTATCTGATCATCTATTTTTATGTGATACTCAGATGCAGTAGCATGCAATGTCAGATGGTATGCTCCCCAGACTAGTTTTTACATGCCAATCATATCTAGTAGCTTATATGCAAGACATTATAGTATTACTTCCATGACACAAAATCTCTAAAAATGAAGTTTAGTTATTTGGAAGAAATTTAATTTGATTTTAATTGTTATAATGAGATGCCAATCAGATGATTTGCTGGAACTTAAAATTAACATTGTTATAAGTTAGATCAAACATTTAATAAGAACAGTAGTCATGTGCACATGTCACTGAATTTACGTAAAGCAATTATCGTGATGACTTTGTCATATTAATATATTAAGATCTTTACAAATAGTTGAAAATTTTTCCTACACTGGGTCCTGATTTTGAAGTTTTTGAGGTTGAATTTTAGTATAGTTTGGAAAATTACATGGAATGTATAAGAGTGCATGGTCCACACAGATAGGGTATGTATACAAAATGTACGTACATTAAACTGTTGGCTGGAAGATTGCTTTCAGGCGTATATCTCAACTTTTGATTTTATTTTACTTATCCTCACAGTAGTTGGCAGAGCCACTCTTCCCTACCATTAACTATGGAATTGGAGCAAACCCTTGGTTTCTGCTTTTGATAGCTACTATAATTATTGCTCCCATGCATATAAGTGGGCTCAGCATATTATATACATACCAAATAGTACATTGCGTATCAAAATGAAAATGCAGATGCTATGTCCAGACTATACCTTTTAGCCCTGTTAAGTATGAGGAAGATATTTTTCAGAAAAAGGCACAATGGTTTTACTATATAGCATGCAATATGCCAACAGTAAATTATATAGGTCAATTTATACCAATGCAACATAGCTATACTATGTATTACTTGAAGGAAACTCTCCAATTAGAGCAGTCAGATATTCTTATAGAACAGTCAGAAATTGATTTTTTCATACATAGTGTCACTGAAATTGATCAACAAATCGCAAAAATGATTATTTAACTGCACTCAGAGTAGTTGTCAAGTATATTCCACAATATATTTTGGAAAATTATATATTAGCTATGAGAGGCTTGATTTTGTGCAATAAATCGCATTTCGCACGCCGTAATTGATTATAGTGTTCATAATCTAGCCGTCGCTGGAAGTTTGTGCTTGTGCTGAGCAATCATTTTCATAATTCAACACACTTAAAGGTGCTTATGTGCACTAGACTGCAGTATTTATTGGATCGCGGAGGAATCTTTGCTAAATCTTGCGAGGCTAGTCTCAGCCAGATGGTCAACAAACTTCAATCAACACCATATTCTGCACACAAGTACTTGACTTGGAGGTGATCACTGCAGTAAATATTGCAGTATTTCCTGCAAGTCTGCTGTGCTCCAGATCACAAAATGCCTTTTTTTTTGCTGATCGGCGATGCGCGCGACGCCACTACCAAATATTGATTAATTGTATTAAACTACCTATACTCCATAGTAACAGTGGACAACCTCTCAAAGCTTTAGAGAGTTTTGGCCCCAAAAAATAACATTGCAAATTACGACGGCTAAAAATCGATCGAATTCAAGGTACTTCGCGTTATTTTCACTAGAAGAGATGGATGAAATTTGCTGCCACTCTAGTGTTTTCTTGATTAGACCTACCCCTACACATGGCTAGTTTGTAAGTCGATTTGAAGATATCGATTTTTCTGTTTGCGGACCCTATCGGGTGTCTTGATAATGGAGTAAATAAATTAGCTGAATGCTCTATTAGGGTGACTGTTCTATTAGAGTATCTCGATCTCGCATTTGCCACACGGAGTTGGCTTTCGAATCATAACTCAATGGTTTGTAATCCGGTTATTCTGTACTACTGCAAGGACTTTCAATGAAGATTATTCCAGCTATACACCGAATTTCAGCTCATTGCTCTAAGCGGTTTGCCTAGTAGGCGTAAAAACTAATACTTTTTTTATTCATAAAAATCGATCGCGTAATTGTGACACAGGTTGGGTTTTGTGTCATATCTCCATGGTCTTTATCTCGATTCCTTTCAAACCACCCAAAGGCACTCCTACGATCGTTACTCCATCTACATAGCAATTTTCAACTCATTCCATGAAGCAGTTTACCCTGTAGGCGTGACAACAAATCGATCTTGTTTTATGCGAATAATCGGTAATAACTCCCGAACCATTCATAGGATTTGCACCGAATTTGATGCTAGGGTTCGCCTTTGGACTCCCTTTCTGTGTGCCAAATATCAAGGCGATCGGAGAACGCATTTGCATTTTATACCATATTTTGCAATTGTGCTAAAACACGAAGAAAAAATAAAAACCAAGAGAAAAAACGACACTGTGGCAGCTCGTATCTCGGACATCGCTAAAGCGATTTCCTTCAAATTTGGTATGTAGACTCCCCTTGCTAGCGGGCAACTCTGTATCAAATTTGGTTCCAATCGGATAAGGGATCACCGAGATACAAAAGTGTGAAAATGACGTTTTCTTTCTTCCTGTCAATATACCCACGGTGTGGCGCGCCGGCTTCTTGGGCCGCACAACATACTATTGTGTGTCTTGATTTTGACCATGCAGCACTGATTAATTTTCAGAAGAGCTTAGTTCTTTTCCTTGCTGTTTTTATCTTTCTGTTATGGTATGCTTGTTAAGCTAACAATTGATGAAACGTACTCCGCTAGCTTTTCCTATAAGTAAATACATGGTTAAATTTCTGAGGGGGTAAACACTCCTAGTTCTGGGCCCCTAGGCTGAAAATTGTACACTTCAGAGCGAGCTCTAATCTAAAGATTCCATGTGTCAAAATACGAACATGCTTGAGGAGAACACAGCACAACACAACACAGCCAAGGAATACTTGTGGTGGTGGTCTGGTGGATTATTGCATCTTTAAGTGATTGTGGTTCAAGTGAATGTAAAATGCAGAGTGGAGATGTGTTTATCTTTGTGTTACAGCACTACCCAAGTGCTCTTATAGAGTAATTGTGAATAAAGCACAAAAACATAGACATGTGTTGATAAATATTTAAATTTAATGACATAATTTATAATGTAATGACGTACTTTATAATCTAATGTCACTTGAAATACTCTAGGTTATTCTAAAGCTTCAAATTACTATTTAAAACACCAAAATTGCAAAAAGGCATATTTCAAGACTTGGATGGCTTCCCAGCATGCATGTCTGAGGTAGATCCTATCAAAAATTTTAATCTAATGTGGTAATGAACTCACAGAAAAATTGGTGCTTTTGTCAGTTGTGTCCACATTTTTGCTAAGCCACCTAACTATAACAGGTAAGGCCCTTCAAGACTGCAGCTAATAATGAGGATGGAGCCCGTGTAGACTTTTCTGCTTTGAGATTCTGGGGAGGTAAACATCAGAAGGCATTGTTTTATATCAATGTTTTTAATGCTATTAGTGCACCTTCGTATCATGGCACCTAAGTATCCTCACTTTATCGCAGACATGAGAAAGAACAGAAGCATGAACGATGTATTAGGGAAATTGAGATGGGTTATTTTACCCACTTGTATTTTCAACATTAAGGGGTGGTAGCTATGGGTCATGCTGCTGCTGTATTTTACAGAAGACTTGTTTCCTTGTCTCTCTTCCAAAGGAATTGCCTGTGTCATAGTTCTGTGTTGTCATGGCTGCTTGAAGGAATAGTTATTCTCTGTTACACTCCACTGTTATGTGTTTGAGAGGAGCTAGATCACATCAAGGCTGTCCACTTTCACTAGGAGCACTTAATCTTGCACTAGCTGAGGCTCCAGTTCTTTGAATGAAATTTTATCTTAGTATTTGTCTAGCACTTTTAACTTCTTTAGTGCTAGGAGTGGTGGCCAGGGGTGCTGGTAACCCTGGAAATAATAAAAAATCTAAAAAAATAAAGCTTTCATGTGTCTGTGGCTCCATAGTGTTTGAACAGTATAATTAACCATTTCTGCTGTGGAAGTTTCCTCAACGTTAGGCATCTCCCATGCCTAATTTGAGTTGAATCTGCCCAGCTATCATTGGGGTATACACACCTTCAAAATTCGTCTTGTTTCAATTCTTCATATACCCACGCAGTCATGTAGTAAAGGGAAAAAAGTTAAAAGGAATTATTAAGCCAACCATAGGCTGGCTTTGAAACTTGCAGCCGAAAAGAAGTAATATCCACACAAAAACAGCCAAGCTGTGAATAAAGGTACGTTATTAAAAGGCCTGGTTGAAAAAGTTATGAAATCAATGGTGGCAGCCAACAAATGGCTGCAATGATGTTAATGCTAATAAATTTTATTTATGGCTGTGTATTGTTAAAATTTATTAGTATTAGCATAATTGCAGCAATTTGTTGGCTGCCACCATTGATTTCATAACTTTTTTCACCCAGGCTTTAAGACCATACCTTTTTTCACAGCTTGGCTGTTTTTGTGTGGTACCAGTTTACACCAATCACAACATTCAACACCTGGTTATAAACAGCGAGTTTCCTCTAACTTCGGAGTCAGTGTGTATATATAAGTGCAATGCACCGAGGTGTATTACACTTATATACACCCTTGCACCGAGGTGTATTACACTTATATACACCCTTGCACCGAGGTGTATTACACTTATATACACCCCGACTGCTGTGGTTAATTAAATTAATTAATGAAAAAGCACATCATGGGTCAAAGTGAAAGCAAACAGTGAAGAAATAAAGCCCATAGTCTTTTCTACAGTCACGTTATATACAGGAGGCTTGGCTAAAGGCATCAGTTAGTCAGTCAGTCAGTCATTTAGTATAGCAATTTTCTAAATATTGGTTGGAAGGGTTTGGGATCACAGTAGGATTTTATAAGAGAGTTTCTGAAAGTTAATACGGAATGTTTTATTAGGATTGTAAATAATAAGATGTCTGAAGACGTGTCTCCAGAAATCTTTGAGATTACCAAGCTCTGAGATAGGACTTTAGGCTACTTTTCACAGTAAATCCAATACTTTGAATTGTAAATGCTGTGATTAAGCTGTAGCTTTGATTGCTTTATTCTGTAGTTACTTGACTGCTTAATTAGAGTATCTCAATCATATTTAATGCAGAGGGAGAGGCGACAAGTAAAGTGTTCCTGATGATTTAATAGCCATGATGCATGTTTACTTAGTTAAATGCAACTGCATGCATGCTACTGAATACAGTGGTATAACAGTTTTACTATGATAAATTGTCAATACGTCTATAATAAAACTAGTTATACTGCCACTAAGCTAAATTTAAAAGAGGGTTCTGTTGAGACAGCAGAAACCCATCTAAATTTGCCATTAGATCACTGAATACATTCATGGGCTTGCTATGCCCAATCAATACTGTCATGCTAATTTTTGGGTGGTATTTGTGAGAAAAAAAAGTCCAAACCACCATAATCCCTACTATACAGTACAACCATACTGTATAACATTGTAGTTTATTGGATTTTGTAATTCATGAAATATTTGTGACCTGCTGAGCAAAAAACTACCCATTTTTGCAAAATTCCATTTTGGTATTTAAAGAAAGTGGATAAAAATATGCGTGCTGCATAAAAAATTACACACATTTTAGTCGCTTTGGTATGTACTGAAACCAATACACCATTATTTCCCTGCTCATAGGGAGTAAGAAAGTCCAAATCATTGGCTAGGATTTATGTTAACAATATAGCACCAATTAACGTCGACGCGTGTTTAGTACATAGTGACAAATTGCATACGTAGCAACGCCAATGCGCACAGCACCTACAGCATGCGTATATGCAGCGAGTATGGTATTAACTGGGATAGCATGAGTATAGGAATGAAATTTGGGATAAATACCACTCTTGTTGTATTGAAAATGGAAATTTCACGCGGCTTCACCTCATGAAATTTTACCCATTTTCAATGCAGCACTCGTGGTATTTATCCCAAATATCACTGCTACCCATGCTATTACTAGTACAAATAGTTTGGATTATGTACAGCTGAAATAGAAGCACAAATCCAATTTTTTTGCTAAAAATAGCTAAAAAGATCATGCAAAAAGTCACTTTCCCCTTATGGGATTTTCCAGGTTTTGTGATATGTCATAGAGCACATATTTCTGTGCTAGAAACTGTTAAAACCATATTTTGCGTTGAAATTAGTTTAAGGTCAAACCATAAAATTACTGGACTACAAGCTACAAGGCATGGCTCAGTATGTTCACCATGAACTAGCAAATTGATCAAAGTATAGTTGTTTCCCTGTACATCTGCCTGTGGATAAAGAAGAAGGCCATTCCAACAACAAAATGACAATGAAAAACTTTGTTTCTGTTTATGCATTGTAAATGCCCATACGTAACTCATGTGCCCATAACTTATGTGCCTTACACTGTAAAAACACAAGCAAAGACAAATTTTAGTCCCACCCACTAAGTTAATTAAATTTTGGTTGAGCTTGTCTAATGATAGCTTTCCCATGGCAAGGGACATTTTTATAACAAAGGGTCATAATGAAGACTTGATGGTGCATGTGTTGCCATGGACATCAAGAAATAGCATAGCTTTATAATACAATTTAGTTGTTTTCATTCTCTATTGTCATGAAGATAGATTTAATTCTTTACAATTCCAAACCTGACATTGTACAAATTAAGTTAGGTACATACACAGTGACATTCATTATAATAAAATTGTACTTTAACCATGGCCGTGGTAGTGGAAAATCTATTATAAATGGTAAGTTTCGCTTTCATTCAGTGTTGGTATCTGTATCATCTTCTTCATGGATTGAGGTATCTGAGTTGGTGCAACCTGTTCCCTTGCAGTTGCCACAAACATAAGAGCATTTCACATTGTATTTCTTGCAAGTGCATCTCATGCTGCTCCAGTCAGTGTGGCAGTTACATCTAATCATCTTCAACAGTTCATCTGGAGCAGGTGATAAATCAGTTAGCACAGGCATCAGTTTTCCACTCTTGTATTTGGAAATATACATGGAAACTGTGATATTTAGCAGCAGCTGAAGTAGGTGGCAAAGTTTGAGGAAGAAAAATGTAGTAATTTTTCACAAAAACACTTGCAATGGAGAGAGTTTAATCCTTCCATTGGATTGCTGTTGTATAAATCCAATAGTGCTTGCCACGATGTCATTTGGTGTAGATGTTACTGCACTGAACACTTTGGCCTGCATTTGAAAGTGTTTACCGCACACAGACACAGACATTACATGCATCATACTGAAGAATTACAACCAAACTCTCAGATTCTTGGTTTCTTAATAATGCACCACCATGGCAATATTTTTTGCTAAGTATTTCTTAGTGCATTGTATATACTACTATACCAATAAAAAGAGTACAAAGTTTATGTGATTCATACCTGTGTTCTATAACAATGATACTTGTCCTCAGCATCAACCAAAATTATACAAAAGATGGATCCTGCACAGTGTTTCTTTTTGATGCCACACAATACTTGCAAAATAACAAATTTGTAGACAAATGGAAAGCTTTGCTAAGTCAGCTGTAATAATCTGTTAATAATCTCCTTATCTACTAACTACAGGATCATAGGAAAGGTAAAGTTATAAACGTTACTCTAGCAGTTAGCTCACTAGTGTACACAGTAAGATAATTGAGAAGTGTATAGCAAGATTTTCCTTAAAATTTAACAAGATAATTTTCTTAACAATCAGCTGTGTGTAATTTGCTGAACATAGTGCTCTTTTATCGAAATTTTTGTACTTTATTTGTAGGACTGATAAATTACATTAGCTATCCCAACCAGAAAGGCAGAAACTGCAAATGGACTGGAGTGGGTTTACAACTATGTACAGTACATATCTGTAAACATGGTATATTTCAGTTTCCATGGTAACACATGTACCTTATAGTCTTCACTATGACACTCTGTTATAAAATGCCCTTTGCCATGGGAAAACTATCATTAGACAAGCAATAAATAGCTCAAACCAAAATTTAATTAAGTGCATGGGCGGGACTAAATAATGTCAGTTTTGTCCAGTAAAATTATGATAACTTTACAGCAAATTAAGCTATGGATACGAAACAAGTATCATATTGTTTCCTTATAGTGAGAGCAATCATTTGATACCAAATGTAAATAGTTTGGATAATGTACAGCTGAAATAGAAACACAAATCCAATTTTTTTTTGCTAATAATGGCTAAATAGGTCATGCAAAAAGTCACCTTCCCCTTATGGGATTTTCCAGGACTTATGATATGTTATAGAGCGCATATTTCTGTGCTAGAAACTGTTGAAACCATTTGTGTTGCAACTAGTTAAGGTTGACCCCTTTTTTCATAAAATGACTGGACTAATGTTTCAGTCGTGAGTTATTACTGATCAAGACACACGGTAGTGTGTCGTGCAGCCCAAGAAGCCGGCGCGTAATACCCGTGAGTATATTGACAGGAAGAAAGAAAACGCAATTTTCGCACCTCCGTAGCTCTGTGCTTCCTTGATGAAACAAGACGATTTTTGCTGTGGACATGCCCTCCAACTTCAGCACTCCACATTCCAAATTTGAGCGAAATTGCTTCAAGCATTCTAGAGATATGCGACTTCAAAAATTGGCTTAGTTTCTTCATTTTTTTTTCTTCTTATTTTTCTTCGTCTTGTGTCACACTTACAAAAACTGCTATAAAACGCGAACGCCATATCTGATTGCCTTGAAATTTGGAACACAGAAAGGGGGTATAAAGGCGCATCTTGGTACCAACGTTGGCTGGAATACTATAAACAGGAAAAGAGTTATGAGCGATTATTCACGAAAAATAACACCAATATGTTGTCACGCCTACAGGGTAAACCGCATATGGGAAGAAGCTGAAAATCGGTGGGTGAATAGGTTAACTATTGAACCTCAAACATTTTATGGTTTGAAAGAAATCGAGCTAAAAACCAGGAAGATACAACAAAAAAACCAACAGTGTGTAACAATTATGCAATCGAGATTAGCTAATAAAAAAACGACTGCTTACCACGCCTACCAGATAAACCGCTTGGGGTAATGCTTTGATAATCGTTGTACAGATGGAGTAATCATCTTAGAAAGGCTCATCAATGGTGTGTAGAAGAATCAGACTTAAAGCCACGGAGTTATAACACAAAATTCAACTTGGTGCAGCAAGTGCGAGATCGAGATACTCTAATAGAGCAGTCATCCTAATAGAGCAGTCATCCTAATAGAGCAGTCACCCTGAAGAGATTTCAAGAGATCAGCTAGAAACAAAAAACCTGTATAGAGATTAGCTACACACAAGTCACCCTGTAGAGAGATCAGCTAGAAGAAGTTACCTTGTAGAGAGTTCATGCAACTATGGAAAGAGATAGTTCAGCTAGAAGAAATCACCTTGTAGAGTTCAGCTACAAAGAAACCACCATGTAGAGAGTTCAGCTACAAACAAATCTCCCTGTAGAGAGATCAGCTAGAAGAAGTTACCTTGTAGAGAGTTCAGCTACAAAGAAACCATCATGTAGAGAGTTCAGCTGCAAACAAATCACCTGTAGAGAGTTCAGCTACAAACAAATCTCCCTGTAGAGAGATCAGCTAGAAGAAGTTTCCTTGTAGAGAGTTCAGCTTCAAACAAATCACCCTATAGAAAGATCAGCTAGAAGAAGTCACCTTGTAGAGAGTTCAGTTACAAAGAAACCACCATGTAGAGAGCTCAGCTACAAAGAAACGATTCTTTAAAGAGCTCAGCTGCAAACAAATCACCTGTACAGAATTCAGCTACAAACAAATCACCCTGTAGAAAGATCAGCTAGAAGAAGATACCTTGTAGAGAGTTCAGTTACAAAGAAACCACCATGTAGAGAATTCAGCTACAAACTAGTTATCCTGTAAAGACATCAGCTAGAAGAAGTTACCTTGTAGAGAGTTCAGCTACAAAGAAACCATTCTGTAAAGAGCTTAGCTGCAAACAAATCACCTATACAGGATTCAGCTACAAACAAATCACCCTGTAGAGAGATCGGCTAGAAGAAGTTATCTTGTAGACAGTTCAGCTACAAACAAATCACCCTGTAGAGAGATCAGCTAGAAAAAGTTACCTTGTAGAGAGTTCAGCTACAAAGAAACCGTCATTTAGAGAGTTCAGCTTCAAACAAATCACCTGTAAGGAGTTCAGCTACAAACAAATCTCCCTGTAGAGAGATCAGCTAGAAGACGTTACCTTGAGAGAGTTCAGCTACAAGCAAATCACCCTGTAGAAAGATCAGCTAGAAGAAGTCATCTTGTAGAAAGTTCAGTTACAAAGAAACCACCATGTAGAGAGTTCAGCTACAAACTAGTGACCTTGTAGAGACATCAGCTAGAAAAGTTACCTTGTAGAGAGTTCAGCTACAAAGAAATCATTCTGTAAAGAGCTCAGCTGCAAACAAATCACCTGTACAGAATTCAGCTACGAACAAATCTCCCTGTAGAGAGATCAGCTAGAAGACGTTACCTTGTAGATAGTTCAGCTACAAACAAATCTCCCTGTAGAGAGATCAGCTAGAAGAAATTACCTTGTAGATAGTTCAGCTACAAACAAATCACCCTGTAGAAAGATCAGTTAGAAGAAGTTACCTTGTAGAGAGTTCAGCTACAAAGAAACCATTTTGTAAAGAGCTCAGCTGCAAACAAATCACCTGTACAGAATTCAGCTACGAACAAATCTCCCTGTAGAGAGATCAGCTAGAAGACGTTACCTTGTAGATAGTTCAGCTACAAACAAATCTCCCTGTAGAGAGATCAGCTAGAAGAAATTACCTTGTAGAGAGTTCAGCTACAAAGAAACTACCATGTAGAGAGTTCAGCTGCAAAGAAATCACCCTGTATAAAATTCAGCCACAAACAAATTGCCCTGTAGAAAGATCAGTTAGAAGAAGTTACCTTGTAGAGAGTTCAGCTACAAAGAAACCATTCTGTAAAGAGCTCAGCTGCAAACAAATCACCTGTACAGAATTCAGCTACAAACAAATCACCCTGTAGAGAGATCAGCTGGAAGAAGTTACCTTGTAGATCGTACAGCTACAAACAAATCACCCTGTAGAGAGATCAGCTGGAAGAAGTTACCTTGTAGATCGTACAGCTACAAACAAATCACCCTGTAGAGAGATCAGCTAGAATAAGTTATTTGTAAAGAGTTCAGCTACAAAGAAACCACCATGTAGAGAGTTCAGCTGCAATGCAATCACCCTGTATAAAATTCTGCCACAAACAAATTACCCTGTAGAAAGATCAGTTAGAAGAAGTTACCTTGTAGAGAGTTCAGCTACAAAGAAACCATTCTGTAAAGAGCTCAGCTGCAAACAAATCACCTGTACAGAATTCAGCTACAAACAAATCACCCTTTAGAGAGATCAGCTAGAAGAAATTACCTTGTAGATAGTTCAGCTACAAACAAATCACCCTGTAGAGAGATCAGCTAGAAGAAGTTACCTTGAAAAGAGTTCAGCTACAAAGAAACCATCATTTAGAGAGTTCAGCTTCAAAGGAATCACCTGTAGAGAGTTCAGCTACAAACAAATCTCCCTGTAGAGAGATCAGCTGGAAGACATTATCTTGTAGAGAGTTCAGCTACAAACAAATTACCCTGTAGAAAGATCAACTAGAAGAAGTCACCTTGTAGAAAGTTCAATTACAAAGAAACCACCATGTAGAGAGTTAAGCTACAAATTAGTGACCTTGTAGAGACATCAGCTAGAAAAGTTACCTTGTAGAGAGT
This sequence comes from Dysidea avara, assembly GCF_963678975.1. Classification (NCBI taxonomy): domain Eukaryota; kingdom Metazoa; phylum Porifera; class Demospongiae; order Dictyoceratida; family Dysideidae; genus Dysidea; species Dysidea avara. The sequence goes on from NC_089275.1 coordinate 28,400,546, forward strand.
TCAGCTACAAAGAAACCATTCTGTAAAGAGCTCAACTGCAAACAAATCACCTGTACAGAATTCAGCTACAAACAAATCACCCTGTAGAGAGATCAGCTGGAAGAAATTACCTTGTAGATAGTTCAGCTACAAACAAATCACTCTGTAGAGAGATCAGCTAGAAGAAGTTACCTTGTAAAGAGTTCAGCTACAAAGAAACCACCATGTAGAGAGTTCAGCTGCAATGAAATCACCCTGTATGTAATTCTGCCACAAACAAATTGCTCTGTAGAAAGATCAGTTAGAAGAAGTTACCTTGTAGAGAGTTCAGCTACAAAGAAACCATTCTATAAAGAGCTCAGCTGCAAACAAATCACCTGTACAGAATTCAGCTACAAACAAATCACCCTGTAGAGAGATCAGCTAGAAGAAATTACCTTGTAGATAGTTCAGCTACAAACAAATCACCCTGTAGAGAGATCAGCTAGAAGAAGTTACCTTGTAGAGAGTTCAGCTACAAAGAAACCATCATTTAGAGAGTTCAGCTTCAAAGAAATCACCTGTAGATAGTTCAGCTACAAACAAATCTTCCTGTAGAGAGATCAGCTAGAAGACATTACCTTGTAGAGAGTTCAGCTACACACAAATTGCTCTGTAGAAAGATCAGTTAGAAGAAGTCACCTTGTAGAAAGTTCAGTTACAAAGAAACCACCATGTAGAGAGTTCAGCTACAAACTAGTGACCTTGTAGAGACATCAGCTAGAAAAGTTACCTTGTAGAGAGTTCAGCTACAAAGAAATCATTCTGTAAAGAGCTCAGCTGCAAACAAATTACCTGTACAGAATTCAGCTACACCCAGTAGAGTGATCAGTTAGAAGAAATTACCTTGTAGATAGTTCAGCTACAAACAAATCACCCTGTAGAGAGATCAGCTAGAAGAAGTTACCTTGTAAAGAGTTCAGCTACAAAGAAACCACCATGTAGAGAGTTCAGCTGCAATGAAACCGCCCTGTTTAAAATTCTGCCACAAACAAATTGCCCTGTAGAAAGATCAGTTAGAAGAAGTTACCTTGTAGAGAGTTCAGCTACAAAGAAACCATTCTGTAAAGAGCTCAGCTGCAAACAAATCACCTGTACAGAATTCGGCTACAAACAAATCACCTGTAGAGAGATCAGCTAGAAGAAGTTACCTTGTAGATCATTCAGCCAAGGCCGGAGCCCACGGTCCGGCCGGTCCGGCATTGGCCGGACCACTTTTCAGCTACTGGAATTTGTAAAAAGATCGAGATACTCTAATAGAGCAGTCATAAAAATATACTCTAATAGAACACTCATCGTAACACTCTAATAGAACATTCAGTATAGAATATAGCCACTGTCCTAATTACACTAGACTGCTGTGTAAGCCATTACATCTCTGGTGATTTTAAATTACTCCAAGTTCCAATGAGTCATCTGCACATGGCATTGTGTTGGGTTAATCATGCATGTCATGTATTAGCAGTTACAATCATATCTCAAAGAACTAAACTTTCACTGTAAGAATTTTTGTATCATGAAAATGAATTAACTACTAACTAGATATGAAGTTGAATTAATTGGTATACTGTAACACAAAATTACCATTTGATGTTACAAAAGACTTTGCATGTAAAATACCCTCCAGATGCCATTTCAGAGCATTTACTTTCAAAAAATTTTCCTGGGTGAGCATGCCCCCAGATCCTCCTAGCTTGGCATGCTGTGTTTGCTTAGCACATCCAGTTGAGTGTAACATGAAAGCAGATAATCTCTAATTTAATTTTAAAATCATAATATTAGCTAGATCAATAAAAACTGAATAGTGTGCATGATGGCTATGACCTCCATTGTAGTCCATGCATGGCCGGACCACTCAAAATCTCTGGGCTCCGGCCCTGCATTCAGCTACAAACAAATCACCCTGTAGAGATCAGCTAGAAGAAGTTACCTTGTAAAGAGTTCAGCTACAAAGAAGCCACCATGTAGAGAGTTCAGCTGCAATGAAATTACCCTGTATAAAATTCTGCCACAAACAAATTGCCCTGTAGAAAGATCAGTTAGGAGAAGTTACCTTGTAGAGAGTTCAGCTACAAAGAAACCATTCTGTAAAGAGCTCAGCTACAAACAAATCACCTGTACAGAATTCAGCTACAAACAAATCACCCTGTAGAGAGATCAGCTAGAAGAAGTCACCTTGTAGAGTGTTCAGTTACAAAGAAACCGCCATGGAGATTTCTGTAATCAATATATGTGACCAGATTTGCGAAAAGGTACCTTTTCCACACATTTTACATGCCAGCAAACAAAATGATGTAACACTTGACTCCTTACACTGATTAACTTGCTTTTAGTTTCTAAATGCAGCCAGATACTTTATCTGCACTCATGGAAAACTTTAAGCAATTATATGCAATGATAAAAAAGTTATGAAGTTTCAAAGTTCAAAAAATGGGTCAAATTTTACATGTGAAAAAGGTACCTTTTCGCAAATCCGGTCACATATGTATTATATATAATTTGTACATTTACTGATAAAATATTTAAAGTACATCTACTTCATCTTTTCTTCTTCCTGTGGTAATGAAAAAAAGATACGTTTAAAAAGTCCCAAAGCCGGCCATAAGCCGGCTTTGGGGTATACAAATACAAAAAGAAATGAAATCTAATCCAAAACAGCCAAGCTGTAAAAAAAGTGTGCGGCCCTCAAAAAGGCTATGGTGAAAAAAGATGTGAAATCCAAGGTGGCGGCCAAGAAGTGGCTGTGATGGTAGGTTAATGGTAAAAATTTTAATAATGACAATTCAGGTGAATTTTGTGCCAAGACCAAGCGGCACAAAAATTCACCTGAATTGTCTAAATTCACCTGAATTGTCATTATTAAAATTTTTACCATTAACCTACCATCACAGCCATTTCTTGGCCGCCACCTTGGATTTCCCATCTTTTTTCACCATAGCCTTTTTGAGGGCCGCACACTTTTTTTACAGCTTGGCTGTTTTGGATTAGATTAAATAAACACCTGTGATTTATTTGCCGTGTTGTTTTTGTACAAATTTAATTTGTTCCTGTTCCAACTGTCTAGTGCTATAACTCCAACGTTTTGGTGTTTTGTGATGAACAGTGTTGCCAAGACTGTTCACCACAAAAGGCTGAAACTTTGGCTGTCCAGTTGTTACTATAAATACAAGAGAAGCAATAAAATGGAATTCGAGGAATATATGTGCAAAAATTATCTACTTTTGTTCAGTGGGTCACATTTTGTAATTCATTAATTGCATTGCTACTGTATGCACTGTTAAGAAACTGTAATATGAACAAGCCCAAACCACAAATTACACACATGCAGAAGTATCTTCTCTACTGTATTATAGTCTGTCTATCATATTTTCTTTTGCAAATTCTTTAGAGAAAGCCTTGAGACTGCCCTACATTTTTGTTATCATTCTTGTTCTCATAAGTATGGAACACACACCCTTCACCTCAAAGGAATTCATTATTCCTAGGCTAGCTACATATGCCATATTCAGGGGTGGATCAAGGAGGAGGGGGCTGAAGCTCCCCCACCCCCCTTCATATTTAGGCTTTACTTGATCAATATGCTGAGTATTATAATGAAATTTTGTCTTAGCAGGCCCATAGCCAGGGGGGGGGGGTTCGGAAGAACCACCCTCTTGGGAAAAAGGTCCACAATTTCAGTAAAAAGGTCCACAATTTTAGCAAAAAGGTCCACAATTTTAGTAGACAAGTACAAATTTTCAGTAGCAAAAGTCCATTAGCTCCAGTTTAATAAACACCACTAATAAGAAGTTAAATTAAGTGCTCCGAGTAGCTGGCTCATTCAGTGCTTGTAATGCAATGCAAGATCGAGATACTCTAATAGAGCAGTCAACCACCCTAATAGAACAATCACTCTAATAAAACAATCACTCTAATAGAATGGTCACAATTACGTTTTCTTCTAAAATCTGTATGTAATTACTTAATTTATATACAAAACCATGTTTGTTGTCTTAACTAAAACTTTCATAATATAAAAATTTTGGTGGGCAAGCCCCTCCCATGCAGAGCCCATAAATAGCATCCATGCTTCAATGCACGATCCAGCAGAGCACTCAATCTTTCCCATTCTTATTCACTGTGACATTCCAATATATTATAGACACAGATGGTATAATTACAGTAGTATAGTAGAGATATTTCCCAGATGTCATCCAAATAGCTGGTCTTAAGCCTACCTAAAAATTGTTATTTTTATTGACTGAAATGCCACTAAATTCAACCTTTTAGTGTCTATTTTCAAGAAATTTCCTGGGGGGGCATGCCCCCTGACCCCCCTAGTTTCAGCATGCTTCACATGCTGGGTGTGCCATATAAAAGGGCCTCAAAAAAGGTCCACTTTTCTTCTAAAACAACCTACCCAGATCAAAGTCTGGCTACGGCCCTGCTTAGCATAATTATATGATCACTAATAATACAAATACTCATAAAGCCACCTTATAAACATCTTTCCAAGGTATTATCAGTAGATTTATGCTAAAGTTTATGCAACAAGGACCCGGATCAGCATTGGAGGTGTACAAGATCAAGATACTCTAATAGAGCAGTCAGCTAACTACTCTAATAGAACATTCACTGGAAACATGTAGTTGGTTCTGTTATGGAATTTTTCCAAATCTGCCTGTACCTATACATACAATAAAGTGCATTGGTCTGTTTAAAGGGCTTCATTCATCTACTTGTGTAGTTAATATGTATGGCAATACTTAATTCAGGTACACAATTTCCATTGAAAATGCTCTCAGATTCAATCTTGCATTGTTCAAATTTCAAAATTTTCCACTTTCAACATTATTATTCTAACATGCACCTATTTAGTGTTGTGCAATTGTGAGAGGGGTGCATCATGTGCTTGGTTGTCTGTACCTACCCAAACATTTCCATTAGCAAAATGCTTCAGAGAGCCATACCTATAATCTAAAGGTAGTATAGAAAATATCTACAGGCAGAAAATATATGTGGAAATGTCTCCAAATTGCAGTATTTTAGCATCTATTTTTCAAAAATTTCCTGGTGGGGCATGCTCCCAGGCCTCCCTAGTTCCAGCATGCTTTGCACACCAAGAGATTAGTACCTTGAGTTAGCCCCCCCCCCCCCCTATGTCCATATAACATTCACAATATCTTCAGTAATTTCTTTCACCCGCATATGGAAGCAGCACAAATAAAACACCTCAAAAACAAGACATACGTGGAAGGCTAATACTAGCCCTAAACAACCCTTGTTTCTCACGTACAGACTGTTTTTAGCTAACTATTTTGCTCACATGGGTGTGGACAGACAAGCAATTATGTCACTGGATAATAGAAATCAAATAGTTTGAGACACATATTAAAAATGATCTTGAAGAATTATAATTTGCTAAGGGTAGTGAACATGTGTATGTATGAAATTACATCAGAGATATGATTTCCTTTCGGAGCTTGTAGTTACTTGTGCAGTTTTCCACCAAATAAGATAAAAGCCTGGTGAGTTGGATGAGTAAAGTAGTATCACAAGTACTTCAAAGAGGAGAAGATTGGGGAGTAGTTGGGTGGGTGAGAGATAGAGTTCAAAATGGAAAAAGACTATGACCAAAGTCCAGACACGATGTTACAAGGCTGTACTGGCACCTTAGTGGCTGTTGTGAAGCAGAGTCAACACAGAAAATGTTTGGCCAAATTTAACTGGCTATCCACCAGTGCACCACTGATTCTTGTCAAGTCAGGTCCTTACCAAGGCCAGAGATCATCATTTGAGCTTACCATACCATACAAAATAGGTGGCTCTTACAACCAGCTTCAAGTAGTTTTAATAATGTTGATACTTAAAACCAAGTGTAGTTATACTCACTGGTGGTGTCTGGGTTTTGGGTCGGTTTTGTAAAATCTGGTCATGCACATATATAAACATGCATATAAGCACACCCACACATTTTTTTCAGAAAATTCAAGATGTGCCCAAAGCTAGCAACAGTTGAGTTGTTTAGGGTACACATACAGTACTTATGTATGTACATACCTAAATTGAATGAAATTGTATCATTGCTACATTATGCATCTCATATTTTTCTGAGCTGTCACATATCATTACAATTTGTCCACTAGTCTTTTATGCATCAAGATTTTGCTGTTTGTTCATATACAGTATTACTCTATGCTTTGGTTGCAGACAGAGACTGTTTTCAAACTGATGAGTTGGAAACACTACGTGTGTTAAACTGTCATACACTAGAAATTAAAGCACTTGATGAAAAAGTTGAATCATTACTTGATGGAAATGAAAATTTAACAGAATCAGTTAGCCCTGATATTTTAATTCGTATCGCTGATGATTTGATCAATATTTTGAACAGCTCACAAATATTCCCAAATGATGTATCATCAGTGGCAAATATATTGGATGGGGTTATCATGTAAGTAGAAAAATATAATGTACTATACAACAAGTAACAGTATTGACAGTGTTACATGTACAATAATTGCAACTGGATCTGCGAAAACCATTCTTATCACCCAAGACAGGAAGTTTGATTTTTTTACACAAACACAAAGCTTAATGAATGCATTATCAAATTTTACTGTCACAGTCGACCAGAGTAAAGTGGTCTGCTTTTGCTGGCTGCTTTTTAAAAGTACAGTGGCGAGCCGTACAAGTAGTCTGGAGACTTGATGGAGCCCTGGCCAACCAAGAGATGGCTATGTGTGGCTGTACAGCTCCATGGTGTTCGACAATGACCTGTGCTGTAAATTTCCTTTCATTTTAGCCAGTTGTGAGCCCTGAATGGCCCATAACTTGGCCTAATTCATCCCAACACGTTCCTTTTCAATTTGTGAACACCATCTTGCCCACTTTCCAGGGGCCCTGCCTCCCACCCTTCTGGAGCTTGCCTGATACAGACAACCTTGGTTTAAAAACTATCTAAAATGGCAGGAAACTTGGTTGTTGGCTACTTCATCAGTGGCTAACAATAAGGTGAAACAGAAAAGGGTCAAAGAAAGGAAAAAAATCATGTGTAGCTACCACCACTGGCCAGCTACGACAGTCTGAATATTTAAAACCGACATTTCTCAATACCTTTAAATGGGCGATAAGACCGGTTTTCCCAGAGACAGTCACAATTTATGTCTGTCTGTATTTTGTCATAAAACCATAACTCAGGTTGACTGAAGGATTTAATAATGAAGAAGATTATGAGTTACTGGTACAGAATGTGACTGAGGTATGTAGCATAAGGCATTCATATTTATACCATTGCATAGCTTAGCAAACTAATATTGGAAATAGGGAAAATAGATACAGTAAAGTATATATGTATCACACAGTACAATAGTACTGTTTAGTAGGACCACAAAGGAGTAGGTGTGGCCCATGAAATAACATCACCCAAAAACCAGCCTCAATTTTCTCTGACGATGATGAGACAGTATTGGTTAGGCAAAACTAAGCCTAAACAAGCTTTCAGATTGACTTGAAATGCTTTCAACAAGTAGCTATGGAATTTTAAAAATATATTTAATGGAATTTTCTACTGACTGAACAACCGACTGACTGATGCCTTCAGACAAGCGTAGCTCGATAATGGCTAAGGCTAAGGGCTTAATTTTTTCACTGTTTGACGTCGCTTCGGCCCAAGAGGTACCTTTAGTCCATACAATGCATTCTACATGGACATACCAGTGTCCTCCTTTGTGTCCCATTCATCTTTGCTGACAGCGAAAAGTGTTAATTTGGTGGCAGCACATGATGGCTTCCCTTCATAACAGAAATCATCTGTATTTTTCATAGTGGCTATTTTGATGGCAGAGGTGCTTTTCGAACAGTTCTTGATTCGTACTGTTGTGTAACAGATTGACATAGCCAACAACGAAGTGTAATGGATAATTCACTTTTCAGACGATAACTGATGTAACTGGGGTATGCGGCACCATTTCTTTCTTTTGGTATGCAGAGGTTCTTTTCAAACCGTTCTTGATTCAAAATGCTGTGTAATGGGTTGAACATAGCTGACAACGAAGCATAATGGATACTTCACTTTTCAGACTATAGCTGAGACACACAGTGCCATTTCAGATGTGGTATGCATGGGTTCACTAGTCGTTATAATTATTTACAAAAAAAAGTTAACAAACAAGTACACAAAAAAATTGGAATTTTCAACTAGAGTAGGGACCATAGCACATGATAAAAGTGCTGAAACAAGCTGGAGTAGTGCATGATAGTAAATCACAGTAAAACAATGAGAAGTGTTGTATCCCTACTGTGCATTTCTGTTATGGTATCTTGAGCACAGTAGAGATATAGCACTTCTTATTGTTTACTGTGATTTAATATCATGGACTACTCCAACTTGTTTCAGTACTTTTATCGATGTGCTATGGTCCCTACTCTAATTGAAATTTCCAATTTTTTGTGTACTTGTGATAATTGATTGGTCCTAGAGTCCAGTGCATACATATGTGTGCGTATGCAGCTACAGTCATTTAAAATATCATGTATCTATACACTTAGTATCCATGAATTTTAGACTGCACAAGACAGTATGTGTTTTGATGTATGAAGCTCCTAAATCTTTTATAGGATTTTACTGAAGTACTGGATATTCTGTTTGATGAAGAAAATGATGAATTATTTCAACTAACAAGAAAAAAGGTCTGTTA